>NW_006399813.1:1807149-1878703 GCF_000299155.1 Elephantulus edwardii
TATTGAACCCATCTTTCTCAGTCTCTCCCCAACCCCAAGGTCAGTCCTGTTTTATAACAGTGGCACCATGCAGTATTTGTCCTTTTGTGACTGAGATACTTCACTTAGCATAATGTTCTCCAGAGTCACCCATTTTGAATAATATTGCGTGAATTCCTTGTTTTTCAATGCAGCATAGTATTCCATTGTGTGAACATACCACAGCTTCTCTATCCATTTGTTTGTTGATGAGCATTTAGGTTGTTTCCAACTCCTTGCTATTGTGAGCAAAGCCTGATAAACATGGGTGTACATATATCTGCTTGGAAGTCAGTTATGGTCTCTTTGGGGTATATTCCTAGTAGTGGAATTGCTGGGTCAAATGGTATCTCTGTTTGCAACTTTTTGAGAAAGCCCCATACCGCCTTCCACAGTGGTTGCACCATTTTACACTCCCACCAACAGTGAATAAGGGTTCCAGTTTCTCCACAACCTCGCCAGCATTTGTTACTTGTTGTTCTGTTAAATTTTGCTATTCTGACTAGGGTGAGATGATATCTCATAGTTGTTTTAATTTCCATCTCCCTTAGAGCTAGGGATTTTGAACATTTCTTCATGTGCTTGTTGGCCACCTGAATGTCTTCTTTGGTGAAGTGTCTGTTCATATCCTGTGCCTATTTTTCTACTGGATTATGTACATTTATCTTGTTGTGGTGCTCAAGTATTTTATAAATTCTGGATATAAGTCCCTTATCTGACATGTCATTTCCAAATATTTTTTCCCAGTCTGTGGCTTCCCTTTTTACTCTGTTGGAGAAGTTTTGGATGTGCATAGGGATTTGATTCTTAGAAGTCCCATTCATCTATTTTTTTCTTCTCCTGGTTGTAGGTTCAATTCTTTTTTTAAAAAAATTGATTGTATTTTTTTAAGTTTATTTTTTATTGTGCACCCTTGAATCAGATCTGACTGGCACAGGAGGAGATTGCCCCTCCTCCTCCAGCAGAGAGTCTGGTGGATTCGAACCACTCTCCTTCAGGATGGCAGGACAACTTCTTGCCACCAGAGCTCCCTTTCCAATTCCTTTTGAATAGTGGTCAACAAATGTACTAGACAACTAATGTCTATTAGCTTAGGATATCGTGCTAGGAAAGGTGGAGGGAGGGTCAGTGAAGGAGAGAGGCACTCTCAGTGAGATGGACTGACACAGTGATTGCAGCAGTGGGCTCAAGTATGTCACAGATGATGAGGAGGGTGCAGGATAGGACAGGGTTCAGATCTCTTGTTCACAGGGTCTCTATGAGTCGTACTCGACTCAGCATCACCTAACAGCAGTGCTGGGGAAGAGAGCACTGTTGGCCTAGTGGTAAGGAGCTGCACCGCCAACCTGAAGGCATGGGGTTCAAACTCCCCAGCTGCTCCACAGGAGAAAGATGGCCCGTCTCCTCCCGTGTGAAAACCTGCTCAGGTCAGCTTTAAGTTGGTTCCAGCTTGGCAGTGCACAACAGTAGCAGTGCTGGGGAGACACGGTAGTGAACACAACAGACAGATCTCTGCTTCCCCAGAGCCTCTTCATTAACGAGGGTGAATACAAACGAGGCAATTTCAGAAACATCGGCTGTAGTGCTGATGGGAAGATCAGGGAAATCCCCAGTATGAAAACTTGAGCTGAAGAGACTATGTAGAAGGGAAGGGAAAGCAGAAAGCAGAGCTGGGACTCCTGTGTCATCTCATTAGCTGTGGACGCTCTGACATCATCGTGTTCTATGTTACTAGTACCCCTTACTGAATGTCCCTCGCGTAAGATCCGAGCTTAAATCTTCCACAAGTACTGGTAGTCAGTTAAGTTTGAGGAGCTGAGGTCCTTTGAGAAATGAATGGCAAGAAGAGAAGGAATCTGTTTTAAAATCATCAAGCCATGTTATAATTTTGGTTCATTATTCATGCTTTAGGTTGACGTCTGTCACTTTAAGACATTTGGAGTTTGTGTTTCTATGCCTTTTGTGGGCAGTGGCATGGACTGGACTTTTCCTCAGCAAGGCAGATTGAAATGTTTGGTCCTGTTGTCTGTATCCTCTAAGGAAGCTCTGGTGGCATAAGTACAGGATGCAGTGCTGCTCTCCCCAAGACCACGTCTTTCTGGCAGTTCCGATCCACCAGTGGTTCCATGGGAGAGAAATGACAGTCTCCTCACCGATTCACAGCCTCAGACACCCACAGCAGGATCAGTTATGATCTGCTCTGATAACGATGAGTTTTTGAGTGAGTTGTCTACATCCTCGCTAAATGGACACCTACAACACTGTAACATTGATTTTAGTACTCCACTATATTGTATTGGTTGGCCTAGTGGGAAGAAGATGCACTGTAATCTCAAAATCACAGGTTCGAATCCACCAGCTCCTCCGTGAGAGAAGGATGAACAATCTCCCCCCATGAGATTTCTTGTCTCTGAAAACCCACTAGAGGGTCATCTATGGGTCAGTTCTGACTTGATGACACACAATAACACATATATTTTGGGGTGCTCTGGTGGCCTAGTGGTAAAAACCTGTGCTGCAATCCCAAAAGCACACAGTTCGAATCCACCAGTTGTTATTCAGGAGAAAGATGGGAAGTCTCCTCTCATGCATTCCACTGCCTCTGAAAACCTGCTGGAGGGAGGGTCAGCTATGTGTCAGTTCTGACACCATGGCACATAACTACTATATTGTATGATACTAATAGTACAGCACTCTTATAACACTTTACCATATTACACTTTACCTTATTGCTAAATGTTAGTGACTGTAACATTTACCTCTCTAGAAGCCACTGTTCTAGACACTTTTGTGTTGGAAGGGCATGGAGTACTGTTGCTAGGTGCTGTCAGTCAATTCTGGCTCATATTAACCACATATAACAAAATAGAACTGCCCATAGGATTTTCTAGACTGTACTCGTTAGAAGCCTAGATTTCCAGAGCTTTTCTCCTATGGAGTTGCTTGATGGGTTCAAATCGCTGACATGTAAGTCAGCAGCGGAATGCTTAACCACTGTACCACCACTAAGCTAGAAAACACAGGATGAAACAAATGTGAGAGACAAATTACTTCTTTGAGATTTTTCTACTTTCAGAGTTTATTGTCTATATAGGAATATCCATTTTGAGGAGCCCATCAATTGAAGCTACCTTTCTCTTGACACCCTCTTCTCTTAAAGCATCACCTTGATCTCTTGCTCCAACATTAATCGTTCATTGCCTTCAAGTTGACTCCAGCTCATAACTTGCCCTCCACTGGTCAGATCACATGGGAGGAGAATGCCCGTCTTCCTTCGTTGGAGCTCCTGGTGGATTTGAACTGCCGGAGTGGTGTGGCCTTTAGCTTAGTGCTGTTCCCTAGTACTAAGTCACCTGAGAGCTCCCTCAACTTCACTGAGGACACCAAATAAATCATAGTGAATACAGTCTCAACAAACTCTTCTCCGACCTCCATCCCCTACTGCCTAAGGCAGGGAAGGAACAGTGATGAACAGGGCAGGCCTGGCTGCCTCCCGACATGAGCAATTGGTGGTCACTTCTGCCTGTCACACTGTGGGAAAGTAGCTCTGGAGTCATTTAAGAAGTGAAGGAGATTCAAGCAGCGAGAAGGTCTAGGAGGGAGGGGAATGGTAGAGCTGGGCAGCCCAAGTTAAACTGAGTGGAAAAAGGATGTCGTCGTCGTTGTCGTTGTTATGTGCCTCGACTCGCTTGAGACTCATAGCAACCCCGTGTACAAAACTCTGAATCCTGCTCTATCCTGTGCCAACTTCATTGTCTCTGACACTCTTACCCCCATTATGGAATCAATCCATCTCATCAAGGGTCTTCCTCTCTTGCACTATCCCTCCACCCTCCCAAGTCCCTTTCCAAAGACTGGTCCCTCCTTGCAACATGTCCAAAGTATGTCAGATGCAGCTTCAGAAGAATCCTTGCCTCCAAGGAGCAGCCTGGTCTCATCCTTTCTAGGAACAACCTGTTTGTTCTCCTAGCAGTCCACGGTATATTTAATACTCTTCTTCAGCACCACAGCCCAACGGCATCAATTCTCCTTCTCTCATTCCTAGTCATTGTCTAGCTTTCTGATGCACAGCAAGTAATTGTGAAGACTGTGGCCTGGATCATGCACACCTTAGTCTTCAAACTGGCATCATAGCTTTTCAGTACTCTGGTGAGGTCCCTGACAGCAGACTTTGAAGCAAATCCAGGAGGCCTCATGAAAGAAATATATGCAAATAGAAAGGTTTCCCTAAAACTTAGGATGGCAGCACTGGCAGCAGGATGACAGGTGATAAGGAAGCTGGAGTGAAAGGGCCTCCTCAGCCCCTCCTCCCTCGGGAGGGAATTCCACAGTGCATCCTGGGAATTCCCTGTCAGGGTTGAGTTACGTGTTTAGGGCTAAATTGGTCTGCAGGCACCCAACAGCTGTGGGCTTTCTCAGTCCAAGCCCTGCGCTCCGGCATTCTTTTTCTCTTCAGCCCCTCCTTACCTAGCTTAGCTTCTGGATTAGCTAGCATGGTGCTGTTAGGCAGTGGCCGCCAGGCAGTGGGCAGAGAGCTCTTGATGGGAAGAGCTGCGGAGGGGAAATCATGCCGAACCTGTGCGTCCTGCCTGCCTCCTCACCACATCAGGAACCCCTCCCTTCAGCTACATTGCTTGGGCAGCTCAACGGAACCTTTGCAAATGTTTTGTTTATTTGTTGTTTGGGATTTTAAAAAATAAATAAACTTCTTGTTATCACCTTGCATTTAAGCATCAGTTGGGGATGGAAAGAATGACGGCCTTCCCTGGCTGGCCGAGGCAGGTATTGCATGAACCCTTGGAAGTGGAACTCTCGCCCTTTTTATTTAGCTCCGAGGTGTGAGCACTGGGGAGTGTGACATCAGATGGAAACAGGACTGGAAGGAGGCTTGATGGCAATGGCAGCTGAGCAGAGATCTGAGCAGAGCACTCTGCCGAGTGTTGTCCCTGCACCAGTGTTTTCCAAAAAAGACAGAGGCAGCGAGAAAAGGAGACATTCCCCCAGGAAACTGCTCCTGTGAGGCCGCAGCTTTGTGTGCTGAGGCTGAGAAAATCAGATCCATCACTCTCTTGCTGTGACCTTGAATAGATTGCTCATTCCCTAGGGCCTGGAAGTCCAGCAGCCCAGTCGTGGGTGTGTTAAACTGGAGATGCTGAAGTAGGAAAACTGCTTTCCCCTCTTGGAGGAACTGCATTTGGTTGACATCAGAAACTGGCTGGCTCCTGTCAGCCTCTGCATTGATTTCTAAGCCCCTCCTTCCTCTTTCTCTCCCATTCCAGGGTTTGAAAGGCAGGACTTGAAAGGTATTTTGATGTCTGTTCTTCCCATGTACCAAGAAAGACTGTATTCTGATCACCCTAAGAAATGTCTTCCTTATACTGTTTCTGTAGTACTATCTCTATAAGGGACTCTGCTGGCCTAATGGGTAGAGAGTAACGCTGCCAACCCAAAGGCAGCTGGCTCGAATCCACCATCTCATCTGCCTCTGGAAACCTGCTGGAGAGTCAGCTCTGAGTCAGTTCTGATGCCACAGCGTTTTTGAGTTGACTCTCTCTATAGAAATGATTCTGCTGCCTCTTTCGGTGTCTTACTCCAGACAGCTGGGAAGTCCCTCATGATGTCTAACCTAACCCCACCCTTTCTGGAGCAGAGCCAATTCTGATAAGGGAAGCCTCAGCCAGCTGTCCATGGTGTCTTCGGGAAGCTGGCCCTGGTCCCGCCCTGCTGGAGCCAGGCCACTCAGGGCTGGGCTCCAGCTGCTCCTCCCAGCTCCTGGGTCCTGCGCCACTCACAGCAGACACAGATTTTCCACTTCTGCCTCTTCTGTCCTCCCACCCAGCCTTGGCCAGGCCGATCAACTCCCCAGTGTGGGGTGGGGGCGATGACTTCACAGCTCAGCATTCTCCTTGTCTCCCCCAGCTCCTGTGTTCAGTTTGGTTGTCGGAGCCTGATTTTGGTGGAATCCCTCCCCCTGGTCCTTAGGAACCAACTCCCTCTCACTTTCTTGCTGGCTTTCTAAGGAAAACCCTTTCCTCTGTTATCAGCATACACTCTCTCTACCAAAGTCTTTCTTACTCATACCTGGTTGTGGTGGTTGTACACACACACACACACACACACACACACACACACACATTCTGATGCACAGCAGCCTTATAGGACAGGGTAGACTATAGAGTTGCCAAGGCTGTAAATCTTTTTGAACACAAAACTCTACTCCTACAGAGTAACTGGGGGGTTTGAACAGGCAACTGGGTGCTTAACTACTGCTGCGTCTTTGAGCTGCAACTATAGAGATCGGGGTTGCAGCCATTTCTTGGGCTGTGAAAGTACAGCTGCTGAGATCTGGGGAAGAAAGAAGCAGAATGGAAGGCACAAATTTGGGGATTGGCTGAGCTCCCGGGCCAGCATGACTTTCCTGCATCACTCCACATGTCAGAGAGAGGATTCCCAAGGCTACTACTGCTAACAGCCCCAACTGGCCCCTCCCTGTTGCAGGGCATGCTGGGAACTGGGACAGCCACTTGACTTCTTAAGGTAGTTATTGTAAGAGCATAGGGTGACTTAAGGTGGAGCAACCAGATGAATAGTAAGTGGCAAAAAATGCAGTGAGGGTGTGACTGAGGCATCTAGATGAGAGCTAGAATTGACGTTTGCTTTGCATGATACATCCTGCTTCATTAGCTTGGGCCCAAAAGAGAACAGAATGAGTCTTTTATTGAGTACAAAATGCATAGGTGTCATGCTAGGGGAAATACAGGACTCTTTCACCCGATCTGTAAGCCATGGGAACAGTGCTGACTTGCTCAGAGTACAGAAGAAGGTAAGTGAGTGGCCCTGTGGTAAGAGCTACCCCAGCGAGTCCTGGGTGGAGGGAATGATGTGCAGATGCCATGAGGTAGAAGCATGTCTAGTGCTTCAGAGAGATGCAGGAGGGCTGACTAGACTGGATCTCAGTGCGCAAGGGGAGAATACTTGGAAATAAGGGCAGAGAGGTCAGGGCCTCTGTAGGGCAGTGGCTAGGAGACTCAAATTAGACCGTATAAGTTCTTTTTCTTTCTTTCTTTCTTTTTTTGCTAGGTTTGACCTTTTCATTGTAATTTGCATAAAAGTTTACAGAGCAAATTTCCCATGATAAACTCTTTGGTGACTAACCCAGCTTCATACCAGCTAGAAGCCACCAGAAGGTTCTGAGTGACATATATTGCACTTAGTTTGCTTGTTTTAAGGCTGCTTCCTGTGCCCTCAGATGGAATGCATGGCCAGATTATCAGGCCTTCTTCATTAGACTATTGGATGTCTCTTAGGATGGTCTCTAGTATCTGATATCCTGGTTTGCCCTAATAATTACCTACTAACCCTTGTTGGAAAAGCTTTGGTGGCACAGTGGTTAAGTGCTTTCCTGCTAACCAAGAGGCCAGTGGTTTGAACCCACCAGTGGCTCTGATAGAAAGATGCAGCACCCTGCTTCCATAAAGACTTAACAGCCTTGGAACTGGATGGGCCCATTCAGCTCTGTCCTATGAGGCTGCTGCTGCTGTTGTTGTTATGTGCCCTCGAGTCATTTGAGACTCATAGTGACCCTATGTGCAACAGCCTTGCTCTATCCTGTGCCAATCCCACTGCCTCTGACACACCCATCCCGATTATCCCAGTCACTGAATCAATCCACCTCATAGAGGGCCTTCCTCTCCTGCGCTGTCCCTCCACCCTCCCAAGCATGATGTCCCTCTCCAAGGACCTGTCCCTCCTTGCAACATGACCAAAGTATGTCAGACGAAGCCCCAGAATCCTTGCCATCCTGGAGAGGATTAAACCAAGCAACTCCTTGGAGGCAAGGATTCTGGGGCTAAATGAGGGTGCTAGGAGCTGAAATCAACTCAACAGCAATGGGTGTGGTTTTGAGTGGAACTCTTGTTAGAGGTCCTTGTGTGGTTCAAATGGTCACACCGTCAGCTAATTGAAAAGCTTGAGAATTTAATCCACCCAGATGTGCCGTAGGAGACAAGGCTGGTGATCTGCTTCCAGGAAGTGGTGAAAAACTGTCTCCATTGTTGTTGTTATGTGCTATCAAGTCAACTGCATCTCAGAACGACCCTACGCATAATACCTCTGAACCCTGCTCTATCCTGAGCCAGTCTCACTGTCTCTGACACACTGTCCCCATTACCCCAGTTATTATATCCGTCCATCTCATCCAGGGTCTTCCTCTCCTGACTGTCCGTTGACCTTTCCAAGCATGATGTCTTTCTCCAAAGACTGGTCTCACCTGGCTACATGTCCAAAGTATGTGAGACAGAGTCTCAAAATCTTTGCCTCCAAGCAGCAGCTTGGTTCCACCCTTTCCAGGACAGACCTGTTAGTCTTGAAAACCCTCTGGAACAGTTCTGTTGTGCGCACGTAGGGTTGTCGTGAATGAGAACTTACTCAGTGGTAGCTAACAACTGTCATGAAAGGGGATGCCCCAAAATCATTGTCTCCCCCCTTTACCTGGTGACTGTGGAGGTAAACAAGGGAGCTTACCTGAGGAAGATCCCAAGAAGATGAACAAATGATGAAAACTTCTTTTGTTGGTTTGTTTTTAAGTTTTTCATTTATTTTATTATTTGTGTGTGTGTGTGTATCATCAAATCGCATCTGGCTGGCACAGGAGGAGATTGCCGCTCCTTCTCCAGCAGAGCATCTGGTGGATTCGAACTGCGTACCTCTGGGATTGCAGTGCAGCTTCTTGCCACTCGGCCACCAGAACTCCCCAAATGATGAAAACTCTTATCCCCCTCAAGCAAACGTGACTTTCCAACACAGCAGTCTCAAGTTGGCATAGCCTTGCCTTCGTGGGTCCCAGAGGAGAAAAATACAGCCAGGCCCTGCCCCCAGCTACTCTGCTTCTGCCTGCCTGGGAGTCAAGGCCGCCTGGCTCTGGGAACATGCCTTTCCCAGGCCCTCGCTTGCCTTTCCAACTGGGAACTCACTGTTGGGGATGTAGGAGGGAGCCATGGACACTAGCTGAACTTGCCTCTAGTGCTTTGACCAGGCCCAGGTCCCCAGCAGATTTCAGCTGGACCCCTTAGCTGGAGGAGCAGTTGTTGGTTGGCACCAACTCGATTCCAGGTAGAGTGAAACCTCTATAAGATTTTCAGGGCCATGAGCTTTTGGGAGCAAATCACCAGGCTTGTCCCTCAAAGTGTCTAAAACTTCAAACCCATTGAATGGGAACCCACTCCTAGCTGACTCTCCATTGGGTTCCTAAAGCTGTGCATTGCCTAGAAGGAGATCACCCACCCTTTGCCTGCAGTCACTGGATGATTTGACCCCCAGAAAGCTGAGCCCTTTCTTTGGGTGAACAATGCAGCTCCTCCTGGATGCACTAGCAGAGCTCCTCAAAGGGCCTTGGCATGGGATTACATTGTCAACCTCCCATCTAGAATCAAGCTCTTATTTTTTCCTATCACCCAAGGGTATTTTGTGTTTCTCTCCTACGCTCTAGCAAATGAAAACAGTCCCCAGTAAGAACCCTCAATCAAATTCAGGGTCCTTAGTAGCATTGATCCCTAGTCATCTATACCTTTACCTGCAGGAAGGTTTCCATAACACTTTTCGTTTCTAGTGTGTGCAAGTGGAAGCCACCTTAGTTCCTGTAAGGAACAGACTCTGAGGGCTTACTTTCCTGTTTTCAAGCCCTTTTTTGTTCCAGATGTCTTTCTTAAGTCTCACCTTAAATCTCTCCTCTTGCCATGAAGGTAGCTTTATTGGGGTCTGAAGGCTGGAGCTGGGAGTAAACATCACCACCTCCACTGACCAGCGTCTGCCCTTCACTCTGACTTCAGTATAAGGCATCCTCCAGCAGCTCCCATTTCCCCACTTGTCCTTTGACCTTCGCATGCGCTGCAGCTGATGCCCCTTCCTCTTCTGATTCAGACTCTCTCTCCCCAGCTGCTGACCCTAATTTAGCACAAAGCTTCCCCCAACCTGCTTGTGGGGGATCCATCAAACTGGCGGGTCAACAGCTTCAAGCTCCTAAACCAGGGCTCATTGTCTGCAGTGTGTAAACAAGTTGATGAATACCAACTGGCATTAATTGCCACATTAGGATTTTCCCTTCAAAGAGTAACCTCCCTGGGTCCCAAAAGAGGGGCCTAAATGTAAGGGAGGCACTGGGAACCATTCAGCCTCTCTCCAGCCTCTGAGAATGTGGAACTTGGAAGGGGGTTGTTGAGTGGATGGGAGGTGGTTGTGTATTTGTAGAGGGGTTTAACCAAGGACTATATACTGTCTGTCTGAACTTTGTAGCCCAACTTTTTCCTCTGTATTTTCCCCCATATGAACAGTAGTACTTAGTATAATCTCTTTTCTTCCTCCCTCTCTTTCTCCCTTTGTGTGTGTGTGTGTGTGTGTGTGTGTCTGTGTTTCTGTGTGTGTATCTAAAACAATAAGGTGGGATCCCCAAAAGTCATAGTCTCAAAGCTTCTGCTCTGATGATCTCCTAACGCTACCAGAACTTGAAACCAAAACCCCTGGGTGGCTTTGCCTCAGCCTGGCATGGCCTTGGGCAGATGGTTTATTCTCTCTAGTCTGTGAGCCAGAGGATGGAATTTAATTCTCTGAATTTAATTCACCACAAGAATGTACATGTTAATGTGAGAAAAAAGTTCACTGTAAATCCTGAGAAGCATTTTAATATTTGTTTTGTCACCACTGAAGCCTGGAACACACCCATTGAAGAGTAGATGAAATTTCAAGTCCCAGATTCAGAAGAGGAGGATTAGTTGTTGTTGGTGGTGTTGTTATGTGCTTTGTGAGTCAACCATGTCTCTCAGCGACCCTGTGAACCATGGCTCTGAACCTTGCCTTCTCCTGAGCCAACCTCCCCATCTCCAACACACCCCATTGCTAGTCACTGTATCAATCCATCTCATCCAGGATCCTACTCTCTCGCAGTGACCCTCCACCCCTCCAAGCAGGATGTCCTTCTCCAAAGATTGGCCCCTCCAGATAACTTCCCCAACCTATGTAAGATGGAGTTTCAGAATCTTTGCTTCCAAAGAGGAGACTGGTGCCAAATGGTCGTTTTTACCAGTTCACTCATGTTTAGTGCTCAGAGTCCCACCTCCCCTCAGTTCTTGGGGAAACCACCATGGTTGATCATCTCCACCAGAGCTCATACTTGGGCAAACCAGGAACAGGGAGTAAAGGATCTTCGGAAGGAGTCTTTCTCCCTTTCTATTGTGATTGGAGTGAAACTTTACACAGCTAGTTGATTTGCCATCATTTTGTTCTATGCCATTAATTACAAAGCCCACATTGTGACCACACTCTTCCCACTTCTTCCTTGTGATTTGTGCTTCTCTTAATCCTTTTATCCTACTACTTCTAGCTCTCTGAGCTTGGACAGATGCTGCCCTTTTGATCTTATGTGGTTGATTATCCTAAGAAATGAGCGCCTCCCTGGTGTTACAGTGGCCCTAATAGGCCTGTCTATTGCTTGGCTAAAAGTTGAGCCAAGGGAATGAATTTTGTTCCAGGTTCTAAGGGTGACTAAGGACCATAGTCTTGGGGGGAGGGTATGCGTGTGGGATGGGGAGGTCCAATCAGTTTTTATTATACCAGTAAGTGTAGCAATTATTTTACTTTAGAACTTTTTCCTAAATCCTACTCCCCAGTACCCCTTGCCTAGTGGCAAGAAGCTGTGCTGCAATCCTGAAGGCACCTGGTTCAAGGGCACTAGTGCTCCACCAGAGAAGATGGGCAATCTCCTCCCAATTGCCTCTGAAAAAGAGTACCCAACTACAACACCACCACCCCACCTAGGACATTCTACTGTAAATCCTTTCAGAGTGCTCAGTTCCTCTTGTTCTTCTGCTCTCGGGATCACCTGTGATCTATGAAGTAGGCCTTTGGACTAATTGTCTCTCTGCAGCTTTGCGTTTCTCCCGTCCTTCATTTTGGACAGGAACGGGCCAGTAGTTGTACCTTAAATGACCGCTTGAACGTTTTTCCAGTCTCAGTTGCTGCTCACCAGTCCAGGATGCGAGACGTTGTCCTTGTGGACTATGTGATATGCCAGTTGACCTTGATGTCCCCTAAGATCATGATCCCGAGGTCCTAAAACCAGCAGCTCATTCTCTGAGGGTGTTTGATTATATTTAGAAGTTTATATAACTTTGTGTGTCCTGTTGGCTCTGTTATATACATAGATACATCATTGCTGTCAAGTTGGAACTGACTCATCGCTGACCCTCCAGCAGGTTTTTGAGAGGCTATAAATGGCACAGGAGGAGATGGCCCTCGTTTCTCCTGAGGAACAGCTGGTGGAGTCAAACCGGCGAAGAGGTGCCGCCTTTAGGTTGGCAGTGCGACTCCTGAGGCACTGTACACACAGCTCCCTGAATATACTTAGAGTGTGTATTCAAATGAATACATGTCATCTGTCAAGCCCACGTATGATCATGAGTGCACTGCTTAAGGGGACTTGTTTTTAGGAATACTTTCGCCGCCTTAATTTGTCATCTTTCCTCCCTTAACCTCTCATTCACCCTACATCTATCTATCTATCTCCTTTCAGGTCTATCCGGGAACCCCGCCGATCTGGAGAAACGTCGGCAGGTATTTGGGCAGAACTTTATCCCCCCCAAAAAGGCCAAGACCTTCTTAGAATTAGTGTGGGAAGCGCTTCAGGACGTCACCCTGATCATCCTGGAGATTGCGGCCATCATCTCCCTGGTCCTGTCCTTCTACCGCCCCCCTGGGGGAGACAATGAACGTGAGTGTCTTGAACAGCTCAGCATGACTGACTGGGGTCCTTAAAGTACTTAATGATGGATGGTTGCCGGAGTTTAGATTAAAACTGTTCCTCCAGTATCCAGCACTGAGCATATTATTCCTCACCTACAGAAAATAACTCAGCTATTCTTTGACTCCACTTGTATTCAATGTTACACTTCCCCATATTCAACCCAACCAACAAGACCCTGCTTCTCACGAGTGCCCCCCACCAATTGTCTGTCATTGTGGGACACAGTGGTGGGCACCCGGCCATGTTGGGAACCATAAGTCTTTCCATGTGACTTGCTTATAATTTTGCCCTGACTTATTTTGTTCTGTTTAGCCATTTGCTTCTCACGGGATGGTGGAAGCATTGCCCTCATTCTTTAATGTCCACAAAAGCCCCTACCTAGGTGACCCTTTCTTTCTGTCCCTCCCCTGGGATAGAGTGTGGTGAGAGCACAGGGACCCCAGAAGATGAAGGGGAAGCAGAAGCCGGCTGGATCGAGGGCGCAGCTATCCTATTCTCAGTGCTCATCGTGGTGCTAGTGACGGCCTTCAATGACTGGAGCAAAGAGAAGCAATTCCGAGGTCTGCAGAGCCGCATTGAGCAGGAGCAAAAGTTTGCCATTATCCGAAATGGCCAGCTCATCCAGCTTCCTGTGGCTGAGATTGTGGTGGGCGATATCGCCCAAATCAAATATGGTGAGAGCTCCATGGGTTCTGTGTCTGGGCTGCCCTCCTTATGCTGAGGTTAGGTCCATGGGAATGAGAGGCCTACGAATTGTTGAGGGCCCCAGAAGATATGATCCCAGATTGTGTCAGTTTCAAGATAAGCGGTGGAGGAAGTTGTGGGAAGTGATTTCTAAGAACTCTCCTAGGAGATGGTGCACTGTGGACCTTGAATGCCTAAGGGATAAAAGAATACACTAGTCAAGTCCTGGGGAGGTGCTTGATGGAGATAGGCCTAGTGGTAAGAACTGTGTGCAATTCTAAGTACACGCAGTTCAAATCTACCGGCTCCTCCACAGGAGAAGGATGGGTAGTCTTCCCATGTGATTAACTGCCTCTGATAAAACTCTGGAGGGTCAGCTATGGCTCAGTTCCGACTCTACGGTGCACAACAACATGCTACCTGGAAAGGAATCTCCTTCTAGGTGGTGTAGAATTGAAGTTGTCTTTAAAGGTTCTCCAGAGTCTCCCAAGGTCATTGTCCCTTAGGTAGGACCCAGGAAAGCAGCCTGAGATGAAGTGGACAGACTTGGATGGGTCCCCACCCCAGACAAGTCCTTACCCTCCCCTTTCCCCTCCCTTCTGTGCCCTAGGCGACCTGCTGCCTGCAGATGGGATCCTGATCCAGGGGAATGATTTGAAGATTGACGAGAGTTCTCTGACTGGGGAGTCAGACCATGTCAAGAAATCCTTGGACAAAGACCCCATGCTGCTCTCAGGTACAGCCTCTGGCTTCCCATATTCCTCTTCCACCTCCATCCTGATAGTCAAGTCACAGAGACCTGGTCCAGACCTGACTCTCTCTTCTGGTGCTCTAGTGCTGTCCTGCCTCCCTCTGCACTCATTCAACGCGAACAAAAGCATATTAGCGTGCATTGAATTGGTCTATTTTAAATGGACCCCTTCATTTACTTTTCCCTACCCTTTGAGATATATCTATATCTATCTATATAGATAGATATAGATATAGATATAGATATATCTCAAAGGGTAGATATATATGACTGGGTATAAAAGATAATACTTCACTCCTTGTCATCTTTTCCCTTTCTGTATAGGCACCCATGTCATGGAAGGTTCTGGCCGGATGGTAGTGACTGCTGTTGGTGTCAACTCTCAGACTGGCATCATCTTCACCCTCCTGGGGGCCAGCGAGGGAGAAGGGGAAGAGAAGAAGAAGAAAGGTAAGGGGCACTCAGAAGGAGACGCTCTTCCCTCTTAACCCCATGGAAAACTAGGAAGCGAGGAAGCAGATGTGGTGAACTACCAACCTGGTCGGAAGAAACCACTGGAATGAAGGGAACAGAAATCCAAACCCTTGCCAAGACAAAAGCGTGGTCTAGTGTAAGCCAGACCCCAGCTCTCAGCTCCCCAGTGTAGCTGCCTTCGAGCCTCAACCCCTGTATCTGATGGTGGGTTGTAAAGGACCAAGTTCCAAAGCCCTCCTGAAATGAGCTGGCTTGGCTGGGTGATCCCGCTCCAAGGGAACTCCACATATCCCTCCTTTTTTAGTCACTGTCTTCACATAACATTAGGGAGCACATGAACTATCACGGTCAAAGGAGGAGTGGCCAGGAGGAAAACTATCTGCTGAATGTAGGCGAGAGGCTTGGGCTAGGAGAATCAGAAAAAAGAAGCAATCTACCCTCAAGGTCATGCTTCTTTGCCTTTCACTTATTCCTAAAGGAAGAAAAACCAAAGGAAAAAAGAAACAAAAGATTCCAAAACCCAGCATTTCCCAAAGCTGCCTGCCCCCTGTGAGAGAGGATCATCAGGCTAGGCTGGCGGATCATCCTGGGCCATGACGGGGGTCAGTGAAGGGAGTGTATGACAAGGAAGCACAGGCCTATACTCTCAGAAACTACTCATTTCCTCGGCTCCCTTCGGAAGAGGAAGGGCACAGCTTGTGTGTGTGTGCCCAGTGTTGTTGAGTCGGACGCCCCTCAAGGCCTTTGGCGCCAGGCAGAAACAGTTGCACACTTCCTTCCGTAGCCATCCTCCTCATGGGAGAAGGATGGGCAATCTCCTCCCAGGCGATTAACTGCCTCTGAAAACCCACCAGAGGGTCGGTCAGCTATGGGCCAATTCCGACTCCATGGGCCATAATGACAACAGCCCCTCCACCTCAGTTTGCCAAGTGACGCATGTCAGCCAGGAGCACCTCACTAGCAGCAAGGGCACCCCAAGGGCAATGGCCAGGCGTGAGTGTGCTCAACCACCTGTGTGCTCACCACGTCTCCCCAGAGCCCAGCCCCTTTGGCCGCTGCCCTTCAGGGCTCTGAGCAGGACCAACGAAATGGATATCTGATCCCTGAAGAGTCACTTTGGGTCTCCACCCCACATTTTTCTTTTTGTTCAAACAGGTAAAAAACAAGGAGTCCCTGAAAATCGCAACAAAGGTAACCTCTCCATCCAACTCCTTTGCCATATCTACCTGCACACCTCAAACCAGACCTTTCCAGGCCATCTGCCCCCTCCCTTTGCCTCACCATTAATCTGTTCTCTACCACTGTGGCCCAGACGCCTCATCCTGGAGGAAGGTGCAGAGATTTTTTTTGGGGGGGGGGCGGGAAGAAGCACAAGAACTCAATTCCAATTTAAGCTGACGCGACAGCACCCTCTGCTGTTGGCTCGTGGAACCAACAGTGTGTTGTCAAGGCTCCTGGAGCCTATTAGGGTTTTGATCTGCTCTTCTCAGGGAGAGGAATTCTGTAAGTCATGGCTCTAGGTGGAGTTTAAGCACCAGTGGTCCAGAACCAGAGCCCAGCGGCTTCCGGGTGGGAAGACCTCAGGTCCTGATGGCGAGGGGTGTTGGGTGGGCAGTCCCTGCACCCTCCTCTTGCTAGCTTCCTCATCGGTGTCCTCTTCCAGTCTGGTTTCTTGATCTTCTCAGGGGTGCTGGGAGAGAGCTCGGCCTCTCCACTTCTCTCCTCACCTCTTTGTTCTCTCCACAGTCCAGTCTGTTTTCTTCCCCCCAATCTGATGTGTGTTTTTTTTCTGTCTACATTCCGCCTCTGTCTTGTTTTGTGCGTCTGAAAGCAGAGACAGGGTCTCAGGCAGGACCCACTGAGAAGAGGGCCTGAGCTCTGCCAGGGTGAATTTGGCAGGGTGCTGGGAGCCAGCGAGAACTGCTCTTCTGAGACAGTTTCTAGAGACTCCCCACCACCACCACCTTTCATGGTTCCACAGCAGAGAACCAGGGCGAAGCAGAAATGACTCTTTGATTCTAGGTCTCTGACTCTTCTTGTAAAAGCAACTGAATTTTTCTGTCTCTCCCCCCCCACTCCCCCACCCCCGCTTCTCTTATTCCAGGGGATGGTCCCTCACGTCAGCTTCTTCCCTCTCCCTCAAAACGCCTAACACAAGATCCCACGCTATACCTCCCCACCTTCATCAGGAAGGGGAGGAAGGGATTTCCTTTTATGATCCATCATCAGATTTAAGAAATCACTAATATACCCTGGGGTGGGGGTTGGGGAGAAGCTATCTTTCTTGCCTACCAGTCTCAAAGAGGAAACTTTGAACAAAGCAAACTAGGACCCTTATATTCCGGGAACATCTGCCAACCTTCCCCCTCAGCCCTTTTCTGCAATGAAGCATCACTATTTTAAGCACTGAATTCCAGGAAGGATGGTTGTTGGTAATTTTGTTTAGTGGCATGACTAATCTCCTGGCTGGCATAAGACTGGTGTGGGGCTCTGAGGTGGTACCAGAAAACTGCCACTGAAGAGGGCATCTATCCCGTAAAGGTTCCCTGATTCGTCCCCAACTATAGGGGTATCACCCGAGAGGCCCTAACAGAGAATTGCCAGGGTTGTTAAGCAAGTTCCATGCCTGGCACAGGGTGGGGATGGTCAGAACTCACCCCAGGGCCCAGGTGTGTTCCAGGAAGAAGACAGAAGGAATTTTTGCTTTCCACCTGCCTGGTGCTGGGTGCCACCACCCTGCCTGCTTACCTCTCCTGTCTGTGTGTGCACCCCAGCAAAGACCCAGGATGGAGTGGCCCTGGAGATCCAACCACTCAACAGCCAGGAAGGGGTTGACAGTGAAGAAAAGGAGAAAAAGGCAGCCAAGATGCCCAAGAAAGAGAAGTCGGTGTTGCAGGGCAAGCTGACGCGCTTGGCTGTCCAGATCGGGAAAGCAGGTGAGTAAAGCAGAGGGGGGGTTGTCACTGAGGTCACCAGCACCATCATCGCTGTAGTTACTGTTGTTGAAGGTTCTTGGTGTCTTTGTGAGCCTCCCCACCTTGACTCCCTCTTTTCTCCACTTGCCAGGACTGACAGGGTGATGGAGCTGTAACTTCTGAGTCCCTGATGGGCTCCCCGTAACTGTGTCCCCATCTGGGTCACCTTTGGGCCTTTCTGAGGCTTTGTATCTGTTTTCCTCTGAGTTGTAGCCCTTTGCAGAGAGAAATGTGTTCTATACTGGGCTGGAAAACATTCTCTATCTAGAAGAATAATCAGCCCTATGGTCTTTTTCATTGAACCAAATAAGAAGTAAAGCACTTCTGTCATGACGGGAGATTGACGTTAGCAAGAAGGAAGGCTTGTGTGACTGCTCGCCTGCCTCAGGTATTTGCTTGTGAATTCTGTAAGGATAGTGAGGTACTTCCTTAGCTTAGTGGTAGCATAAGGCCAAGCACAGAGCAGTAAACTCAAAGACTGGAGGGAGAGGAAGGCAGTGGTTAGAAAGGAAAAGAAGCCCCAACGGCGAAGTGTTCAACGGCTCTGTTAACCCAAAGGTCAGCAGTTCTAATCCACTCTTGGCACCAGTAGCCAGGAATTTTTTTTTTTTAGTAGCCAGGAAATTAAATGACATATTGTGATGGGAAAGTCTGCTGTTAGGGACCTCTCTAAAGTACTCAGGAGCAACGGTGTCTGTCTGGAGACTAAGGTGCATCTGATACAGGCCATGGTCTTTGCTATCACTTGTTATGCATTAGAGAGCTGGACAATGACTAGGGAGGATAGATGGAAAACTGATGATGCCTTTGAGCTTTGGTGCCAGAGAATTGTATTGAGGGTATCATGGACTGCTAGGAAAACAAACAGATTCATCCTGGAAAGGGTTAAACCGGGAGACTCCTTGGAGGCAAGGATTCTGGGGCTCCATCTAACATACTTTGGACATGTAAGGAGGGACCAGTCCTTGGAGAGGAACATCATGCTTGGGAGGGTGGAGGGACAGCACAGGAGGGGAAGGCCCTCTATGAGGTGGATTGATTCAGTGACTGGGGTAATCAGGATGGGTGCATTGGAGACAGTGCAATTGGCACAGGATAGAGCAGGGTTTAGGGCTGTTGTACATAGGGTCGCTATGAGTCACAAGCGACTCGACAGCACATAACAACAACAACAACAAACTAAGAGAGAAAGAGGGCCACTCTCTTCCTATCAGTATTTACCATCTTGGAAGCCCACTGGAGATTTGTAGAGTCAGGACTGACTCAGAAGTGAAGGCTTTGAGTCTTGGTGTCTAGAGGAGAAGATACCAAAGGTGTGTAGTGTGGTGAAGTGGTCTCTCCAACTCTATGTACTCCTCTCTCTCGCCACCCTCTTCTCATGAGGCGGGGAGAGTAGAGAACAAAAGGAGAATTGCCCCTTTGTTGAACATGTCCCTAAACATACAGTCTTTCCCACTCTTCTTGTCTTCCATGTAAGATACCTGAGTTTAGCTCCCAACAGCGCGCCCCAGACACACACCTGTCTGTTAGTGAAGATTTCCATGTTGCTGTGGTGCTGAGGGACCCCAGTCTGCAGGGAGTCGCATGCTGATCCTAAGGGCTCGCCACTCTGCTGGTCGGAATTCCCCAGGGCTCCCATTGGAGGAACATGGGCAGTCTCCTCCCAGTCAGTTTGTTGTTGTTGTTATTTACCATCAAGTTGAACACAACTCATAGTGACCCTATGAGCAAAAGGTCTGAAGCCTTTCTATAACTATCATTTCTCGAAGTTCATAGAGTTTCCAGATGCGTGTTGTTTAGGAAGTAGATGCCACTCCTGCTCCTGCCTGGAAAACCTGCTTGAGGGCCAGCTATGAATAGGTTCTGACTCATATGCAATGAGAGGTGGTTTGGGGATTTTTTTCTTCTTCTTTTCTTTCATGATTCTGAACACGTTTCAGCAAAGCTTCCAGAGTGAGACGCACTAGGGAAGAAGGTCTAGTCATCTACTTGTAAAAGTTAACCATTGAGAACCTTATGGATCAGAATAATCTAGTTTGTACTCAGTGTTGGGGATGGTGCAGGCCCCAGCAACGTTTGTTGCTGTATGTGGGGCCACCGTGACTCAGGGGCTGACAGGACGAACAGCAGTTGTTATCTGGCCTGCCCGTCTGTTTACCACAGTGTAGCTCAGTGCTCTTCTGTATATATCCATCTCCTGGGGATGTAAACTAAAGAAGACTCAGACTCAGGTGGTCTGGGATGGGACCTGAGAATCTGCATTTCTATCATGGCCCCTGGTGTTGTCACTGTGTCAGTTGCTGACTACAGATAGGTAGCAGGAGTCCGTGCCATCCAACATGGTAGCCACCAGCCACCTGCCCAGTAGCCACACGTATAGTTATTGGCTACCACACGGGGTAGTGCAGAGAGAGAACGTTATCAGACTTGCGGAAAATTCTGTTGGACGGATGAAGTCTAGCCTACTCACTCAGGTTCAGCAGCCAGCTAATTTTAACTACATTGAAGGCTTCTATATAAATTATACATGGATGACATACAGGTACAGAATCAATTTCTTGAACCTGGCACACAGGTCTGAATCATCTAACCCTCCTAGTCTCTGTTTAACCCCTGCTTCTTCTCCCTTAGAGAGTGTAGCCTGCCTGGAGGTAGGCTGCTAGTCTCTGTTGTATATATTAAACTGGGCAGGACTCAAGTGAAGACGAGGGTGAGCCCTACATTGACATCAAGATAAGTGTGTCCTCCAATATTGTCCCCTCCCTTGCCTGCTTCACCTTAGTCTTGGTCAAACAAAGTCCAGTATAATCCCTTCCAGCCATGATCTGATATTTTTGAATCATCAGATCCTCAGCAAAAGCAAAGTCCCAGACCAGATTGTGTTTTAGAGCAAGCTTCTTTCTAAACATTGTGCCATGGATAGGTTATAAGGTGCCCAGATATTGATCCTGTTGTCCCACAGAATGGCGAGCCAAGCCAGCACCTGGGGCCATTGGAACTCCTAGGTCAGTTGTTTTTTTACATTGACCAGGTTCTTCTATGCACTTCAGTGTCTAGAATGACCAGTTGTCCCAGTTTTCCTGAGACTTCCTTGATTTTAGTTCTCCGAGTTCTGTATCCCAGGTAACCACTCCATCCAAGGCAAACAGGGATGGTAGATCACCCTACCCATGTGCCATGCCAAAGACCCCTCTGTGCCTTCCTTTCCGCATCATGAATTTGAGAATGGCAATATAATCTCTCTCAGAAAATTGTTGTAAGGATTAAATGAATTCATGTAGGGGCAGTGCTTCCTGACTGCTCCTAAGCTCTATTGAAGTGTTTGCTATTACTGTCCTCTTCTCTGTTTGCCATGACAAGAGAAAGTTTGGAAAGCACTAGTCGAAGGATTAGTCACATAGGTTGTGTACTAGCAACATGGAAGCAGCCATGTAAACCAGCTGAGAAGTGCCAGGGTTCACAGACTAGAATAGGAAAGGTCTTTGTGAAAGGAACTTGTAACAGAAACAGGCAAGAAGTTACTTGTAACAAGCAGACAAGAAGAACTTGTAACAGAAGCACACAAGTAGTTATTACAGGTATGAATTATGGGATGTTGTTGTTATTATGTACTGTCAAGTCTGGAACCCACTCATAGCTGACACTCCAAAAGGTTTTCAGAGATTGTAAATTATGTGGTTGCACAGAGCAGCTGATGGATTTTAACTGTGTGCCTTTGGCTTGACAACACAACTCCATACCAGTAGGCCAGTTGTGAAAGAGAATGCTATTTAAAAAAATTAGATCAACTCTCTTATTTACAAATGAGAAAATTGGAGTGGGAAACAAGCCCAGAGGAAATAAACAGCTAATCCAAAGCCATGAGTTAAATTATTACAGTGGTAAAACCAGAACCTGTGTCTTTAGAATGAGAAGCCAGTATCATTTCTACGATGGTATGATACATAAAAAGGAACCTGGTGGTGCATTGGTGAAGCATTCAACTTCAAACTGAAAGATTCCACTCTATAGGAGAAAGACATAGCAGTCAGCCTCCAAAAAAGATTAAAAAATCAAACCCATACTCCAGGAAAGGATCACATGGATGAATGGAACCTTCTAAAGATTAAGTCCCTGTGTGCATCAAAAATGTTTTCCAATAGGATAAAAAGAAAACCTACTGACTGGGGGGAAAAGTTTCTAATTACAATTCAGACAAGGATCTCATATCAAAAGAATCCTACAGAGCCTCCACAAGGAAAAAAAACCCCTGCTAACCCAATTAAAAGTGGTCAAGAGACATGGAAAGACTTCACAGAGGAAGACATTCAGATGGTCTAGAAACACATGAAGAAATGCTCAAAATCACTGACATAAGAAAGATGCAAATCAAAACCATAGTGAGATACCATCCCACTCCAGTAGCAGTGGCAAAGTTTAACAGGACAGCAAGTGATAAATGTTGGAGAAGATAGATAGAGAGATAGGACAGGACAGCAAGTGATAAATGTTGGAGAAGATAGATAGAGAGATAGGAACTCTCCTATATACACTGTTGATAGGATTAAAAAATGGTACAACCACTCTGGAAGGCAGTTTGGCATTTCCTCAAAAAGCTAAACATAGAAATCCCCTATGACCCAACTATTCCATGACTAGGACTATACCTCATGGAAAATAGAACTGAGACACAAACAGAGATTTGTATACCAGTGTTCATAGGAGCATCATTCACAGCAGTATGAAAATGGAAACAGCCCAAATGTCCATCAACAAATGAATGGATTGAGAAATTGTCACATGATAGAGTACTAGGCAGCACTTAGCAGCAGTGATTTCAAAACATACTACATACATGGGAGGGACTGGAGAACATTATGCTGAGTGTACTAACTCAATCTCATTAGGGCAAATACTGCATAAGACCATTATTGTAAAAATAGAAGGATAACTATGTGTATAAAAGTCCAAAGTGGAGAGGTAAGGGGCACAGAGCCTGAGAGTGGGGAGGAGAGGAAATCACGAGGTTACAGAATTTGGTGGGTAGAAGGAGAGGGTGAAAGAATTAGAAAAGATCCAGTGGGGACTTAAAAAGATAGAGTAATAGTGGGCATAGATCAATGGTGATCCTAAAACACAATGTATAGGAATGATTATATGAAACACAATGTATACAAATTTTGTATGCAAACCAATATAAAATGAATTTAAAAATAAATAAATAAAAAACACCAAACTCACATGCCATTGTATAAGCAAACTACCTAGTCTTTTTCCAGCAGAGCTATGGGTACCTCCCACCACTTTTGCACTTCACTTCCACACCACCAGGGATCCTTCTATAAAAATTTTTACTGTTCTTGTTAGGTGCCATTGAGTCAAGAACAACTCATAGCGATCCTATGAACAAAAGATCTGAACCCTGTCCTGTCCTGTGCCATCCTCCCATTTCCTGACACACAGAGCCCATTGCAGCAGTCACTGTATCAATCCACCTGGTTGAGGGTCTTCTTCTCCTTCACTGTCCCTCCACCTTTCCAAGTATGAGGTTCTTCTCCAAACAATAACCTCTCCTGGCAACATGCCCAAAGTATGAGACGATGCTTTGATTGATGCCTTTGAGCTGCAGTGATCTAAAGAAGTGCTGAACATCCCGTGGACTGCCAGAAGAACAAACAGGTATATCTTGGAGAAAGTGTGGCCAGCGTGCTCCTTGGAGGCAAAGATGACAAAGCTTCTATAAAGATTACAACCTTAGAAACCCAGTAGGACATTTATATTCTATCCCATAGGGTTGTTACGACTGTATGAACAATGCTATGACAACAAGCTTGCTGCTCCTATGATATACAAGCAACAGAGAATGGGTAGAGGGGATTTTAGTATGACTTCCTAGAAATGAGTAGTCTTAAAAATCTTTAGGTCAAGAAAGACATGAGCTTAGGGGGATACTGTAAAGGATGACGGTGAAATGGAGAATGGTTAATGGTGACCTAATGAAGTTCAATAATAATGTTACAAAGCTGTGTCTGTGAAAATTGTTGAAAAATCAAATGCTTTCATACCTATGTATTTACCCGAGGACCTTGGACCTTCCCAAAACCTGGGTTCATGTGCTTTGTCTCCCTGGCCAGGTCTGATCATGTCTGCTATCACCGTTCTCATCCTGATTTTCTACTTCGTGATTGACAACTTCGTGGTGAAGCAGAGGCCGTGGCTGGCTGAGTGCACACCCATCTACATCCAGTACTTTGTCAAGTTCTTCATCATCGGTGTCACTGTGCTTGTGGTGGCTGTGCCAGAGGGGCTGCCCCTGGCTGTCACCATCTCCCTAGCCTACTCCGTGAAGGTGAGCCTGGGACCTGTCTCCTCCTCCAGGACAGGGATGAGAGGAGAGGCGATCATATAGCCCATGTGGCAGGAGGGACCAGCACGGGCCATTTCACTGTCTCTGCACCTCAGGTGGTGCCTGCCAAGTGTGTCAGTGCCTGTTAGTATGGAAGGACCGTCATAACCAGTTGGATTGATGTTCAAGTAACTCAGTAGCATCTCAAATGATTCACAAAAGTAGTATCCTGCATTTTTGTGTGGAGAGATGTTGGCTAGGAAAATACCTTTGGCCTATTATTTGAGAGGGCCCAGTTAGGCCCACATTGAGAGTGTCGGTTTTTTTTTTTTTTTTCTTCTTCTTTCTAGAAAATGATGAAAGACAATAACCTTGTACGGCACTTGGACGCCTGTGAGACCATGGGCAACGCCACAGCCATTTGCTCTGACAAGACGGGCACATTGACCATGAACCGCATGACTGTGGTGCAGGCCTACATCGGGGGCACCCGCTACCAAAAGATCCCAAGTCCAGATGTCCTCCCGCCCAAGGTCCTGGACTTGATCGTCAATGGCATTTCTATCAACAGTGCCTATACCTCAAAGATTATGGTACGGCCGACTTTTGCTTAGATTCTTAGACTGGGTGGTCGGAGGGGAATGTTTATCCCGCCTGACTTCCCATTCCACATCTCACCTTTCACTCTTCTGTGAAAGTTTTCAGGATGCAGTAGGGATAAACTATGGAAATGGAAGGAGTTAGATAGGTGTCTATCGCTATGAAATACCCTCCAGTTACCCTGGAAAGACAATATCTTTAAGGAGGGAATTTTTTTAAATTTTTTAATTGTAATTTTAACAAAGGCTTACAGAAAAATTAGGGTCTCATTCATTCATTGTTGCATATTTTCTTCCCTTCCCCCTCACACCACCATCAGTCCACTTTGCACCCCTTGTTCCAGATTGTTGTCACACATATAATGTCTAATCATATATTCCTTTCAGATAATTCTTCCCCTCATCTGTTCCAGTGCAGTGTTAATTATTTATCCATTCTTTTCCTATTCTCCCCATAGCACTCATGTCAGTCCTATTTTATAAAAGTGGTGTTGTGCCCTATTTGTCCTTTTGTGACAGATATTTCACTCAGCATAATGTCTTACAGACTCACCCATGTTGTATGTTGTTGTTGTTGTTATGTGCCATCGAGTCGCTTGTGACTCATAGTGACCCTATGTACAACAGCCCTAAACTCCGCTCTGTCCTGTGCCAATCACACCGTCTCTGACACTCCCATCCCAATTATCCCAGTCACTGAATCAATCCACCTCATAGAGTACCTTCCTCTCCTGCGCTGTCCCTCCACCCTCCCAAGCATGATGTCCCTCTCCAAGGACCGGTCTCTCCTCACAACATGTCCAAAGTATGTTAGACGGAGCCTCAGAATCCTTGCCTCCAAGGAGCCACCCGGTTTAACCCTTTCCAGGACAAATCTGTTTGTTTTCCTAGCAGTCCATGGTATTCTCAATACTCTTCTCCAGCACCACAGCTCAAAGGCATCAATTCTCCTTCTATCTTCCTTGGTCATTGTCCAACTCTCTGATGCATAACAAGTGATTGCGAAGACCATAGCCTGTATCAGATGCACCTTAGTCTCCAGAGAGACACCATTGCTCTTCAGTACTTTGGAGAGGTCCCTAACAGCAGACTTTCCCATGGCAATGCGCCTTTTAATTTCCTGGCTGCTGGTGCCAAGACTGTTGACTGTGGAGCCAAGCAAACTAAAGCTGTGTACAATCTCAATCTCTTCACCATCCATCCTGATGCTGCCAATTGGTCCAGTGGTGAGAATCTTTGTCTTATTGACGTTGAGCCTCAATCCATATTGTAGGCTGCAGTCCTTGACACTCTGCAGCAGGCGCTTCAGGTCCTCCTCAGTTTCAGCAAGCAGGGTTGTGTCATCCGCATAACGCAGGTTGTTGATAAATCGTCCACCAATCTTGACCCCACATTTCTCCTCATAGAGCCCAGCCTCCCGGATAATCTGTTCTGCATATAGGTTGAAAAGGTATGGAGATAGGATGCATCACTGGCGTACGCCCTTCCCAATTTTGAACCATGCAGTGTTCCCTTGCTCTGTTCTGATGACTGCCTCCTGGTCCAAGTATAAGTTTCGCATTAGAACGATCAAGTGTTCTGGGATTCCCATTCTTCTCAGAGTCAGCCACAGTTTGTTATGATCTACACAGTCAAATGCCTTTGCATAGTCAATGAAGCACAGATAGACATTCCTCTGGTATTCCCTGCTTTCAGCCCATGTTGTATAGTGTTTTAAAAGTCTATTGGTTCTCAGGGCTGCATAATACTCTCTCATGTGGATATACCACTGTTTTTCTATACATTTGTTTGTTAATGGGCACTTGAGTTGTTTCCCTTTTTTTTGCTATTGTGAATAATGGAGCAATAAACATGGGTGTGCATACATCTGTTTGAGTCATGGCTCTGGTTTCTTTAGGGTATATTCCCTGTAGTAGAATTGCTGGGTCAAATGGTATTTCTATTTCCAACTTTTAAAGACCATACCAGACCGCTTTCCATAGTGGCTGTACCATTTTACATTTCCACTAGCAAAGAATAAGAGTTCCAATCTCTCCACAACCTTGCCAGCCTTTGTAGTTTGCTGCCCTATTGAACTGTGCTATTGTTGCTGGGGTGAGATGATACCTTATAGTTGTTTTGAAAGGAAGGACTTCTTGATAGTAGAAGAATTGGACCTGTCAGAAGGAAATGGTAAAACTTTGTCTCACTTATTTTGATGGACATGTTAAAAGGCTATTCCTTAGAAAAGGACATCATGCTTGGAAAGGTGGAGGGACAACAAAAGAGAGGAAGACCCTCACTGCAATGGATTGATCCAGTGACTGAGGCAAGAGACTCAAATGTGTTGGGGATGGATGGTAAGAATGGCACAGGATAAGGCTGGCTTCAGATCTGTTGTTCACAGGGTTGCTGTGAAGCCTACTCACAACAACAGCAACCCAGGAAGGTTTTCAAGGAAGACACACATACAAAGTGAGACACCACCTCCACTACCAGGCCCACTGCAAAGTCCTTAGCCTTGGACAGTCAGGAAGCAAGGTCACCATTGACCAGTGTACGCCTAGCCTTGCACAAAGCCTTTCCCCTCGGGCCTTGGGACCAATGTGTAGGTCTGGTGAGAGTTTGCTTCCCTTCCTCGTGCTCTTCCGGGTCAAGGTGTCCGAACTCAACAGTTCCGTGTGTATTTTTCCTCTCAGCCTCCAGAAAAGGAGGGAGGCCAGCCTCGGCAAGTGGGTAACAAGACTGAGTGTGCGCTGCTGGGCTTTGTCACAGACCTGAAGCAGGACTACCATGCGGTGCGCAGCGAGGTGCCCGAGGAGAAGCTCTACAAGGTGTACACCTTCAACTCCGTGCGCAAGTCCATGAGCACGGTCATCAAGACGCCCGAGGGCGGCTTCCGCATGTACAGCAAGGGCGCCTCCGAGATCATCTTGCGCAAGTGAGCAGCCCCTTTTCCTTCCTTGGTCTCTCCCCTCCGTGCCCCTCCACTCTGGAAGGTCTGGATGGTGGGCCCCATCTGAGCACCCCTGAGTGATGAGCGAACCCTCTGTTCCTTCCCTGTGATGACATCATAACTAGGGCATGGCCATTGGCCAGGCAGTTTTTCAAGTGGATCATCTCAGTCAATGCTCTTAAAAGCTCAGTGAGGCAGCTATAATTATGCTTTTTACTTTACAGATGGAAAGACTGAATGTCAGGAAAATTAAAACACTTGCTTCAGATCATATGGTTAATAGTAGGACAACCAGGATTCAGGTTTAGACAAGCTACGTGTGAGAGATTGATAACCATTTACTTCATAGGATGTTTGTGATGACAAAATGATTCAACCCATGTAAAGTACCTCACAAATAGTGTGCTTGAAAAGGGAGAGGGTCGGCGAAGGGGTGGAAGAGCCTCAGCCGGGTGGATTGTCATAGTGACTCTCGCAGTGGGCTCTAGTGTGTCACGAAGTGTGAGGATGGCACAGGATAGAACAGGGTTCAGATCTGTTGTTCAAAAGGTCACAATGGGTCACACTAGACTCGACTGTACCTGACAACACCAACAACACATGATGTACCAAGGGAGCCCTGGTGGCCTAGTGGTAAGAAGTTGCACACCAGTCTCAAAGGCACGCAGATTAAATCCACCAGCCACTCCGTGAGAGAAGGATGGACAGTCTCCATCCAGCCAATTAACTGCCTCTGAAAACCCACTGGAGAGTCAGCTATGGGTTGGTTCCAACTTGACAGCACACGAAGGCATGTATAGTAAAGTCTACTAGACATATCAGCACTAGGTTCCCTTATTCTTCCTCGTCACATCGGGTTCTAAAGGAACTTGAGTAGACCCTCCAAAGGTCCTTAAAAGGTGACCCAGCCTGACCAGTAGAAATGAAGTATCCAGTGTCTCCCCTTGACTCTAGCCACCTTCTTTCAGTCAGCACACGAGCATTTATTTCCTGTGTACCAAGCAGGACCAGCCCTCTTGGAGAGGAATGTCATGCTTGGGAAGGTGGAGGGACAGCAACTTGGGGCAATGGGGGTAGGTGTATCAGAGACAATAAGATTGGCACAGGTTAGAGCAGTGTTTAGGACTGTTGTAAAGAGTATTGCTGAGTCGCAGACAATGTGAGGGCACCTAATGACAACAATTAAGCTCTATTCTAGACACTAACATTTGAAAAAGTTTCTGCTTTCAAGAGGCTCAAAAGAGCACCTTATCTACAAATGCTATTGGCATTGCCTTCATGTGGGTAGGGAGAGACAATGTGTGAGAGAGAACCCTATTCTTTGCCTATTGAGATCTTGCTCCATCCACAAGCCACCCCACCTTGGACAAACGACCCAGCTAGGCTGTAGGCAGGGGAGCTGGCTGGCCAGGAACCGGAGTCTATAGGAGTAATGGCAAAGTTGAGTGCAGGTGACTAGAAGCTGAGCAGGGAGGGGGCGCTGCTTTCTGACCATGTACCTCCCCAGGTGTAATCGAATGCTGAACAAGGAAGGGGAAGTGATGCCTTTCAAGAGCAAGGACCGAGACGACATGGTGCGCACTGTCATCGAGCCCATGGCCTGCGAGGGCCTCCGCACTATCTGCATAGCCTACCGCGATTTCAATGACGCAGAGCCTGTGTGGGACAACGAGAACGAAATCCTCACTGAGCTCACCTGCATTGCAGTGCTGGGCATCGAGGACCCCGTGCGCCCAGAAGTAAGGCTCCCTGGCTTGGAGAAGGGACACAAGAGCAGGAATGCTGGTTTCCCAGCAGCCCCTAGCCCATGCCCAGACCCAGTGTAACCCTGTGGGAAGCACATAGAGTCATAGGAACTGAGTATTGGTTCTGCTCCCAGTGGTAACCCCAGGCCAGTTACCTGGCTGCTTCTCATTCACAGGGATGGATGTTTCTGAGCTTCTTGCTTCACAGAACTCCCATGCACTGCCGAACTGATGATGGGTGGTGGCGTTCCTAGGATTAACACTACCTCCATGGGGAGAAGCATAATTTTATTGTATTTGTGATTCAGTACTTAGAAATAGGAAGCTTGATTAACCAGAGCATCACCTTCATCTTGAACCACCTTCTCTTTTAGAGAATTTTTTTTTTAAATTTCTTGTGTGTGTACTATCAAATCTGGTCTGACTGGTACAGAAGGAGATTGCCCCTCCTCCAGCAAAGCATCTGGTGGATTCGAACTGCATGCCTCTGGGATTGCAGTGCAGCTTCTTGCCACTAGGCCATCAGAGCTCCCTTGAACCACCACCCTCTTTTAATCATCACATTCTCATTGGGTGTACTCTGTGTGCTGATGAACTGTTCTAGACACTGGGGTTTGAAAAGGCCTTTCTACCTCCCAGAAGTTCAGGCAGGTTGACCAACAATTATCAAGGCCCAGACGCATAAGAAGGGGCCAGGCATGTGACAGACTACATACAGGCAGTGGACGTGGTTGGTACCTGCAGAATGAAGAGAGCTTCTGATAGAAAGGCAGGCAATGGCCAAATCTCTCAGATCGCCGATGGCCTACTAAGGAATCTGAACTAGTAGTGGGAGAGTTAGCTTTTATACCTGGATCCCAAGGCAAATTGTCTCTCCAGCGTACAGTACAAGTGTCAGTGTTGTGGGGTAGGCAGATGTCAGGTGGCACCAGGCAGACTGAAAATGATCAGTTTACCTCACACTCCATGATACTGCTTCTAGGGTGCCTCTCCCCTACCTTTAATGAAAGGAGAGCTGAGCAGGGGTGACTTATCAAGCATCATCACCCCATCCCTTCCCTCTTTCTTCATGGCCCACACACAGGTGCCGGACGCTATTGCCAAATGCAAGCGAGCTGGCATTACCGTCAGAATGGTGACAGGTGACAACATCAACACAGCCCGAGCCATCGCCACCAAATGCGGCATCCTGACCCCTGGAGATGACTTCCTGTGCTTAGAAGGCAAAGAATTCAACAGGCTCATTCGTAATGAGAAGGGCGAGGTGGGTCCTTGGAGAGGGAGTCAGGACCTTCCTTGACAGGAGAAAGTCTCATCTTTGTGGAAGGCATGTGGGAGAAAGTGGGGAATGGGGGAGTTTTAAACTAACACCTGTTCCCCATGAAGCTTCCCATTCCAACAAAGCTACTCAAGTGATTTAATTGGGGAATTTTCTCTCTTATTATCTTCATTCACAAGCTGTCCTTTGAGACAGTTTTGTAATTTTTTTGTTTTTTAAAATTATTATTATTATTATTATTATTATTATTATTATTAATTATTAGTGTGTGTATTGTCAAATTGGATCTGACTGGTACAGGAGGAGATTATCCCTCCTTCTCCAGCAGAGCTTCTGGTGGATTTGAAACGCGCACCTCTGGGATTGCAGTGCAGCTTCTTGCCACTAGGCCACCAGAGCTCACCAGTTTTGTAATTTTCTTATATTTTCATCTTAGCAGATCCCACTTTCTTCTGTGTCACTGCCCTTGTAATTGATCATGACACAGACATGTTAAAGAATGAGCTCTTGGTGTGGAATAGCAAAGCTTCTTTATCTATGTAGAAATCCAACTTAAGACCTCAGAAGGCCCATTTCACCCAGTAGTCAGTCTTGACCATCTCCTATTAAAGGCCTAAGAAATCGAGATTGGCTCCCATGCAGGGAATTAAGAGGAAAAATATCAGCAATAACGAATCTAACTTGGAAGGCTAAGGTTGGCTGTTTCCTCTCACTTGTGGGCACGGCACTCGGTCCCCATGGGCTGTGGAGTAGCAGGTTCTCCAGAAGCTCAGAGGGTGTGGAGAATTACATTTCCTGCATGACGGTGCTGAATTTAACTGATCCAAGTGTGATCTGGTGTTGGCAGGTAGAACAAGACAAGCTTGACAAGATCTGGCCAAAGCTCCGCGTCCTGGCGCGATCTTCACCCACTGACAAGCACACACTGGTGAAAGGTGAGGCTCGCTCCTGAGCAGTAGGTGCCTGGGACAGATGAAGGCAGGCTGGGGCAAGGGCAGGCGAGTCCCACCAACTGCCGTGTCCTAGGTCAGATCCCAGGCTTTGCAAAACATACAGTTAACAAACACCTGACCCCTAGTGAGTAGAAGACCTAAAGCTTTTGGGTTTTATCATTAGTGTATTCCTTACACTGATAATACTGTGACCTAGGCAGGAAAATGAAAACAATTCACATTTTTATAAATGAGGGCTTTTGAGACTCAAAGAAGAAATTAGTTGCCCAACTGGTAAATGGAAGTGGTAGAGTTGGAACTACTGGTCTCTATTTTGAAATCTTTGTAGTGCTTTTTCTGTACATAATAGCTGCTGGCGGCACCCTGCAGAGTATCTGACAAGGACAAACAGTCTCATTCCAAAATGCTGCCGAGTGAGAAAATGTACCTTCTCTCTGTTTGAGTCCTGTATAGGGAAGAAGGAAAGAAAGTCAAATGAGGAGGCGGGAGTGCCCAGAACCAAGGAGGGAGGATTTGGCGGGGAGCCTAGTGCTTGCCAAGTGGCCTCAGATGATACATGTGGGCTTACTGTGACGTGTTTGTGTCTCTAGATAGTACATGTGGGCTCACTGTGGTGTATGGATTTATGCATGTTTCCTGGACAGTACCTGTGGGCTCAATGTGTGTATGAATGTGTGTTTCCCAGAAAGTGTCTGTGGGCTCACTGTGGTGTATGGATGGATATGTGTTTCCTGGACGGTACCTGTGGGCTCAATGTGTGTATGAATGTGTGTTTCCTAGATACTATCTGTGGGCTCAGTGTGGTGTACGTATGGTTGCGTGTTTCCCGGACACCATCTGTGGGCTCACTGCGGAGGGTCTGTCTGTGTCTCCCAGCCAGCACCTTTGTGCTCACTGTGCTGTCTGTCTCCTTCCCAGGCATCATTGACAGCACTGTTGGGGATCAGCGGCAAGTTGTGGCTGTCACTGGTGACGGCACTAATGACGGGCCAGCTCTGAAGAAAGCAGATGTTGGTTTTGCCATGGTAAGCTACTTGCAGTGTCTCTTTCTCTTTAATGTAACCTGCCTTCTCCATCGGAAAACAGGCAGACTTCTGCTTCCTGAACCTTCATGTCCCATCCTGTACCTTTTTCTCTAATCTCTCCTACTTACCTTATCAATAACACTATGCAATGAGAGGGACATCTGTAAAAAGAGCAAAGGCCATGTGGACATGGCCATATCTGATTTTTACAAACTTTACAAAGGGGAACTGTCCCCATCTACAACATCAGTAACACAAAACCAATTCCCATGAGGTCAGACAGGTCCCCCATGCTTCTGTACCTCTTTCTACTCATCTAAACACCAGTCTACTGTTTTGCTGGATCCAAAATTTGATGTAATAGTTCATAGACCACACAGGGAAGTTAAGGTTATAATCTAGATTAATAACAGTATATAGGTAAGACAACTCCTGAAATATGCATGCAGGCACCTCAGCCTCAAGTCTCATGCCTTCGGGCCAGTGGGTCCCAAGTTCAGTCTTGCAATATTGGCTTCTCCTCCTCTCCCCATAATTGTCCAACAAAATTCTCAGTCCTGCCAATATTGGCTTCCCTCCACCTCCACCAAGGTCTCATCTTACGTCAAATCTCCAGTTCAGCCATAGGAGTTGCTAAAGTAGGTACAGCTGGAGCAAGGGTTTCATTGTCTTTGAGTGAAAACTGACTATAAATTGCATGGGAGGAGATTACCCGTAGTTCTTCTGCAGAGTTGCTGGTAGACTCAAGCAAGCAGAGAGATAAGTCCACTGAGTTAGCAATGCAACACCCTTCAGACAGGTCAGATCAGGTCACTGGAGATTTATTTTTTCCTTCAGTAGATTTTGATTCTGCTATTCAGGGAAGTTTAAAAATTGTATAAATCTTCCATACACATTGAGCTGTGGGTGATGTTTAAGTGGTGGGAAAAGATTCAGTAGTCATCAACATATGACCAATCTTATCTCCACCTACTTACCCTCTCATGAACTGACTTGTTTTAAAACAAATTTAAGATATCACTGACATGTCATCCATAAAAATTTCAATCTGGGCCTCCTCCATTACCTCCTTTCTTGGGAGGAAGGTCATTTCCTTTGGAGATGTACCTATTCTAATAAATCTATCTTTGGTTTTTATCTTTAAAAAAATCAATCTGTATCTTTAAGAAATAAGCATATTTTAAGAAAATCATAATAACTTTATCTTGTAACAAAATTGATAATTCCTTACTATCATCAGATGTCTCAACTCATTGCCATCAAATCAGAAGCAGCTCGTAGCTGACCTTCCACTAGACGCTCACTGCTGTAAATTCCATAGGAAGAGACTACCCTTCTTTCTCTCTTGGAGCAGCTGGTGGATTTGAACCATTTACCTTTAGATTGGCAGTTCAACTACTTAACCACTAGGCCGCCAGAGCTCAGTGTTTCATTTTCCCCAATGGCCTCATATGTATGGTTTTTATAGTTGATTTATCTAACTCAGGATCCAAGTAAGGTTCATATATTGCAATTCATTGATAAAGCTCTCTTTTCAATCTCTTCATCTATAGCAATGGTTCTCAAAATATGTTCCCCATACCAGTACTAAGCAGTACCTAGAAACCTGTACAAATGCAGATTCTTGGGCCCTCGCCCCAATCTACTGAAACAGGAAGTCCAGAGTGGGGCCCAGAAATTTGTGTTTTAACAGGTCTTCCATGATTCTCCAGCATGCTTAATTTGAGGACTGCTGGTTTTATAGGTTCCTACTTTCAAGGATCCTTAAGACCACCCCAAAGTTCGGAGATTCACTAGAAGAGTTCATGGAACTCAGGATCTCATTGTCCTCACCATTAAGGTTTATTACAGCTAGATGATGAAAGAAAAAGACACGTCTAGAACGTAAGAGGAAAAAAAAAGGTGGAGTCTGGAGGGATGTCCGCGGGTTTTTCATGCTCTTTCTCCAGGAGAGATTACCCATAGCACAATCTTCCCCCAGCAACAAAACTGCAGCAACATGTCTGTGACATTGCTGTCTAAATACGCTCATTGCAAATTCAGAGCCCAAGATTTTTATTGAAGCTGGTTGCATAGGTAGGTACCCTGTCTAGTTCCCAAATTCCAGACTCCCAGGAAGAAAGTTCTGCACAAGCCATAATGTTGGTATAAATAGTCTAGGCTCAGTGAATCACTCTTATCAGTTGACTATTGGCTGGGAACATTCCAAAAGCCCAGTTCCCACATGCCAGACAGGGCGACCTTGCAAGGAGGCCACTCTGGGGCTACAGAGTCTTAGTATGTTAACTCTTCTCTACATAGTTCTTCTTCAGAGCAGAATCATTCTCTAGGACCCTAGGCAGCTGGCTCGACCATCCTGTGGTATTGACCTCAGTTTCATCTTCCAGGGACCCTGGATTGGGCCATTTCTAACAAGTCCCATTTTGGAAGCAGGAGTGACATCTACTTCCTAAACAATATGTCTCTGGAAACTCTATGATCTTTGAGAAAGGATGATAGTTATAGAAAGGCTTCAGGTCTTTTGTTCATAGGGTCACTATGAGTTGTGCTCAAATCGATGGCAATCAACAACAATCAATAACAAGTCCCATTAATCATAAAGGTCTCTCCTAGAAAGCCAGGAGACTCCCTACTTAAGAATGCTAGCTTGGTTTTGGTTTTGGTGTTGCTTTGTGTATTGTATAAACATTAATGTTTAATGTTTCTTTTTTAATAGTTTTTACTATAGTCCCAGATATGTCTGACCATCATGACAGTCAACTTCAGAGCATTTTCTTCACCACAGAGAGGTCTTTCCCCTTTAGCTGTTACTCCTCCACATTCCTCGTCTTCCACAGCCCTTCTTCTTTAGTTTTAAGGTTTTGGCCTGGCCAGAGGCATTGATGTGAGACCCAGTAGGACTCTGGCTGGTGAACTGAAGCTGACCTGGAAGGTCCACAGGGCTGCTGAGGCAATGCCATGGTAATCAGGCACACACAAGTGCGAGGCCAGAGGGCAGGCATCCTTTCCTGCAGTCTGTTCCTCAGTGAAGAGTTTGCGTTTATTAGTGCAGGCCAAGCAGGACATACATTTGTTAGGAAAAGCTAATTAACAAAGGTGCTCTAGTGATGCAAGAGTTAAGTGCCCAGCAACTAATCAAGAAGTTGATAGTTTAAACCCAGCCAGTGACTAACGGGGGAAAACCCAGCTATCTGTGCCAGAAAGATTACAGCCTGGGGGAAACCTTAGTGGGCTACTTCTATTTTGTTACATAGGGTTACTATGAGTCCAAACCAACCCAATAGCAATGGAGTCAGTAGGATCCCTGGTAATGTGGCGGTCAGTGAACCCTACAGCTAACCTATAACTCCAGTCAGCAGTTCAAACTCACCAGCTGCTCTGTAAGAGAGAGACATGGCAATGCGCTGCTGTTCAGTCTGAGGCCTCAGAAATGCTGTAGGGCCATTCTGTTATGTTTTATGAGTCTGCTGTGAGCTGAAAATTAACAGCATACAACACTGGTTAACAGGGCCCTTCAACATGCCTCCCACTAGAGGCATCTCCCCCTCGGGCTCTCAGACCAAATAGTTCAGTTCACTGTCCATGCTTTTAGAGGAGACTCTGGTGACCTTGTGGTAAGAATCTGCGCTGTAATCCTGAAAGGCACGTAGTTCAGATCTGTCAGCTGTTCCACGAAAGGAGCGTGGGCAGACTCCTCCCATGTGATTTCAGCCTCTGAAAATCCACTGGAGGTCAGCTAGGGGTTGGTTCCCACTCGCTGGTACACAGTCACAACAACATTGGAAGATCAGTGATGTCAGTTTGAAGACAAGTGCACCTGATTCAAGCCATGGTCTTTTCAGTCACTTGTTGTGCATCTGAGAGCTGGGTAGTGATTAAGAATGAGAAGAAGAATTGATGCCTTTGAGCTGTGGTGCTGGAGAAGAGTACTGAATCCAATGGACGGCCAAAAGAACAGATGTATTTGTCTTAGAGGATATACAGCCAGTGCTCCTGAGAGGCAAGGATGGCAAAGCTTCATCTCACATACGTTGGACGTGTTAGGAGGGGCTGTTCCTTGGCAAAGGACATCACACTTGGAAAGGTGCAGAGTGGGTGAAAGAGAGTAAGAAGACCTTCAATGAGGTGGATTGACACAGTGACTGTAGCAATGGACTCAAGGGTGTCAGAGGTAATGAGGATGGCACAGGACAGGACAGGGTTCAGCTCAGTTGTGCATAAGGTCGCTATGAGTCGTACTCACCTCGCTGGTACCGAACAACAACAATAATCCAAAGACAGTTCTATACTGTTTAACCCCTCTGTGGCAGCTGCTCATGAGCCTGGGTGACATGGGAGGTCGCTTTTGGTGGCAGTGTGGGAGCTGGGCCACTGTGGTCTCCTAGTCATTCGTGAGGGCAGACTCTGCTCTGAGGCCCCATCCAAGCATCCCCACAAGAAGAGGTAGGGCTTCAGGAGCAACTCTGAGAAACAACTCACTAGCGCCCCTCTCCCTCTCCCCGTCCCTCCCCAGCCCCGCCCAGATTCTGGCTTTGATTTGGTTTTCTCTTTTGTTACATAGTCAGGGTGTCTCATTCTGTACTCACAGCTTAAACTTTCCCCCAGTCCTTTTTCATTCTCACACATGTCCTTCATCCAGACAGGTTAGTTTTGAGAGGAACATGAAACACTTTCACAGAAAATTTTTATATGACTTAGCACATCAGGTTTAGGAATTAATGAAAATAACATCTTGATTGCTCAGAAGTTTCTAAATGAGTTTCTTTATAAAAACCTCCCCCTACATATTTTGCCCTGATCATGTATCCAATGAGCAGCCAAAATGATCGATCAGTTTCTGGGTAACCACCCCCTCACTGTCATTGAGTCCGCTCCTAATCACAGGGACCCTCGGGCAGAGTAGAACTTCTCCATAGGCTTTCTAAGATTATGAATTTTAGTGTAAGCAAAATGTCACATCTTCTGCAGAGTGACTAGTGGTCTCAAACCACTGACCTTTCTGTTAGCAGCCAAATGCCATAGCCACAGTGCCACCAGGGCTTCTTTTTTCTCTGAGCACGGCTGCATTTAATAATTAAACTGCCTCACTAATGCCTGTGTAGCAAGAGAAAGTTAAAGACCATAGAATCAGACCATCAGTAAACTGCAGTTCATTTGGAAAGCTGAACCCCAAGATCAACAACACAAAAAAAGACCAAACCAAACAAAAAAAAAAAAAAAGAAGAAAAGATCAACAACAGTAACATATTCCCAGAAAAGTCAAGAGGCTGATCTGTCAGGAGTGGGCAGAGGGGTCTCACTTCCTGTGACGTCCTCCACTTTGCAGCTTTTGGCCCAGATGACAAGTTGGGGATGCAGTCAGCCTCCGTACCAGAAAAGCAGATCCAGGCAGCAGCTCCATTTCAGATGTTCCCATCAGAGAGCAGACCTTCTCCCGTGGGCATTAGAAGGTGACTCAGATGGTCTGCTGGCAGCACTCACAATGTTTGCAAAGTTTAGGGGCCCCAAGGGGATGCCTGCAGCAGTCCCACTTTCTGAGAGTTCTGTCAATTGAGCCTGCTTTCAGTTCAGCACAACCAGCATGGGCCTCACACAGCTAAATAATACTGAGTTTGAGCTTGGAGTCTGAACCTGGCAATTGAAGAAGGCTGCCACTGGCTTAACTGACTGACAGTGTCACTCATGGTGGCCCCACGAGTGTCAGAGAAGAACTGTGCTCCGTCAGGTTTTCAACAGCTCAGTTTTCAGAAGTAGGTTTCCAGGTTTGAGTGGACTCAAACGTCCAACCTTTTGATTAGCAATGGGGCTTGTTGACCCCATGCACTACCCAGGACTAGATGCAGGCAATTGAGACCTGTGAATTCAGAATTTTTAAAAATCAGCTACATTTTTTTCAGCTACTGCAAAGCTAAGATGCTACAGGAACCCACACCGGTCAGGTAAGAAGCATAATTTTTTTCCAAGCCTCTATTGATCCATAAAGTTCAAATTGAAGAGCCCTCATGCTCACGGTTTAAGCGGATGACACAACCTTGCTTGCTGGAAGTGAGGAGGACTTAAAAACACTTGCTGCAGAAGATCAAAGACTACAGCCTTCAATATGCATTACATCTCAACATCAGGAAGACAGAAATCCTCAGCTCTGAACCAATGAGCAACATCATGATAGATGGAGAAAAGATTAAGGTTGTCTATGAGTTCACCATACTTGGATCCACAATCAACATTCTTGGTACCAGCAGTCAGGAGATGAAGCGTGTTACAATGGGAAGTCTGCTGTCAGGGACTTCTCCAAATTACTGAGGAGGAATGATGTCAATTTGAAGATTAGGAACTCCTGATTTAGACCATGGTCATTTCAGTCCCTTACTATGCTTCTGAGAGCTGGATAATGAATAAGGATGACAGATGGAAGAATTGAAGCCTTTGCGCTGTGGTGTTGGAAAAGAGTACTGAATATCCCATGGAATGCCAAAAGAACAAAAAATCTATATCTTGGAGAAGGTGCAGCCAGGTTACTCCTTGGAAGCAAAGATGGAAAAGCTTTGTTTTACATACTTTGGGCTTGTTGCTAGGAGAGGCTATTCCTTGGAGCTGGGCAGCATGCTAGGAAAGATGGAGGGTCAGCAAAAGAGAGGAAGACCCTCAAGGAGATGGATTAGCGCAATGAATGCAGCAGTGGGCTCGGGTATGTCGGATATGATGAGGACGGCACGGGACGGGGCAGGGTTCTGATCTCTTTTTCCCAGGGTCATTATGAGTCATACTCACCAGCACCAAACAGCAACCTGAAATATCAGAGATTTGAACCACCAGTCACTCTGGGGAGAAAGATGTCAGGTTCTCAGTGAAACCCATTACTATTGAGTCAGTTCTGACTCGTGGCAGCCCTCCATGGGTGCCCAAGGCTGTAAACCTTAGTGGGAGCAGACTTTGCCTCTTTAGCCCGGGGAATGGCTGGTGGAGTCAAACTCTTGACCTTTCAATTAGCAACCCTACATGTGACTCCATAGAGATTGCAGCCTTGAAAACTCCATGTTGTTACTATGTGCCATTAAGTTGGAATTGTCTCATAGCTAACCCTCCAGTAGGATTTCAGAGATTGTAAATTTCATGGGAAGAGATTGCCCATCTTTCTTAGAGCAGCCAGTGGATTGGAACCACATGCCTTCGAGTTGGCAGTACAATTCCTTACCACTCCTGAAAACCCTATCAGACAATTCTGAAGTGTCCAGTTGGACTGCTATGATTTGGAATCCACATTACGACATACACTGCTAGTCAAGTCCTACTCTGAGTGGCTCTGTCAGGCTGAGTGGAATTTCCCATAAAGCTTCTGAGGCTGTAAATCTTCTCAGAAGCAGACTGTGTTGTTTCTCCTGAGGAGCTGATAGTGGATTTGAACAGCCAACCTTTTGGCTAGCAGCTGAATGCATCAACTACTGTGCCACTAGAGCTTCTCATCAACACAAGCATCCAAATTGGCCTACTGAGAATTATGCATAGCAGGATGGAAATAAATCAGTCTCTCGGGAACAGACTACTTCCCCCCTTCCCCTCCAAGCAAACTACTTTTGAAAACTCCAAAAGTGTATCTGCATCCAGAGATGGCCTCTGTCTTCATATTGTCTCCCCTCTGCCCCACTCGCCTTTTTCCCTCCAGAGGCAAAAATCATAGTCATACTCATCAATTGTGGGACTCTTGTTTCCAGTACCCAAAGAATTTCAATTCTACTCTGCCCACCAGCAGCAAAGAGCAAGGAAGTTGTTCCCATTACCACTTCTCCTTGCAACTTCCCCCGATTGTGGTGATTCACTAACATTTATAAAATAATAAACACCAACACTCTACATCTATTTTTATCATATGTTTAGTTGCAATAGGGAAAGCTGGAGTTTTATTATTATTATCCTTTTTTTAATTTATCTTCTCATTACAAGTTGGCTCAAACCCTTTACTGTCAATTCAGTTTGCAAGTGTTAATGCAGGTAGAGGGACAGGTGGAGAAGATAGAGGGTCTGCAGTATGGATTGCTCATATGCCCCCTCCTGTTAATCCAGTCTTGTTTTCTTCTTGTTGTTGTGTACCATAGAATCAGAACCAACTCCTAACTGACCCTCACAGATTTTCAGAGGTAATTAATCACACGGGAGGAAATTGTCCATCCTTCTCCTTCAAAGCAGCTGGTGGCCTCAAACGTCACGCTTTCAGGATTGCAGCGCAGCTTCTTACTAATAGGCCACCAGAACTCTTACCTTGTTTTTAGGTGCCATTGATTGATTCAATTATGACTCACACAGACCTTACAAACAACAGATCTGACCCTTGCCCTACCCTGCCCCATCCTCATTCAGCATCTCTGATATGTTGGAGCCATCGTTACAGTCACTCTGTCACTCTGTCTTGTTGGGGTCTTTCTCTGACCTGCCATCTAGTCCAGAATAAGGTCTTTTTCCAAGAACGGTCCCTCTTGCCCTGGAAAAGGATTTAATCTTTTCTGCTTCTCCAAGAGGTCCTTTCCCCTCCCACCTGAATGACAGCTAAACCAATGGTGTCACTTGGTCTGCTATTTTTTTCCTCACTTCAGCTAACTTGGGGGGGGGAGGGGGTAAACAACCAGCAGTAAGCTCTCCTGAGGCTGGCTCTATTGTTTTCAAATTTCATGGGTAGCCTGACCTCTTGCACTGACAGCAGCCCAGCTTTTGTGCCACTGAGGGTAATTTCATAGCCATCTAAGTACCGGGACCTCATCCTCCCCATGTCTTTCTATTGCTTTTTTCCAAATAACATTCTACTGAGTGGTAAGGTGTTATACTGCCTGAGGACATGTGGTTCCAGTCCACCCACTGCTCCACAAGAGAAAGGTGGACAGTCTCCTTCTGTGCTATTTACAGCCTCTAAAAACTCACTGGAGGGTCACCTACGAGTTGGTTCCAACTTGATGACACATAACAACATATTTCAGTGAGTTAAAAAAAAAATTAACACCCCTCCCTCTTGAGATTAGCATAAAGAGGAACTTGGCCTTATCTGTAAAAGACTTCACCATTATCCTTTGTTTTGTACTTCCTTGTGATTTTACTTTTATTATGATTCTAAATAAATACTCAGAGAAGCATGGCTTGAGGTCTTAAGTCGAGAACTGCTGACCCCCTGTTTTATGCTCTCTGCTCTATCGCAAAAAAAAAAATTAACAAAGAAAATAAAAAACATGTTTCAGTGAGTTGGGATCGTTCTAGTTAATCTCACCACTGACACCACTTATGGGTTCCCAAAACCACACCCACAGTCAGATACTCCTGAGGGCTTACCAACTCCTTATACACTTATACTCATGGCTAAATCATTACAATAATGAAGTAAGTATACACACTTGGCTTATAAGAGCAGAAGTCACAGGCATAATAAGGGATCACACCGAACATTCCAGCAATAAAAATGCAGCAACAGTTTTACAATCTTTTTGACCACAGAAGTCCCATGAAAGACTAAGAGCCCAAGGATTTTTATTGGAGCTGGTCACATAGACAACCTCTGCCTTGTTGTTGTTAGGTGTCATCGAGTTGATTACAACTATAGTGACCCTATAAACAACCCTGTCCTATCCTGTGCCATCCTCCCAATCTCTGACACACATTTGTACAGTCACTGTGTCAGTCCATCTCGTTGAGGGTCTTCCTCTCCTTTGCCGACCCTCCACCTTTCCAAGCATGATATTCCTCTCCAAGGAATACCCTCATCTAACAACATGCCCCAAGTATGTGAGGTGAAGCTTTGTCATATTTGCCTCCAAAGAGCACTTGGCCTAACACGTATTAAAATTCCAGACTCCTAGAAAGAAGCAAGTGTTGCATATGAATGACAGTCTAGGCTCAGTGAACTACTCTTATCACTTGACTGTTCTGTTGACTGAGAACACTGTGAAAGCCAAGTTCCCAGACGCCAGTCAGAGCCAAGCTTGCAAGCAGACCTCCCTGAGGATTACAGTCCCAGGCCTGCTACGTTAACTCTTTCCTTGCACAATCCCTTTCCATCTTTCCCCCAACTCTTACAATTTAGTTTTGAAGAAATCAGGCTGTTTGGCTTACAGAGTATCACAGTGTGAATTTTGCTTGCTCCATCCCCATGAGGCCCTTTAATGTACGTATGTTTTCTTGTATTTCCTATAAAGGAGCTCTGGTGACCTAATGGTGAGGAGCTATGCTGCCAACCCAATGGCAAGCAGCCCAAGCCCACCAGCTGCTCCGTGAGAGAAAGGTGGATGGTGTCCTCCCGTATGATATGCTGCCTCTGAAAACCCACTGAAAGGTCGGCTACACCTTTCTGACTCAACAGCGCATAACAGCAACATTTCCTCTAAACTACCAGTTAGCCCTAGTAGTAATCAAACTCTACTCCTTTCTTTCTGGTGTGCTGGTTAACCATTGAGCTGCTAATGGAAAGGTTGGTGGGTCAAGCCTACCCAGAGGCTCCACAAAAGAAAGATTTGAAAGTCTGTACCCATAAAAAGTCTAGCCAAGAAACCTGTGAGCCAAAACCCAACAGCACCACAGTAGTTCCTTCTAGAAGTGTTTAGATTGCAGATCACTTATCTTATTCAACTGAAAAGAACCTCATTGCCATTGAGTCAGGACCAATGCACAGGTTACTCTCTAGTGGGTCTTTGTCATCGTCGTCGTCGTTGTTGTTAGGTGCCGTCTAGTTGAGTATGGCTCATAGTGACCCTATGAACAACAGATCTGAACCCTGTCCTGTCCTGCGCCATCCTCACACTTCATGGCACACAAGAGCCCATTGCAGCAGCCACCATGTAAATCCACCTAGTTGAGGGTCTTCCTCTCCTTCACAGTCTCTCCACCCTTCTCAGCATCATGTCCCTCTCCAAGGAACAACCCCTCCAGCAGCATACCCAAAGTATGTGAGGTGAAACCTCATCTTACTTTCCTCCAAAGAGCACTCTGGCTGCACCCTCTCCAAGACACATCTGTCTGTTCTCTTGGCCATCCAGTGCCCTTCGCCAACACCACAACTCAAAGGCACCAATTCTTTTTCTATCATCCTTATTCACTGTCCAGCTTTCAGGTGGAGCAAGGTCATGGCAGACCCAGACACAACTTAGTCCTCCTCGGTAATTTTTTTAGTGTAATGTGTCTTCTTATTTCTTGACTGCTGGCAAGTGGTTTGGTTCTTTAGGAGGCTGTAAATTGCACAGAGGAGATTCTCCATCTTTCTCCCAAGGAGCAACTGGTGGATTCACATTGCCAGAGAGATACCCCCTCTGGGTTAGCACCATGTTTATTAACTACAATACTTCTAGGGGAAAAAAGGGTGTCCTCATCAACGATGTGGTTATTCTTAGATTCAACTCCTACATAAAAGACAAGTTAAAGCCTAAATATTTTATCTACCACTTTTCAAAATAATGAGTTGTCTTCTTAGGATCCTCCAAGATGGATTATTGAGTTGTTGATCTTTCTTTTCTAAAATTTCTTTATGAGCTCATGAGTTTAAGTGTATTTGATGGGTTTCAATCCATTGCACTTATTATTCTTATTAATGCTCATATTGACCCATCTCCTGCTGCTGGTGGGAGCCTTTTCAAGATTTCTTAGCCCTGGAGCTCTGGTCGTGTAGTCTGTAGCGTGTTCTACTGACAGCCAAAAAGATGCTGAGTCTTTTGATAGCTCTATTGGTCTCTTAGATATAAGCTTCTATGTCCTTGCCTAAAAATCTGTGCTTTAAGAATGGTAACTTTTCTAGTCTGGTGGGCAGTGTCCTCAGTGAGTGAATACTGATTCATTTTCCCATCTGCTTTTATAGAACCTTTATGTTCAGAACTTACTGGTTCATTTACAAATCTCCAAATTCCTCAAGAAGTGTTGTATGTATTTCTTTTTCTGGGTTTGGGACTTGCCATTTCTCAAAGGAGTCTTGCCTTATTTTATTGAGAAGTCATCCTTGAAGAACAGAACCTGAGACTTAAAGGAATCTTTGCTAGAGTAGGTCTAGGCCTCTGCAGAAAATTTCTAAGAAATAAATCTTTCCCCCCCCCCATTTCTTTATGAATTCATTCAAAAGTTTATGATTCAAATTTAGACCTATAGAACTTCTATGTAGTATCTCTGATTTATATCTGTATGCCTCACACAGAATGACATTAGCCTTATCTTAAAATATATGTAGTAGGAGAGAAATTAAAATATTAATATTGTTAATCATGTATTTTTTATACTGATTCATTTACAAAGTTCAAATGCATTGTTTTTCACACAAGATTATGTATTTCGTTGTTCTGTGCTGCTGAGTCAATGCTGACTCATAGTGATCCTAGAAAACAAAATAAAACTGGCACTTGGATTCCCAAGGCTGTAATCTTAGAGAAGCAGATGATACATCTTTCTTCTTTCGAGCACCTGGTGGGGTCCAACCACAACCTTTCAATTAGCAGCCAGGCATTTAACTACCATGGATCCTGATGCATTTATTCTACTAAAAATAGTTAAAGGTGTTTTCCTTGTCATTCTTTTTACCCTGTAAATAAATCCTATTAACACTCCATCATCAAATTATACTGTTTTGAGGTCATTTAAAACATTTCTTCTTTGTGTGGTCATGACATCAACAGGATATAGATAAAAGTACCATTTTGTGCTATGTAATAATGTTGCCTTCAATGTTAATTGCTTTGTAAATGATTTTTTTAAATTTGCATAAAACATTTAAATGGTTCTAAAGTTAATATATAAAGCAGATTCATTTGTAGAAATCTAGCTTCGATCCCTGTGTGAAGTTAAGTGGCTTTCCTAGCCATTGCTTTATGTTGATGCGTGAATGGGCAGAAATATAAAAATAGGGCATGTTAGCCTATCCACAGGGATTGGCTTTCTTACCAAGCCACAAGGGGGTTAGTTAATCTTGCCATTAAATTGAGTGGATCCAGCAGCAAAAAGAAGAAACCTCACCATTAGCAAAGAAAAGCGAGAAAAAAAAAAAAAAAAAAAAAAGCAACTTGTCCTCCAGGACCAGGACAACAGCCGTAGCAGCTACAGCACAGAACCAGAGACCTGACATGAGACAACAGACCTTGGCACTGTTGCCTTCCACAGGCAGAACCAGAGCTAAGCTAAGAGCCTTGGTCCAGGTTTATTGTACAACTGGGAGGAGAAGGGCTGGACAGCCAACATTGGCAGGACTAAGAATTTTGTAACACTTGCCTAAAGGCATGAGGGGTTTTTTAAATTTTATTTTATTAAATTTTATTAGTTTTAATGAACATTTACAGGGATTTTGGGTTTTCATTCCTTCATTACTGCACCATTTTTTCTACCCTCCTCCCCAGTTTGTTCTTCTTCCCCCGCCATCCGAATGTGTGTTTTAATTGTCCAATTGCCACAGTGCTTGTCAAAGTCAGTTCTGATTAATCTCCTTTGTCAGTGTGTCCTTTGCCATTCCCTATCACTCCTCCCTGAGAGAGACTTCACCCTGAGTCATAAGGAAAAGGGGATGGCATATTCTCTTAGCTACTTCCTGCTGAAAAGGGACGCTGTGGGTTTCAGGGTGAAGATCTTCTCTCACTACTCTAAAGGGCCCCTTTGGCAGTAGGAAACACATAGACTATTATGGAGATTGATTTTGGAATTTAGATGCACTCTTATTGATTGTGCTTGGCTGTACATGTTCATATCCCTGAAGATGTATCAGGGGGGGGAGGGTGTTGCAACCTAGAAGACACAAATTTAACTAACAAGTTATAAGTACATGAGTCCAAAATTATGGAAAAGTAAAAGAAAAGATTCTTTCATTGTTTTACAAACCCTCCCCCAGGTCCCCTCCACCATGTAGCCCTCGCTCTAGACTCCTGTGATGACAGAAATACCTAGTCACATATCTCTTTTACACAGTTTTCTCCCTCCTCTGTTTCAGTGCAGTATACATTATTGAACACATCTTACTCAGTCTCTCCCCAACCCTGAGGTTAGTCCCATTCTACAACAGTGGCATCATGTAATATTTGTTCTTTTGTGACTGGGATATTTCACTCAACATAATGTTCTCCAGAGTCAACCATTTTGAATAATATTTCATGAGTTCCTTGTTTTTAAATGCAGCATAGTATTCCATTGTGCAAATATACCACAGCTTCTCTAGCCATTCGTTTGTTGATGGGCACTTAGGTTGTTTCCAACTCCTTGCTATTGTGAACAAAGCTGCAATAAACATGGGAGTGCATATATCTGCTTGGATGTCAGCTATGGTCTCTTCAGGGTATATTCCCAGTAGTGGAATTGCTGGGTCAAATGGTATCTCTATTTGCAACTTTTTGAGAAAGCGCTTTCCACAGGGGTTGCACCATTTTACACTAAGGCATGAGGCATGAGGTTTAAGACTGAGGTGCATGAGAGCACATTTCAGATGCTGTACTGACCATGTTCTACTGCTAACCTTTACTATAACCTTTTGACTTCCCTAACATGGTTCTGTGTGGTCTGTGAACTATCACATTAGAGTTTGGACTCAGTAAAGCCATAAGGTTGGTGCTGAGATGAGTAGAAAGAGACCGGGAGCATGGTGGGGGGTGGGGGGAACATGCCTGATCTCATGGGAATTGGTTTTGTCTTGTTCATGCTATTGACAGGGACAGTTCCCCTTTGTGAAGTTGTTACAGGTCAGATATGGCCATCCCTACAGGGCCCTTGCTCTTTTTACACCCCGCTGCCTCAACCGTATCACTTCCTGAGTTTATTCCATGGTAGTACATAGACAGTCCTCATTACTTTTTTTTGCAGTGCCTACTACAGCATTGTGCTGGCTCATTAGGGAACTCTTTTTTTAATTATTATTTTCATTCATTCATTGTTGCACTTTTCTCCCTGCCCATCCCTCTCCCCCATTAGGGAACATTTTGAGGGGTAAACCAAACTGTATAATCTACTGGTGGCATAGTGGTAAGGAGTTGTTTGCACTGCCAACCCAAAAGCCCTTGATTATTGTCCACCAGCTGCTCTGCAGGAGAAAGGTGGGCAATCTCTTGTACGGTTTCCTTCCTCTGAAAACCTGCTGGAGGGTCAGCTATGAGTTGGTTCCAAGTCAACAGTACATAAAAACCACTACCTAACATAGAGTCCCTGGGTGGTGTCAAAGAAATGAGTTTGACTGTTAACTGAAAAATTGGTGGTTCTAATCCTCTCAGTAACGCCTAGGAATAAATGTTGGGTGACCTACTTGAAAAAACCTAGCCATTTTGCTTCCTGTGGAGCACAGTTCTATGCTGACACCTATGGGGTTCGTTGAATCAACTCAGTGGTAGCTGGCTCGTTTGCTTCATCTAACACATATTTGTTGCATTCTGGGTAGAAAAATAATATTACTGGATAAAAGAGAACAAATAATTGACTAGTAAAATCTACTAGAACAAGCAGTGCTGCCAACCAAAGGTCTGTGGTTTGAATCTACCACTTGCTCTGAGGAATGAAGATGGACAATCTCCTCCCGTGCGATTTACTGCCTCTGAAAACCAGTGGAGGCTCTGGTATGGGTCGGTTCTGACTCAACACCAATGAACATCAACAGCAAGCTAAATTAAAGAATAAATTAACTCTGTTGATTTACAGAAGATGTTGAATAGAAATATGGACTGGAGCTGTTAGGGTGGCTATGCAAAACAAGTAGGGCTTAATTAAATGAGACCTTCCAGGTGATGGTTGTTATCGTTAAGTGCCGTCAACTCGTAGGCGAGTCATAGCGACCGTTTGAACTAAAGGCCTGAACACTTTCATCATTTCTCTAAGTTCATATGGTTTCCGGAGGCAAGCTATTTTGGAAGTGGATGCCACTCCTGCTTCCAAGCTTATTTTATTTGGGGAACTCCACCACTGTCCACCACAGGTAACCATTATTGCATTTGACACATCAGGGTCACAGTGTTCAGCTTCACAGCAACCACGAGTTACCTCTGTATGGCAAGTGGACACACCAGTGCTATACCACTTAAAAGAATGTTTGACCAAAAACAATTAAAACCAGGCCCGAGGGCTACAGATTAAAATCACCCACTGTTGGCCCAGTAGCCTCACTTTCTAATCACTAGGGCAAAAGATTAAAACCTTAAAGATAGATAGGGTTTAAATAACTGAGGAGAGAAGCTGTCCCAGGTTTAGGAAGATGATGTCATCCTGTAGAATTGACTGAGAGATTCAGAGTGTTGTGAATAAACCAGTAAGATCTGAACAGAAAGATTATATAAGAGCAGGCTGGATAATAAACCAAGATTCACTTATAAGGGCATTGGCTGTTGGACTAAAAGCTTCATTGCACCTAAAGCACAGCTTCTAACCACTGATGTCGGCTCAGAGCCTTCGTGGTTCCCCAGCGACAGGCTTTTGATCTAGAAGAGGACATCTCATCTGAACTATGCTGCCAGAGGACTCCTCATAGAACAAAGTCCAAGGTGACTTAGAGATTAGGGGAGACAAGTGCTTAAATGAGGTACTGACAGTGGAAAAAGGACATTTAACAATTTAGAAGTAGACTGTATAGGAGTTGGAAACCTTTTCATTGTTTCTAAAGATGGAAGAAAGGATAGGCACTCAAAGATGACTGTAATTCCCAGTCTGGCTTCAGAGGAAGGGAGTAGCCTCATTCCTGTGTCCTCAATGACACTCAGACATTTTTCATCATTTTGTTCAGGAAAGAAGAGAACTCAAAATGTAGTCATGTGAGTCTTGAGTCTTTTTCATGGATAGTGTGCCCTCTAGTGTCCCTGCCAGGTTCCAAAGCCTTGTTGTGTTGTGCCACCAAGCAGAGTCCAACTCAGAACCACCTTATAGGACAGAGCAGACCTAGAAGGCTGTTCTCTTTATGGGGGCAGATCATCAGATCTTTTCTCCTGAGGAGCAGCTGGTGGATTTGAACTGTCAGCCTCTCAGTTAGCAGCCAAGCTCTTAACCATTATGCCATGAGGTCTCCTTGAAGCTTCTTCTTGTTGTGTGCCAGTGAGTTGGAATCAACTCGTAGCTGACCCTCCACCAGGTTTTCAGAGGCAGTAAAGCACGTGGGAGGAAATTGCCATACCTTCTCCCAACAAGCAGTTGGTGGATATGAACTGTGTGCCTTTGTGATTGCAGCACAGCTTCTTACCACTAGACCAGCAGGGTTCCCTTGAAGCTCCTTAGAGGACTGGAAATGGTGTCTGGATTTATGTTACTGCTCTAGAGGTTGTTCAGTGCTATTGAGTCTATTTTCAACTTCTTGTGACCCCAAGTGACAGACAGAAATGTCTCATAGAGTTTCCTAGGCTGTGACTTTTACAGCACACGCAGATCACAAGTCTTTCTCCTGCGGAGTCTCTGGGTCAGTGTGATGCACCAATCTTTTGATTCACCACTCTGAGCTTAACCATTGTAATACTATGGTTTTTTCTATACTCTGCCTGACTTCCTCACTATTTTCCTTCCTTTTCTTTCTTACCTCAGGGCATTGCAGGCACGGATGTCGCAAAGGAGGCATCAGATATCATTCTGACAGATGACAACTTCACCAGCATCGTGAAGGCAGTGATGTGGGGTCGGAACGTCTATGATAGCATCTCCAAGTTCCTTCAGTTCCAGCTCACTGTCAATGTCGTGGCCGTGATCGTGGCCTTCACCGGAGCCTGTATCACTCAGGTGAAATAACTGAGGGGTGGCCTGAGATGGAAGGGATGAGGCAAGGGCTGAAGAACACGGCCTACAGGGTATAGTGCGCTACTGAGGAGCGAGGAAAAAGGGTTTCCCCAATGGTATTGTAGCAGGATTTAGCTCTAGTAGGATCACTGTCTCCATCTATTAATGGAGAGTGATGATCATTTATCCACTATTTCCGTAGCATTTTGGTACCATCAACTGTAATGAGAATGTAAGATTCTGAAGCTTCATCTGACATACTTTGGGCATGTTGCAAGGAGGGACCAGTCCTTGGAGAAGGACATCATGCTTGGGAGGGTGGAGGGACAGTACAGGAGGGGAAACCCTCTATGAGGTGGATTGATTCGGTGACTGGGGTAATCGGGATGGGTGTGTCAGAGGCAGTGCAATTGGCACAGGATAGGGCAGGGTTTAGGGATGTTGTACATATCGCTATGAGTCGCAGATGACTCGATGACACATAACAACAAACAACAAATATGTTTAGTCTTCAAAAACAAACTCACAAGGTAGGCATTACTATACCTATCATATGAGTGAGAAATTTGAGGCTCAAAAAGCTGAAGTAACTTTCTCAGGGTCTCTTGCTAATAAGAAGCAGAGCCAGATTCAAAGTCTAGGTGACCAGTAGAGAAGCTAGGGGATAGTTAGCTTCTAGGAGTAAAGATGGAGCTGAGGGTGAGAGGGGGCGGCTTCTGAGGGAAGCTAAAAGGGCTGGGTCTTCTTCCCACCAGGATTCTCCACTGAAAGCCGTGCAGATGTTGTGGGTTAATCTCATCATGGACACCTTTGCCTCCCTGGCCCTGGCCACAGAGCCCCCAACCGATTCTCTGCTGAAGCGCCGCCCCTATGGTCGAAACAAGCCCTTGATCTCACGTACTATGATGAAGAATATCTTGGGACACGGAGTGTATCAGCTCACTGTCATCTTCCTCCTTGTCTTTGCCGGTAAGCCTCAGATACAGGGTTGTGCTTAGTGAGGTGGGAGGAGACGGGACAAAGGATGGAGGCTCCAAGGAAAAAGGCGCCTGGGAATAAGTGGAGTGCGACACTAGGATAGCAGCAGCTTTCTCATGGAGCGCATTCTGCATTGTGCTGTGTCACGTAAACTTGGGAATCTCACGTGCATGGTATTGAATTGTGTGTCCCCAGACATGTGTTGTAAATCCTAACCCTGTACCTGAGGTTATGATTCCTACTTGTAATGGGTTTTCTTTGTTACGTTAAGAAGCCTGTTTATGTAGAGTGTGTTTTAAGCCTTTGAGAGAGAAAAAGAGTAGATAAAGCATTGAGAAGCTATTAGAGATGGAAATGTAGAGATACTACACCACAGGAAGATTACCCCAGGACATCAACAGAGACCAGGACCTTCCTCCAGAGCCAACAGAGAGACAGAGACTGCCCCAGAGCCAGCACCTGAATGCAGACTTCGAGCACCCTGACATATGAAGGGAATACATTTCTGTGTGTGAAAGCCTCCCACTTCTGGTAGTTCTGCTACAGCAGCACTTGACAACTAAGTCGGGGAAAGTTTTTAAGTCATGTGAAAAACTGAAGCACAGTTCACAGAGTGGTGCAAAGACTTAAACCTATGTCTCCCTGACTCTAGGGCTCAGAATCTCACCCCCAAGATGCACTGCGAGAATGCAAAAGTCAATGGGGCAAACTTATAAAGTCAAAGAGGTTAAATCTGACTGTGAGCAAAAACCCTGTCAAAGAAGGAAAACACAAACCCTGTCAAAGGTGAAAAGTTTATATGGCCCAGAAAAGCCAGGCCATCCCATCGATTCCAGCCCTCATAGGTTTCACTGTATCTGATAGTCCATTTAGCACAGACAGGGACCAGTTAGAATGAGCACCTCTATGGCTGTACCAGTGAGTTCTGGCCCAATCTGAGCACTGGCTGAGACTATTATTATTATTATTATTATTATTATTATTATTATTACTATTATTTTGTGTGAGCACCGTCAAATCAAATCTGACTGGTACAAGAGGAGATTGCGCTCCTTCTCCATCTGGTGGATTCGAACTGCATACATCTGGGATTGCAGTGCAGCTTCTTTTTTTTTTAAATTATTATTAAATTTTATTCGTTTTAATGGACATTTACAGAGATTTTGGGTTTTCATTCATTCACTGTTGCACTGTTTTCTCTACCCTCCTCCCCAGTTCGTTCTTCTCCCCACCCCACCCCGAATGTCTGTTTTAATTGTCCAATTGCCACAGTGCTTGTCAAAGCCAGTTCTGATTAATCTCCTTTGTCAGTGTGTCCTTTGCCATTCCCTATCACTCCTCCCTGAGAGAGACTTCACCCTGATTCATAAGGAAAAGGGGATGGCATATTCTCTTAGCTACTTACTGCTGAAAAGGGACGCTGTGGGTTTCAAGGTGAAGATCTTCTCTCACTACTCTAAAGGGCCCCTTTGGCAATAGGAAACACGTAGACTATTATGGAGATTGATTTTGGAATTTAGATGCACTGTTATCAATTGTGCTTAGTCGTACATGTTCATATCCTTGAAGATGTATCATGGAAGTGTTGCATGCAGTGCAGCTTCTTACTACTAGGCCACCAGAGCTCCCTGAGACCATTCTTAACCTCCAGTGCTTGCCTTTTTCTCCCTACTAGGTGAGAAATTCTTTGACATTGACAGTGGGAGAAACGCACCTCTACACTCACCACCCAGCCAACACTACACTATTGTTTTTAACACCTTCGTGCTGATGCAGCTCTTCAACGAAATCAACTCCCGCAAGATTCACGGAGAGAGGAACGTCTTTGCTGGCATCTTCCGCAATGTCATCTTCTGCTGTGTGGTCTTGGGCACATTCATTAGCCAGGTGAGAGTCTAGCTGGGTTAGGATAGGATGTCTGGGATCACACAGGCTGGAAACTGGGAGCCAGGATTCCCTAAGGACCCAAGAAGAGGAGTGGGGGATTCATGGAACTGGAGCCTGTGGGCTTAACCCTTCAGGACTCCCAATTTTGCTTCCTTTTGAACATTACTCCAGGATTGGTGCCCCACTTATGTCAGGTGTTCCACTATAAGGCAGCTAATCAAATAAGACATGTAGAATCCTTTAATTATGTTTTTAAAACACAGAAAGTATGCAGCATGCCCAAGAGAAGGGTCCCTGTCTTCTAGCCCTGGCCAGTACACATGACATGTGTTAGCATGTGCAGTGCAGGCTCTTTCCTGGTCCCTGTCCCTTTGCTGTAAGAGAGCTTATCATGGAAAATGCTGGGCAATGCCCAGAGAAAGAGAGTTGACACGTGGCTGATACGTAATTGAGAAAGCCTGGTTTCGGCTTTCCCTGTGAGAACCTGACTAAAGTAAATTTGGGTGGCCTGGTGGTGAAAGGATTGAGTCTCTGCCTTCTTGCCCTGACCTTCGGCACTCTAAAACATCCGTGGATACAAGACATGAGCTCTGCCTATAGCAAAGAAGCCCTGCCCCCCTCTCCTCTCAGCAGCAGGCTTCCTTGTTTAACCCATCCTGGAACCCTCCCCCCCACCACTGTGCCTTCCCTTTGCTGCCCAGTTCTTGCATTAACGATGGCCATAAGAAAAGGCTGTATCTGTAATTCATAGATTTCTTCTCTCTGACTCCCAGCCTCAGTGAGCAGACCAGGACTTGTACCAAAGGGGTCCTGGGCAGAGGCCTTCTGTGACTGTGCGGGGCCTTAGTTGGGGTTTTAGCTGTTAGCCTCCTCCCTGATGGTACACTATCCCTTTCTCTGTCATAGATTCTTATCGTGGAATTTGGAGGCAAACCCTTCAGTTGCACAGGCCTCACTCTGTGCCAGTGGTTTTGGTGTCTCTTCATCGGAATTGGAGAGCTGCTGTGGGGCCAGGTGAGTATGAGCAGAAAAGACTTAGAATACTGTTAGTTAGTAGCTGGTATTAGGTCTTTCGTTCTTAGGTTCGCTATGAGCCACCTACGACTCAACGGCACTTAACAACAATATAGAGAGAGCTCTGTTGGCCTAGTGGATAGAAAGTTATGCTATCAAGCCAAAGGTGGGTGATTTTAATCTGTGGCACTCAAGCCTGGTTTAAATTGTTTTTGGTCAAACATTCTTCTAAGTGGTTTAGCACTGGCCTGTCCATTTTCTGTACAGAGGTAACTTGTGGTTGCTGTGATTTTTAACACTGTGACACTGATGTGTCAAATGTGATAATGATTACCCATGGTGGACAGTGTTTGGTGGAGCTCCCCATTTAAAACAAGCTTGGAAGCAGGAGTGGCATCCACTTCCAAAATAGCTTGCCTCCAGAAACTCTATGAACGTGGAGAAATGATGAAAGTTATACAAGTGTTCAGGTACTTCGTTCGTAGGGTCGCTATGAATCATCTACAACTCGACGGCACTTAACAACAACAACAACATATTGTTGTTAGGTGCTGCTAAGCTGGTTCAAGCTCATAGCAATCCAGTGTACAACAGATCACATTACACAGGCCTGTGCCGTCTTCATAATCATCTGAGCTCATGTAACAGCTACTGTGTTAATCCGTCTTGTTGATGGTCTTATCTTTTGCGTTTCCTTAACTTTCCCAAGCCAATAACCTCCTTCTCCAGGGACTGGCTCCTTCTGATGACATGTCCATAATACATGAGCTAGTCTTCTCAATTTCTCTTCTAAGAAGCATTCTAGCTGCACTTCTCCCAAGACAAATTGGTTCATTCTTTTGGCAGTCCATGATATAGCTAGTATTCTTCAGCATATCAGTTCTTCCTGCATTAGTCTCCTTATTCATTGTCCAGGTTTCACATGCACGTAAGACAGCTGAAAATACTGCAGCTTGGGCCAGGCACATTGTAATCTTCAAATGTGATATCTTTGGTTTCTAACTGTTACAAGAAGTTTTGCGCTATGCTGTACATTAATTTCTTGGTGGCTGCTGCTCCCATAGGCACTGACTGGGATGAGAGTAAAATGAAATCCTTGATAACTTCAATCTTTTTTCCATCCATTTATAATGATGCTCCTTATTCTAGTTGTAAGGATTTCTAGTTTGAGTTAAGGTGTGGTACAATTGAAGGCTGTAGTGTTTGGTTCTCATCACTAAATGCTTCAAGTCCTACTCATTTTCAGTAAGAAAGATGTCTCATCTGCCTATTTCAAGCTGTTAATTAAAATACTCTTCATCCAGTCTTGATATCACGTCCTTCTTCATTCTCTCAAATTACATGCTCAGTACTGATTGAATACTTTTGGTGAAAGATACAGCCCTTATGCACACCTGTTTTGATTTTAAGCCATGCAACGTCCTCAATTCTGTTCCAATGATTGCCTCTTAGTCTTTGTCCAGATCCCACGTAAACACAACGAAGTGTCCTGAAATGACATGGAGGAGGCAGCTGACCTCCTTTAACTTCAAAAAGGATAGAGAGACTCGCCATCAACATCAACACTAATTCCTAGGACACAGAGATCAGGCATGCCTCCATTCCTCCGTTGTTGGTTTTTGTTGTTGTTTTTTATTTATGGAGTTTTTCTTTTTTAAATTTATTATTAATTTCAATGAAAATTTACAGAGATTTTTGGATTTGCACGCATTCATTGTTATGCTTTTTTCCCCTCCCAACCCTTCCCTCTAGTACACTATCCTCTTGGAAAAGTAAAAGAAAATCTTTCATTGTTTTACAATCCCTCCCCTGAGGTCCACTCCACTATACAGCCTTCACTCTGGACTCCTGTCATGACAAAAATCCCTAATAATTTTCCCTCTTAAACAGTTTTCTCCTTCATCTGTTTCAATGCAGTGTACATTATTGAACCCATCCTTCTCAGTCTCCTCCCAACCCCAAGGTCAGTCCTGCTTTACAACAGTGGCACCATGGAGTATTTGTCCTTTTGTGACTGAGATACTTCACTCAGCATAATGTCCTCTAGGGTCACCCATTTTTAATAATATTGCATGAGTTCCTTGTTTTTCAATGCAGCATAGTATTCCATTGTGTGAATATACCACAGCTTCTCTATCCATTCTTTTGTTGAAGGGCACTTAGGTTGTTTCCAACTCCTTGCTATTGTGAACAAAGCTGCGATAAACATGGGTGTGCATATATCTGCTTGGATGTCTGTTATGATCTCTTTGGGGTATATTCCCAGTAGTGGAATTGCTGGGTCAAATGGTATCTCTATTTGCAACTTTTTGAAAAAGCGCCATACCACCTTCCACAGTGGATGCACCATTTTACACTCCCACCAACAGTGAATAAGGGTCCCAGTTTCTCCACAACCTCGCCAGCATTTGTTGCTTGCTGTTCTGTTAAATTTTGCTATTCTGACTTGGGTGAGATGATATCTCATAGTTCTTTTAATTTGCATCTCCCTAAGAGCTAGGGATTTTGAACATTTCTTCATGTGCTTGTTAGCCATCTGAATGTATTCTTCAGTAAAGTGTCTGTTCATATCCTGTGCCCATTTTTCTCTTGAATAATTTACCTTTATTTTGTTATGGTGCTCAGGTATTTTATAAATTCTGGATATAAGTCCCTTATCTGATATGTCATTACCAAATACTTTTCCCCAGTCTGTGGCTTCCCTTTTTACCCTGTTGAAGAAGGATGTACATAGGGATTTGATTCTTAGAAGATCCCATTCATCTATTTTATCTTCTCCTGATTGTAGATTCAGTTGTTGTTTTTAAACCACCAATTCTGACATAAACCATCCCTCCTATATCACTCTACTTCTTTCCTGAGTTTGATAATTCTTTATAATGACCATAGACAATCTCAGTTTTGAGGCTTATTAGAGAAGTAACAAGTTATAATTCAGGACCAGAAATGACTCAGGATACGATTCTTTGTTCAGAATGCCATCTTCTTCTCCACCCTGTCCATGGGCAGGTCTCTCTCTGTGTCTTAGACCCCTTGGTCTGGCCTCTGCCCTGTTCTAGCAAGTTTGACAGTGCTCTTGTAGCTCTTCCTATATGTGCCCAGAAGCACCAGTAAACCACAGCCCTGACACACAAAGTTCTAGCTTCATGAGCAAACTTACCTCTGCCAAGTACCCAGAGAGCCCCTACTCTGCCAGGAAACGTTATTGCACCATCTGTTGCTGGTCTCCTAGCCCCTTGCCTCTGCAGCCATCATTTCTCTCCTGCTGCTTCTTGCCATTTCTCATCTGCAGATTACAGTTCTATCTTTGTAGCTATCTCTATGCTTGGAAGGAAGAGGACAGTGCAGGAGAGGAAGACCCCAAATGAGATGGATTGACACAGTGACTGGGATAATGGGGGGTAGATGTGTCAGAGACAGTGAGACTGGCTCAAGATAGGGCAGGATTCAGAGCTGTTGTTTTTAGGGTCGCTATGAGTCACAGGCGACTCAACAGTATCTCTGGCTCTCTATCTCTGACTCTTGGATCTAGGAGGTTCTCAGCACAAAAATCCTGGGTCCAGAGGATGCACTGTCCTTCCAGCTTATTTTTCTTGATAGAAGATTTCCACTTCTCTTTCCTTTCACCTCCTTTTAAAATAAAAGGTGTGGCTCAAACAAGACCTCATTGTAACATTGAGTCAACTGCAATTCATAGCAGCCCTAAGAACAGCGAATCTGAACCTTGACCTTTCGTGTGCCATCCTCACAATCTCAGATATACTTGAACCTGTTGTTACAGACACTGTGTTAGTCTGTCTCATTGAGAGTCTTCTTCTCATTGTTTGATCCTCCACCTTTCTAAGCATGATGGCCTTTTTGCAAGGACGGTCCCCACCTGACAACAAGCCCAGAACATGTGAGATGAAGTCTCACCTCATTCTTGGCTCCAAAGAACACCGTGGTTGCACTTTCTCCAAGACATATTTGTACTTTTGTCAGCACACAGGATATTAAGTACTCTTGGCAAACAAGGACTGTGTTTTTATTGTTGTTATGTGTCATCAAGTTGCTTGTGGCTCATAGCAACTCTATGTACAGCAGCTCTGAAACCTGCTCTACCCTGAGTCAACCTCATTATCTCTGACACACCTACCCCCATTATCCTAGTCATTGAATCAATCCATTTTATCGAGGGTCTTCCTCTCCTGCACTGTCCCTCCATGCTCCCAAGCATGATGTCCCTCTCCAAGGACTGGTACCTCCTAGCAACATGTCCAAAGTATGTTAGACAAAGCTTCAGAATCCTTGCCTCCAAGGAGCAGCCTGGTTTCACCCTCTCTAGGACGAACCTGTTTGTTCTCCTAGCAGTCCATGGTATACTCAATACTCCAGCACCATAGATCAAAGGCATCAATCCTTCTTCTTTCATTCTTAGTCACTAGAGCTGATGTATAGCAAGTAATTGTGAAGACCATGGCCTAGATCAGGTGGACTAGACCTCTGTAAAATGTGATGACTGAGTCAGACCCTGTGATAAGGTGGTAACTAAGTCGTGATAAATGTCACTGTAATCCTGCCTTATCAACAAACAGACAGCTCACTCCAAAATGAGACCATGACTATAGGCATTGAGTCTAGAATTTATTACACATCATAACATGAAGGACTATGGCTAGGAGTAAGTCACTGCATCATACCATTGGTCACAATGTTATCCATAATTTGTTAGAGTGCCTTGTTATTGTTAGCTAGTAATGTTACCATAAAAATATCACCAAATCTGGTAAGATTTTTCAATCCTTCCTTAATACCTCTTAGTAATAACCCTTGTCCTCAGCTTTGGCCTAGACCGTAGTGTTTTATAGACCCTAGGGCTCTGCCTATTATCCCAGGTGCCAGTCTTTCTGGATAATGGAGGCTCTGCACTAATTGGGCCCACACAGCCCTCCCTGGGTTGCATGGCCTCCCCAGTAGACCTGCCTGATGTTTCTTCTATGCCTCCTCGAGATGTCGCCTAGTTAGCCCCTCTCATCTACAGGTCTTGAGCGAAGTAGTTTTACACTTGAGTGGAGATTAGCTGTGTGAAATAACCTCTGGGACAAGTCTCACATGTGGTGGCATGGCCTTGATGCTAGATCACAGCCTTCCTTTGTCTCACATCCAAAAGAACTACGACATACTTCCCATTACACAGCCCGAGGTTCCACCTCAGACCCCATACACAGTCTCCCTTTCCCATGTGTGCTGTCTAACCTGTATCCTCTAGTTCACCAAGTGATTGGCTTTGAATTGAAAACCTAATCTACTGCTCCTTGCCTTCTGATAATGCTCATGTGTCCCTTCTTTTTTTTTAAATTATTATCAAATGTTATTAGTTTTAATGAATGCCCCTTCTTCTGTGCCCTGTCCCACCTACTTCCTCACTCCAACCCCAAGAATTTTTTATCTTCCACTATAGTTTTACTATCACAGAAGTTAGTTTACCTGTAGTTACTAAGAAGTTTTCCAAGACCCTTCTCTCCCTTTTGCCTATACAATTACAGTGTGTCTATCCGTTCACCATATTTCTTTTCTCAGGCCCTAATCTCTCCCCTTTCTACTATGTATCCGTTTTGTTCTGATTCCCTTTAAGAACAGACAGAAAGGGAGACTTGAGACAGAAGGAAGAGAATGGTGTGTATATACGTAGGTTTATATAGTATAGACTGCTGCACCATAAACTCTCTTAAATCTCCACAAATGTAGGGCCTGATCCCGGTAGGGAGTTGGTAAGCGTTTGTGTGAAGAATGAATGATTTCTTCCCAGTGCTCCCCAAATGGGAAAAGTAATGGAGCAAGGAGCAGCCTATGTAGGGGCCTGACTTCAGGTGAGTGACTGCACTTCTTCCCTGAATCTGTGTCTCCCTTTTCTTTGACCTGTTCTTAGGTCATTTCTGCAATACCCACCCAGTCTCTGAAGTTCCTGAAGGAGGCTGGGCATGGAACCGCCAAAGAGGAGATCACCAAGGATGCGGAGGGTCTGGACGAGATTGACCACGCTGAGATGGAGCTGCGCCGAGGCCAGATCCTCTGGTTCCGGGGCCTGAACCGTATTCAGACTCAGGTACCCTGATATGTGTGACCTGTCCTCATGCTGGGCTAAGAAATCTCCCCATATTAGGGAGAGGGTGGGAAGGCAGCAGTTCTCAGTGCCCAATGCCTCTCCCCTCCTTAAGGCTCATTACTACTAGGAAGCCCTGGCACCCCTCAGCTTCCGGTCAGACAAGGGCAGAAAGGTGTGAGTGGGCTCTTCTAGAAGTCAAGTAGTCAAGGAACCAAGAAGGTGGGACATTAACCCTGTTCCTTATCTAAGGGTTGGCTCAGAAACCCACACACCTGGCCTCGTCGACTGGGTGGATGTCCTACCTAAGCTCCCTTGTGATCTGTAACTTCAGACCCCAGGGAGGGAAGGGTTCCATTTTACCCCACCCCTCAGAAAGGACTCTACTAATATCTCTATACCCCCAGCAGATACTTAAAGTATCTGCACATTTTCAAGTGGCTTTTGTGATAAAGCAGCTGTATCTAGATGGATCTTTTTATTTAAAAAAAACAAACAAACCATCTTTCACCCTTTTCTTGCTTGCCCTCTCAAAACTGACCAGCAGGATGAGGTCTCGAAGGGCTAAGTATGCACAAGCAACCACAATATTGGTATGCCTGAGTGTCTTTTGCAGGATCCAGACTTGCACTCTGAAAAAGGAAGAAGCTATCATTTCATTGACCTTTTCCATCCTTGGGATTGCGAATGAGATGGAAGCTCTTCTGACACTCTTTAGTCCCCTTGCCTCCTACAGTCCTAAGTCACTTTCCTCTCCCTCACCCCCATACTTCCATTCACCCACTTTAACCACCTTATCCTAAGTGAATGGGTTGGTCTAGATGTTGATAATTCTAACACCATCCATACAGTCCACCATTGTATGTATTAGTACTGAGATCTATCTCACCAATCCGTTAGGTCTCAATATCTCAGGGGTGTTCACCAGAGAACAAACATGGTTCTCTGTTGATTAGCCAGTGAACCCAGAAATCCATTTCCGTCTCTAAAATAGGCCTTTGAAAATAGTAAGTCCTCTGGGCAATACCACCTCCTTAGTGCACAGGGGGAAATAGATGCAATGAATATTCTAAACCAAACCCCTAGGTGGATCTCATCTTCCAGCAGAGACAAGGTAGCCTAGTGGAAAAGGGCCAGGTAGGGAAGCACTGGGGCTCCTTTCCCCTCTCTAGTTCTTCCCAGGGAGGGGACTTCTACCAGGACCTGCACAGACTCCTCGGGGCGTCCAGGGTCCCCACCCCACCCTGATCCAGGTCACTGAGTCCACCAAGAGCCAGAGCCTCATGAGCTCAGAGAACTCAGCGCCTTTGGCTCCAATCCCTGAGGCGCCCGTGTGTTCCTGCAGGTCTGCTCTTTTCATAATAACCTGTCTTTGCTTTTCTTCCCTTCAGGATCACCTGTGTCTTCTTCTGCTCTGGGGGAGGGGGCTTTTTCCTAGCCAGGATTCCCTTGTTCCAGTGTCTCCTGACTCCTTGCCAGCCTTCTCTCCTGAGGGTCTGAGATCGATGGTCTTCCTTTCTCTCCACTCCCAATTGCCATTCCCTCGACCTCGTGCCTCTATTTGGTGCAGCTGCCCACGTAGCTTTAGTTGCACTGCATTGTCCTGCTGGCACATGAAGCAGTTGGGCTAGAACAGTATTCAGGCCCAGGCTTAGGCACAAAGGTGGCCTATTAAAGCGGCTGTGATGACCCAAAGTGCCATCCCCGTGTGCACCCAACTCAGCAGATGTGCCGTCTGGACACCTGAAGGTCCTTTCCCAGCACCAACTTTGCAGCCCCAGGAAGGTTCTAGCAAAATCAAATCCCCAGCCATCTGCTTGTGCCTTGTCAGTCTCACTGCAACAAGGCAGTGGCGGGAGAAATGCCAAGCTGTTACACAGACCTCCCTGGGATCCCCTTTTCCCCAGTTCTAGGCTGTTTGTCCCTTCTCTTTCTCTATAGTTTTCATTGTAAGGCACTTTAAAAAAAATTGTTTTGTTTTGTTTTCCTTTTTTTCCCAGAGCTCAAAGGCCTGGAAAGTAAAATTTGGGAAAACATAAAGGTTAGAACCCCACGAAGGTAAACCTAGGACCCTATTTCATTGTGAGGGTTAGAATGTTACAGCTCTAGTAAGACACGAGGAAAGGTAACTGTCTTTGCAGCCTTATCTATGCAGCTGGAACCCTCCCAAGTATAAATCATTTCTTCCCACGGGATCCGGCTCCCGGGCCCCCAGGAAACTGTTATATGACGAAGGGATTAAGTTTTAGCTCACACTTTCAGCTGAATCCAGAAATAAGCTCTAAACTTCTCATGGCTTCTCAGGAAGCTTTAAAAGCAATAATAAGGGTCCAGCTTTCCTACTTCTTTCCTCCTTGGGAGATAAGGAAGGATAAATGGGAGCTGCACCTTCCTACACTCCTCCTGCCAGGTCTACCTGCTATTAAGGCAAATGGGTGTCTCAGGTTATTCTGCGGATTCCCTTTGATTTGCCTCTTGTTAACTTAGGGGGATGAGAACTGTTGGTTTACTTGACGTTCTTGATCAAGATCATGACTGGAAAATTAATGGCACTAATTACCTCTGCCTTTGAAGAGTAAGACACTGGAAATCAGAGGCCACTTGCATAGGGCTGAGCCAGCCGCTGCTCGTCACAACCACTACCAACAACACACTTCCCTCAGTCTAACTGTTGAATTCTGTGACCAGCATTTCTGCCGGGTATTTGAGGGCCTCCCATAATCTGTAGCTAGTGGCTTCCTCTCTAAAGAGTCTGGCCGCTGGGTTCCTAAGCTCCACTCTCAGCACTTTGCTCACTTCAACCCAGGGAAAGAAACACAGGCAGAGGGTAAACCTGTGGCCCAGAGCCCTTCCACCACAGCCTCCCACTGCCTTTGTTCCTTCAAATACAAGAGTTCTTTTACTGGAAAAGCTACAGAAAATAAGAAGTGCATTTAATGGATTTGGAGGTTCCTGAGCCTCGGAATTGGTAATATATTCTTTGCCTTAATTTTCTTATACTTGCATGTCTTACTTTTTTCAAGAATTCAGCTCCAAGCAGTGGCTCACCTATCCCTCCCTGTTGGGAGTTGTAGGCGGGCAGATCCCTTTAATAAAGTTAGGTACTTTTGGACCTAAATTTTTGATACTCTTTGATATTAGGTGAAATGGAAAGAGAAGACTGGATTCTAGTTGAATATTTGGACTCCACAACTAATTGTTCCTTAAATGAAGTATAATATGTAATTAATATCTTGCCCCTTCTCATCCTCGCCTTTGCTTTGTGTGGGGGCTGGGTCTCTTTCTTGCTTCTCATATCCTGTTCCACTTTCAACTTCTGCCCCCTTCCCTTGCCCTCCACCCTCTCTCCTCACCTCTCTCTGACTGTGGAGAAAAGCTGTCTCACCCTCTGATTCTTTGCAGATCGACGTAGTTAACACATTCCAGACTGGAGCCTCTCTTAAGGGAGTCCTAAAACGACAGACCATGAGTCAACAGTTTGATGTAAAACTTGTTCCTAGCTCAGCCCATGTAACAGTTGCCCCCACCACTTCTGTTGCTGGAGCTGCTGTCTCGTCTACTCTGGGCAGTGAGTGAGAGTCTATTACGATGCATGATTTGCTAAAATGACCACAAGAGAGCACGTGGCATCCACTGTCACCAACCAGGGTTATTTGTTCCTTTGGGTTTTTCCCTCTGATCTTAGAGTTTAAGGGAAGAAAAGACACAAGTCCCACTTGAAAAACAAAACCAGGCTGTGTGCTCTTTTAAAATTTAGTTCTATTTTCCTTTTGGAAGAGCTGTTAAGCAGTAACCATTTTAATGACAGTAGTCCTGCCTTTTGGATTGTTCCCGTGCATTGCTTGTTTCTCCCTTTCCTTGAGCTTTTTGTCTGTTCATTTTATGTTTTGTTTTGATATGTTCTTGCTGTTGTTGTTCTCCTTCCTTCTGTTCCTTTGGTTTTCTCTCAAGAGTCTAAACTCTCATTCCTAAGCTGGCTGTAGATGTGGGCAGAATGGTCAGGGTGTCTCTTCATTTGTAGGCAAGTTTCTGACTAGAAATGTGATTTCTGAGGGATACGAAGCGAGGTGTGAAGGGAGCGACTGTGACAGTGAAGCTTTTTGCTAGCGGAACTGACATCATCGAGCCAGTTTTGGGCTTGGCCAATGGCAGTTAGTCATTTGGGTTACGAGTCTATCACAGTATAGCCATAAAAGCTGTAGCTGGATTTGGAGAAAAGAAAATGATTCTGTTCAAATGTGAAGGTCCAGGCATCCCTATTAATTTACTTTCCAGGAACTTTAAACCCAATTCTCGTTTAAGAATCAATTCATTCACTTCTTAACAAAGGAAAACATGCAAAGATGAAAATAATGTGGCGAAGTTTTTTTTTTCTTTGTTTCTAATTTTTTTTTTTTAGGAGTTTCTGAAGAGTAGTTCTTTTTCACTCCTCCTTTTCTTTTGATTTGTTTCACCTCTAGTCTGCCCTCCATGTCTACTCTTGCACTTAAAATTCTCAGAAGTGTTTTCTCACGGCATGCCTGTCAACTGGCAGCCTGCCAGCTCCCCGCCCAACATCTGGGGTTCTCATTGGTTGACTGGATTCCTGCTAATACGTGTGCTTCCTGTTCCTGGTCATTTTACCTTTCACCCAAGTTGAGCACAAAAAAATAGAATATAGTCAGCTCGTTGTTAATGGCGTTGTTACAAGTATTTGGTGAGGAGAGAATATCTCAGTATAAAGTAGATTAGATTTTCTGTGGGTTTTTAATATCTGAGTGACTACCTATATTCTTTCCTTCCTCTCTCATCATTGCAGCCACTCACCCACCAGAGGAAGAGTGAAATAGTAATTACACTGTCACATGATTGTGAGTCGTGGAGCTTGATTAGACGTATTTTCTTTACAGTCAGCCATGTGCTGGTGTGAGGTCCGAGGTGGAGCGTTGAAAGGCAGACAAGGAAAGGACTAAATAGGTCTATGTGGCAAATATTTAAGAGTCTCTAGCATGAATCTTTCCATATTCCTCCTTCATCTCCTTTTTCCCTTTTAGTTTCGCCATTGTCTGCTAACTAGCTTCTGTCCCCTTAAAGCATCTCTGTCTGGTGTGAAGGGCTTGGAGGCTTAGCAGAAGGCAGAGCTCGAAGGGCTGTTGTAGAGAAGCTGGCCGAGGGGTGTGCTGTGAGACCTCATGGTTGAGCTCAGACAGGAAGCCCAGACCACATCTGCTCTTTCTCCAGCTGTGCTTTCTTCCTTGGAAGTGCTAGCAGTTGTAGCCTTCTGTTTATTTACAGTTCTTTATGTGCATTTTAAGCCCCCCTTTCCCATTCCACATCTTCCCATGAATCCAATTATTTGTCCAGCCTTCAGGAGCTAAGTCTCTAAGGCTTCCTATAAATGGAAAGGCCTAGTGTCTTCTCCAGGTTCTGGAAAGAGGGCAGAAAGCATCAGGGTACCATCTGAAAAAAACTCGTCTGCCCTTTCACTGAATTCCAACCACTGACCCTTCGCATATGTACTAATCTATGTTCCAGCCTGGTTGAGGCTCCTGAGTCCTACAAAAAGAGTTGCCCTTCAATCAGTCACTTCCACTTGGAAGACAGAGGCCTCAGACAAGACATTTCCCACTCACTTCTCCATGGAGAGGCTTTTGAGAAAATGGCTGGTTGGCTGAGTGGCGAATGCCTGAAGCTTTTCACTGCACCTGCTTCACTAGCCTCGTCTTGTCCCTCACACACGGCTCACACTGCAGGCACCCGGCACCGTTCACTGGAAAGGGAAGATGACCCACACAGTGTGAATCAGTGGTGATTATTCATCAGTGTGCACTATGCACTGTGCCAATGAGGCCAGTGTTGGCATTGAGCAGAATTCTGGGGCAGGTCCACGCCCTTCGACCTCCTCATCCTTCTCTCCACCCACCAGGTCAGGGGGTACTCCCTAGTGCTCCAATCCTCTTCACTTGAACTTCCCTTACAGGTGGCTGGCTGGTTTCCCTTTAGATCCCAGAAGTCGTGCAGCCTACCTGGATGACTGTTCCTTTCTCCCCCAGAGAAGAAAATGTTCCTATTTTTTTCCCCTATCTACTCACACCCCATCCACTTTTATCTCCCTTATTATTTACCTGTAACAGTATTATTGGTCACCCCAACAGGTGAGAGGAAAAGCCAGAACAGCAGGGTTCCAGACCCTCACTCCAACCCCACTTTGTAAAATAATCTGCTTTCTATTTTGGACTCCACATATAATTGTTTCAATGAAAGATTCAGTTGCTTTTCAAAAAGTAGAGAAGCAGGCAGTTAGAGAATCACGGGCCTCAAAGAGGATAGACGAGTGGTCTAAAGGTACCCGTTCTCCCGTACTGCCCATTAGAAGTTTTAGAGGTCTCAAGAGCAGGTGTAAAATGTGGGCTTTGTTCACTTCTGCAGGCCGTGGTGTGGCCTTGAACCAGGCCCCTGGCCAGTGTATCTGCATTGGGGCCAGAGTGGAATACGTTGGATTTGGGCTCATTGAATCCAATTCGCCTTGCTCTTAGAAAAATGGAGTCCTCACTCCATCTGATCCCACTGAAATCTGAAACGAAGGAAAGTAAAAGTTACACCTCAAACGATTAGTCGGAGTCGTAGAACGATAGAGAAGCAGGGCCTCGCTTTCTGTTGCACCTGGTGAATGTGTGTCCAGGTTCCTTCTTTCCTTTTTGAGATGTTGAGCTGATTCTTACTGAGGGCCAAGGAATCCTTTGCCCTCCGAGGTATGAGCACCTCAGTCCAGGACAGGCCTGCCAGCCTGTGACATGAGGCAAGGTACAGAATGCGTTAGGCACAGAGACACAGACTTCTCCAGAGAAGAGAGGCCACAGTGCTGATGGTGAGCCATTATTTTATAATATAATATTATATTACATATATGTGATTTTTTCCCTAAAAACCTCTATATTACTTCATAGTTCTGTCCATTATAAAAGTAATTTTGACCACATTAGGGGGAAAACGCACTAAAGAACAGTTCCCCATGCCAATAGTGCTGGGATAAGCATTCTATGCCTGACTCTGTCCCTGCTCCACTGTCTCCACGTTCTTGTCTTTTCTCCAGGAACATTTTCACCCCTGCTCCCCGGACGTCAATAGCAGAAAAATTAAAATAAAGTGACATCTACCCCACATTTATCACTGCTCCTCATTCTCACCACCCCCACCCCAACAATTTCTCCAGACATATTTCTTTTCTGAGAGAAGAATGTTTTGTACCACCTCCCGGCAGTAGTGTCTGAGAGCAGCTTTCTCCCCCACCCCCACTTTCCAATCTCTCAGGTGTCTTTCCTCCAATTGTTCCCCAACCCCAGTTCCACCAACTCAGATCTTGCGCAGCGCCTCAGAGACCTGAACTTCAGAAAAGCAAAGGTGCCTCTGGCTTTGGCCAAGGTTGTTCACAGGAACCCACTACTGTCAGTGGCTACCTCTTGACCCTGGATTGGCTGACTGAACCCCTTCCCTTTTTGTGCAGTAGAACAAAGACTTTGACACTAACAGGGCAGCCCATTTGTCTTGTACCCCATAAACCTGCAAATCATTTCCTTTCCCCATTCTCTCCATGCACCCCTCCAGAAAAACCACTTGTTTGTAGCTCTGCCTCCTATGTTAGGTGCTTTCTCTCCAGCCCCCATCCTGTCCCTTCTCCACATAAGCTCCTGCTTCTCCTTTCACCATTTGAAAACAGCTGGAGAAAGCTGCATGACTGGGCACAGCAGCTGTGTGTCAGGGATGTGAACACGCACGTGGCGTGAGCCAGGTCTTCTCAGTGGTTGGGAAGCAGAAGTCTTTCCATACCCTTATTCCAACCGCATTCTCCAGGAGAGGGACCCAAGGAATAGAGTGTGGCTTTTTTCAGGGGAGGGACGCAGAAGAGGTTCTAGGTTGGAAATCCATGCATGTCTGCTGAAAGAACGGATCGTTATATTGCCAAATGTAAGAGTTTTTGTCTCCTGCATGCCACTGACACAGTGAAGACCGGTTTGTCTGCCTTGCTGCACGGCATTTGTGATCACCCATCACCCAAAGCGTGCTATGTGCCAATTGGTATATTGACTTTTTGAGGGTCCCCAGCACATAACTAAATGTCAATATGTAATATTTCTTTCCCCCATTCTATGTTCACAAAAAAAGTGTTTGGCCTTGACACAGAAACTCTCGTGTCTGAATCATCTTTTACGTTTGGCCATTATGTTTGTTGCACTTGGTCCTGACTTCCCTGCCCTCCACCCGAAAGAACTAATGAATCATCTTTTATGTTTTCTGTTTTAAAAAATGAGTCATTTGGGAATGCTAACTTTGCTTTGGGGTTTCTACGGTCTTTATTTTTTTTCCCCTTTAAATGCAGATTTTGAAACATTCCAGTCATTTGCCATCACTCACCCCACCCCACCCCACCCAGTGCTTGAGATTTGAGCCCTGTGATGTTTCTGGTGCTCCGTCATCTCTTCGTACATGTTTGGTTTTGATTGTTGAGCAATGTACTTTTGTGGCTGGGGTTTTGCATTTCTTCTCAAGCGGCCAGTCCCTGGCTCTGCTGGCCAGTTCTCACGTGCTTCTTCTCTCTGCCCCCTTTTCCTTTCCCTGCTGTAGATCAAAGTGGTGAAAGCATTCCATAGCTCCCTCCACGAGAGCATTATGAAGTCCTCGCACCAAAACTCCATCCACAACTTCATGACCCACCCGGAATTCGCCATAGAGGAGGAGGAGGGGCCACGAACACCAGTCCTGGATGAGCAAGAGGAGGGCAGTTCCGACAAGGCTTTTCCATCTGGGACGAGCGTGTTTCCGACTGACGATGAGGTCACTCCATATGCCAACACAAACAACAATGCGGTGGATTGCAACCAAGTGCAGGTCATTGCCTCCCACTCAGACAGCCCTCTCCACAGCCTGGAGACTTCCGTTTGAACTTGCATTCTCTGACTTCATCCCTGCTTTCTCTAGTCCCTTTCTCATCTGTCCTGTCTGTGAGGTAATGATGGGACTGAAAACCGTCACGTCGGCTGCTCCCAAGTGCACGTGAACCCCATCTGTCCATGAAGCGGCAAGAGCAGAGTGCTGGGGTTTGTAGCAGGACCCAATCAAACCCCGGGCAGGTAATGGTAGGATCTACTCCTCGGGCGTATCAGCTGTTACTTTTTGCAGAATCGATGCCAGACCTCTCAGCATCACTCCCATTCACATTTGCCCCTAGTGTCCATGTGTACGTCACCATCTCCTGACTGCCGAAGCTTCCTCTATGAGGCTGTCACGTGTAAGCTAAGCTGAGATTCAGAGACAAGTGTCTTTGAATGCACTGAGGTAGGAATCGGATGTATAGAATCAGAGTGATTGCTTTTTAAACAATTCTTCCCATTTTAAATATTTGTCCCTAAAGTCCCCTAGCTCTTTCTTTCCTTCCAGTCATACCTCCCCAAGGTCCCATTGGTCTTCTGTTCCCCCGCCCTCCTTCCCTTCCCCTTTGTTGTGCGTGATGATTCCCCAAGTAGAGAGGGCACAGGTGAACTGAATAAATGCTGACCAATCCAGAGGCAGACAGGTTCTTGCTGAAAGGGCCCATTTGAAGCAATCAGGAGCAGATAAGAATGTGGCCCTGTGGTCACTAGGTTGCCTTCTCCTTCCAAACTGCCATCTTGTTAGGCATGTATGGTTTCTAAGTGCCAGAGAGAGCAGTCATGACCAGGAAGCTTGCATATGTGTGCTGTGGACTCTTCCCCCAAGCCTGAGCTTTTTCTTTCTTACTCTGTACACTGATGGTGAAAGAATTAATTGGGTGTGAATCTGTCTCCTAAATAAATGAACTTTAATATTTTAATATTAAGGACCAGGAGCTGGCAGATCGTGGACAAGACAGAGACCATGTAAGTGGATTCTTGTGGGGGGTCCTTCTTGGGATAACCACTTCTACTTGCAAAGCCATCTGCCGGAGCTCTTCCGGGCCAGGAGCTGGTTGCTGCATGAGTGAGTGTTAAGAAGCCTTCTTGGAAGAGGCCAAAGGGCTGTGCTAGCAGGATCTATGGAAACCTTCCTGCAGGGACCAGAAATCTTGAGGTTAGGTGCCTGGGTACTAGCTTTAACATGCTCATCTGTTTTCTTATTGTGCTCTTTGCTGCGTCCTGTTGCTTGTCCAGTCAGATATTCTGATTTTGGAACAGTGCACCCAATGTGAGAAGCTCCAGTGACAGTCTCTTGATTGAAAGGAATAAAGACTGACCCCGAAAAGCTCCCCTTCTTTCTCTCACACTCCCACCCGAGCCCTCTCCAGCAATGCCCTCCAGCTACATAGTAAAGCCCTGTGCCTTTTCCTCCTTCAGCACTGCCTGCAGCACCCCCTACCTACCTGCCTCTCAGACGTTGAGGACTTTGCTAGGAGAGTTTGTTGGGATGGCTTCGTTTTTTGTTGTGGTGGTGGTTTTTTTAAAGTGTTCCTTAATGGGACAAGGTGGAGCCACATTTCTAGGAGCTCCTTCCTGCCCCCCCTGCTGATGTTGACATAGGCTCTTCTGCACATGGGTTAGCTTGGACCTGCCAATTCCCATCTCCCAGTAGATCAAGGACGTCCCCTCTTTCCAGAGGGTGGCAAAATAGGGAGGAGAGGTTTTTGAAGCTCTTGTGAACTGCCAAATTCCCATTTGTGAGAGAAAGGTGACCCAGCCCTCTCCCCTGCAGTCTTCTCTCCTGGATCCTTCCTCCCTCATCCCTTTTCGTATGAGCTATCCAGAGGAGGAGGAGTGAAAAAATGATACCCCCTACACACTCTCATCACTGCACACTTCATCACTGTAGGAAATAGCAAAGCAAATTTTTATTTGGGTTTTGTAAACATTACACACTCCAGTGACCTTTTCTCTGTCTTGTCTACTCGGGGCGGGAGGGAAGCTCAGCTCAGATGGTAGGTATTCGCTCAACGTGTTTTATTAAGTACTTTGGAAGATTTCATTCTGTCAAGTCTTTTATTACCTCAGATCAGTTTTTTAAAGTAAGCCACTACCCAACCCTGGAGGCTATTTACCATCCCCACTCCCAAAAGACTCTCATGGTGCCAGACAGGTTACTCTTGAGGGCTTGTGTCTACTTTTTAAAGGCAACGGTTTTTTTGGGTGTGTTCCCATAGTAGGAGAAACTATATAGAAATATTATGCAAAAAAAAATATATATATAGTTTTCTTTAGATCAGAAACTGATATTTTCGAGTCAGCCATATGTATTTTGTTTAAATGATTTAAAATAAAGTGCCATCATGTGATCCTGCAGAAGGGGGGCGTATATCCAGCTGTTTGATATGACTGGTGACTTAGTACATTCATAATTGGTGTAAAAACCACACATGGGACTTTCTTTCTCCAAACAGCCATCTTTATACTT
>NW_006399813.1:1878803-1885990 GCF_000299155.1 Elephantulus edwardii
GGTTCTAGACTTTTTTAATATAAACTTTGTTGATATGAAATTGAATAAGTTTAAGTGTTTATGTGCGTATGTTTTTTTATATAAGTTTTTTCTATTCAGTTTCCATAACCTGACTGGCAATGAGTGCATATAGCGTAAGTTAATAAAGCCTTTCCCCAAAATGGTGCTTTGGATTGGAAAAGGGTCTGACAGGGAGAAGGGAATATAGTATCCTATATTTGTATCCTGACAAACCTAGAAAAAGGAGGTGTTAACAGCTGATGAGAGAGGAAAACATCCAGCATGAAGGGATCCACCGGTGGGAAATTAATGTCTGCCCTCCTTGGAGATGGGGTGCCCGGTTCTTTAATGGTGAGGAGCAGGGGTCTTTGGTCAGAATTTGTGTTTCTTGAAAAACAACCAGCAGAGTGAGTGGTACCAAAGACTTGAGTTAGTACCTCCTGGTCTGTAATGATAATCTGGCATCTGTATATTTTTAATGGTTCTTGGACTTCCTGTTCCTCCTGGGGTTTTCCCTTGAGTGAGTTTTTCTTGCAGGCATCTGATGTGTGGCTTCTTCCCCTCCCCTGGGAAGATTTCATGCAATATACTAGATGGGGGATAGAGCTCGATGTGGAAAAGCACGAAGGCTAGTCCTCACCCAGGGTGATTGTCCTTCCCAAGGGTGTCCTTTGCCTTCTGGAAGGACTCTTCATTCCCTGAAAGTGTGTAGAGAGACATTACATGGCAGTCCCTCTGGGTACTTATGGATTCTTCATTGAGGTTTAGAGTATCTTCCTTCCCTTGAGCTTCACAGGGGAGGATTTGCACATTTAACTGAGTGATTGCCTCACTGCCTAAAACCCAGAGGAGTGTGACAAGGTCCCATATGCCAGGAAACCTCTGAATGCATCCCTTCCTTCCTTTCCTGCTGCCCTTGCCTTACGATTGAAGCAGACTGCCGTACCATCCAAAGGCGTGCACCTCTCCTCTGTCATATCTAGGTGTCACCCTTCTCTGTGGTGGGGGTGAGGCATTTAGAAATGCCTGCGCTTCTTAAGCCATTCCAGCTCTTTGTCTCAGAGTAGACCAGGCACCCTTCCCCTTAGCTCAGTGCCCTCCTTTCTGCCTTCCTCACCGCTGCCGCTAAGCCTGCTGTCCCCCTCCCTGTTGATTAGGAGAAATAGAGGGAGGTGAGCTCCCCATGACTGAATTGACCTCTGGTTTTGGTTTTCTCCCCCATATGTATATATGCCATATGTGAATATGCCATATATATGTGCCAAGAAATCTGAGTTTCTCTTTTCAAATCAGCACGTAGATAGGAATTTGGGGTATCTTTTGTTTTTTGGTTTTTTTCAGTAACTAGTATAACAAGCACCAGTATTTTTGTACAAAAAAGGAAAAGAAAAAAAAAAACAAACATAAAACCACAACGAAAGATTTGACTATTGTGGTCTGCATGACATAAACAACCAAATGATGAACTCAAAGCAATGTATATCCCAACATGTGTTGTCATAATTTGCAGTTCAGCTTAACAGTGCACCCAATCTGTATCTGCATTTCTATATTATTTAAGCACTATGTAACAATGTTTTTGCATGTATTTATGTGGTTCTTAGAGGGGCAAAAATGCTATGAACTAGGGAATCTAAAATTTGAATGTGTATGTTCCACTGAGGCAAGACGAAGAGGAATTTTAAAAGATGAATGAAAGGGATAAATTTTTTCTTTTTTTTTTTTCTTTTCTTTTTTTTTTTTTTTGGAACCAATAAAGCTTTTTGCTGATGAGCAGAAACCATTACTGCTGTGCACTGAGAATAAAAACCCATGCCCACTTGTAACTGAGGTATTCTCACTATGTCTCCCCTTTTGGGTGGGTGCTACTGGTTGGTGATTGACGTTGAGAAGGGAGCTGCCACAGCCACGTGGCGAACACAGCGTACCCAGGACCCGGCAGCTCACAGGACCCTGGTGAGCTGCTCTGTCTGGTGGCCCTGCCTGCCTTCTTCATGCTCCTGTCCATTGAGCTTGGCTCTGCCCACCTTGATTGGAATTCCTAAGCTGGAATGTTTGGAAAATGGTGAATTTGGAAGGATAATGAAGAGTTGGGCTGGGGAGTCCTTTCTTCTCTTGTTTCCCTTTCTGTTTTATAGAGTGAAATGCATCTTGGGAAGAAGTGTTCCCCTGGTGAGCTTCTTATCTCTGCCCGCCTTCCAGAGTCATCCACCGCCTCTACCCCAGTGGCTTTTGGTCATTGTTCCACTTTGTTCTTTCATGACTGATACCAGGTCCCACACGCAGGTCAAACAGTCCCCCAGCAGGTCACTTAGGTCCTGAGTTTGTCTGCCTTGGGAGGCCTCTTCCTGCCACTCACCTCGGTCCACAATCCTGTTCCCTACTCTCTTTTAATGCATCAAAGGAAGGAAAGAACCTTACAACTGCCCAAGGCCTATAGAAAATATTTCATGCAGAAAATCAGCCCTTACCCTCCTCTCAGCACCTTAAACAGACAGATCGTGAAAGGAAGAAGCAGCCTCATGGTGGAAGGTCCTGGTCCCACTTTTCTGACCTGTCCCAGTTTGATGTCCACAGCCAGGAACACTCTATCTGCTTATTATTACTACTTCTCCTTCTCCTCCTCCTCCTTCTCTCCCTTCCCTCCCCCCCCCCCTTCCTCCTTCTCCTTCTTCCTAGTCAGAACCGACCCACAGCTGACCCTCCAGTAGGTTTTCAGAGGCAGTGAATCACATGGATGGAGTCTGGCCATCTTTCTCCCTTGGAGCAGCTGGTGGATTCATACTGTGTACCTTGGGGTTAGTTTTTTTAAAACAGACTAGAGCTCTATTTGAGAAGGATGGTCAGTTTCCTCCCGTGTGGATTAACTGCCTCTGAAAACCCACTAGATGACCAGCAGTGGGTCAGTTCCTACTCGATGCTGCATAACATCAATAGCAGGGCTTACTTCACAATGTTGTAGTTGTTGTTAAGTGCCGCCGAGTTTTAGACGACTCATAGCAACCCTATGGAGGAAAGACCTGAACATCTGTATAACTTTAATCCTTTTTTCAAGGGCATAGAGTTTCTAGAGGCAAGCTATTTCGGAAGTGGATGCCATTCCTGCTTCCAAGCCTGTTTTAATCTGGGAGCTCCACCAAACACTGTCCGCCATAGGTAACCATTACTGCATTTGACACATCAGTGTCACAGTGTTCAGCTTCACAGCAAACAGGAGTTACCTCTGACAGCAATGCACAGACCAGTGCTATACCACTTAGAAGAATGTTTGACAGGAAAACAATTAAAACCAAGCCTGAGGGCCACAGACTAAAATCACCCACCTTTGGCTTGGTAGCATCCCTTTCTGCCCACTAGGCCAAATGAACTCTCTCATTATTGTTGTTAAGTGACTAAAAAAAAACCCAAACCCACTGCCATTAAGTTGATAACAGCGCACAGGAGCCATGTAAGTCAGAGAGCTGCCCCTACTGGTTTGAAGGCTGCCATATCCTTTTCCTATGGAGCAACTGCTCGGGTCAGAAGGCCAACTTTTCCATTAGCTGCCAACACTTTAACCACTGTGCCACAATAATAGGTCAATTTTGTCCTACATTCGGTGTCACTGTGCCACCAGGCCTCCTGTTATTTCATAATGCTAGTAATAAAAGGAGGGGAGGGCTCTCATGGCCTAGTGGCAAAAAGCTGAGCTGCAATCTCAAAGGCGCACAGTTCTAGGCCACCAACCGCTCCATGGGAGAAGGTTGGGCAGTCTCCTCCTGCGCGATTAACTGCCTCTGAAAACCCACTGGAGGGTCAGCTACGGGTCGGTTCCAACCCCACGGTAAATAAAAACAGTAATAAAGTTATTGAACATCCAAACTCTTCTTTTTCCATGTTGGTCTTCATCCTGAATGCCCTTGCTAAAGAGATGCAATACACAAATCAAGAGTTCTTTCTCAAGCCTGGTCCTATATGTTCCCTTCACCCTCCTCTTGTCTTTTTGAGCCCAAGATCTGTACCTATACACTATGTCACACAGAGCTTTGGATTGTAATTGCCTTTCCCAAGTATTCACACCAAACCCTAATGTGTGGTAAAACTTAGTGAAGAATGATCCTTCAAGAAATCTTTCTGGAGGAGACCAATGTATCCTAAACCCTTTACTCCATAAAGTATAAAGTCCAGATCAGCCTCTTAGGTCTCTTGTTGTTGTTAGGTGCCAAGCAGAATATGACTCATAGCGACCCTGTGAACAACGAATCTGAACCCTATCTTATCCTGTGCCATCCTCTAGCTTATAAGTATTAACCATGTGGGAAAGCACATGGTCTTTTCCCCAACTCCTAGTCCCGGAAAAGGAGAATAATTTCTTTGTCCTCCATCTTTACTAAGGGTTAAGCACTGTCTTCCTTAAACCAGGGTCTTGGCAGCCAATGCCTAGCCTTCCCTTCTCAGCCACCATCCCCCCTCTGTTGTGGTAACTGGGTTTATTTGAAGCTCTCCACCAATCTAATCTGGTTTCTTCCCACGTACAAACATAAGCAAGCAACTCCTTGTTTGTCTCTGACTGATCCAGAGAAGACAGCTCCTTGGGCACCAGTGAGCTGCTACCAAGCCCGGACCTGCATCTGTTAGAGCATATCATCTTCAGGTCACTGCTGGTGAGAAGGAAGATAAAAATGCCATGACCTGGAACTCTGGTGGTCTAGTGGCAAGAAGCTGTGCTGCAGTCCCAAAGGCACGTGGTTCAAATCCACCAGATGCTGCGCTGGAGAAAGAAGGTCAATCTCCTCCTGTGCAAGTCTGATCCAATCTGATCCGATGGTACACAACAAGAGGGGGAAAAAATTAAAATGCCATAACTGTCACCAGCAAGTCATTTTCAACATTTATTGTAAATAAAACATATCAACACATTCTATGTGTGATTTCATTGACATCCTGTAGTCTCCAGGATAAACCTAAGCCCTGGGAGGTACTGAACTGCTGATTGATAGATGGGAACAGCTGGCTTTGGGGTTGACTTATATCCTGATGTGGAAACATAATCAATCTTTACTTCTCTGAAACTTTTTCCAAAGTGCACCTTACTGGGCCTAGCACCACCACCCTGCCTGCAGAGGACTTTGGAATTCCATAGATACTCAAAGGTCTCCCAGGAATGGCCTCCCACTGCCATCTCCTAAGAGGCTGGTGTGGAAACCAGAACACCACTCCATACCTATTTGCAATGAGAATTTAAATGTTCCTTGTGTTTTTTACCTACAGGGAGAAATCTGCTGGAAAACCATGTAGTATCAAGCTTTTAATCTGTAAAATGCAGATACTATCCATATGAGTTAAAGGAAATAGTTAATTGTTGCCGACCGAGGGTCCCAAATGATGGAATAATTTTATAATTATTAATAATGAGACAAACAGCCAGGAACGACATAGAGCAGAGAGCATAAAACAGGGGCCCAGCAGGTCTCGGCTGAAGACCCCAAGCCAAGCTTCTTTGTATCTTTATTGATAATCTGGGGAAGCAAATAACAAAAGGAATCCCTTGTAAATGAAGGCGAATTTTTCTCTATTGTCAGCCTAATGCTCTAGCTCAGGAAGTATTTCCCAAGAAGGAACACTCTATAGGGGGGGCCTTATCTGTCTCCTGTCTGCAGGGAACAAACAGCTCATTTTCTGGGATCTGCCACAAGGGAAATCCTAACTTATAAATCTGTAATTCCTTCAATTCCTGAACAAGGGTTTTCATATAACATTTGGTATAAAGTTTGGCTTCCCATATTTGCCCCCTTTTGTTTTTATCATAATTATGTTAACATCTAGACATCTTCTTTCGTTCACTCTTGCTTGTTTTGGTTTTCTGCATCCTTCATATACAAAAAAACAAAACAGATTAAACATAATCAACAAAAAAAAATACTTAAAAAAATCTCCATATGATCAGAAGGATTCAGATTGAATATTCCTTGAGAGTCTGTTTTAATTGACCCATTGCCACAGTGCTTGTCATAGCCAGTTCTGATTAATCTCCTTTGTCAGTGTGTCCTTTGCCATTCCCTATCACTCCTCCCTGAGAGAGATTTCACCCTCATTCATAAGGAAAAGGGGATGGCATATTCTCTTAGCTACTTCCTGCTGAAAAGGGACACTAGGTTTCAGGGTGAAGATCTCTCACTACTCTAAAGGGCCCCTTTGGCAATAGGACACACGTAGACTATTGTGGAGATTGATTTTGGAATTTAGATGTACTGTTATCAGTTGTACTTAGCCATACGTGTTCATATCCTTGAAGATGTATCATGGAAGTGTTGCATCCTAGAAGACACAAATTTAACAAGTTAAAAGTACACGAGTCAAAAAAGCAATAATATTCCAACTAGAGCTTCTAACAGTGGCACAAATCAAGTTACAGAAGGAAGATAATCCTTAAAATAAAAATCTTATTGGCTGGCACTTTGTCTATAATAGTGAAAGGGCTAGGAACCACAAGATAATAGTGGCACAAGTATGTCATTTATTGTTCTTAAGTCCTGGACCAAATTCCATTTACCACTGGGTTGTTTTATAGCTAGTAAGGCCACATGTAACGCAGAGGTGCAGTAAGGAACTGCTTAAGAGGTTTTCCATCAATTCCAACAACTAAGGAAGGAGTAGCGAGAAGAGATGGATCTGAGAAGGTTTTGTTGTTGTTAAGTGCCATCGAGTCGCAGGCAACTCATAGCGACCCTACGAAGGAGAGTCCTCAATGTTTGGGTGACCTTCATCCTCTCTCCAGGTTCATAGGGTTCCGGAGGCAAGCTATTATGGAAGTGGATGCCACTCCTCTTTCCAAGAGAAGGATCTAAGACCCAATAATATAGGCTCTTGTGTCCAGGAAAAAACTGATATACTTACCAGCAATGTTAATGCTCACCAATGGCTCTTCTGGGAGGATCTGAATCCTTGAAGCATCCTCCTTTGTTTCCAGCTGGGAGCTGGAAACAAATTCCATCTACCACTGGGTTTTACAACTTGGAAGTTCGCATGCAAGGTAGAGGTGAAGTAAGGAACTGCTTATGAGGTTTTCCGTCCATTCCAACAACTAAGAAATAATGAGAAGAGTTGGGACCGCAGAAGGCTTTTAGGACCAATTAGTAGGCTCTTGTGTCTAGGAGAAAACGAATATACTTACTAGTAATGTTAATGCTCACCCACAGCTCTTCTGG
>NW_006399813.1:1887655-1904560 GCF_000299155.1 Elephantulus edwardii
TCAAATCGGTTATCCCAGGTCCCTATGTCTGCACTGAAATCTGTTACTTCTGCCAACTTTTCTAATGGGCCTGTTTTAGCAGGGACTGATGGAAGTGTGTATTCTCCGGGGGGTCAGCCAATGCTAACTACTGCTGCTAATACTCTGACATCTATCTCTTCTGGAACTGATTCAGTTCTCCAGGACATGAGTTTAACTTCAGCAGCTGTCGAACAAATCAAGTCTAGCCTTTTTATCTATCCTTCAAATATGCAAACTGTGCTATTGAGCACAGCACAAGATCTGCCCTCCCAGACAGATCAGCAAAACCTGGGGGATATCTTCCAGAATCAGTGGGGTTTATCATTTATCAATGAGCCCAGCGCTGGCCCTGAGACTGTTATTGGAAAGTCATCAGATCATAAAGTGATGGAAGTAACATTTCAAGGGGAATATCCTGCCACTTTGGTTTCACAGGGTGCTGAAATAATCCCCTCAGGAACTGAGCATCCTGTGTTTCCTAAGGCATATGAGCTGGAAAAACGGACTAGTCCTCAAGTTCTGGGTAGTATTATAAAATCTGGGACTACCAATGAAAGTGAAGCCTTATCCTTGGAACCCAGTCATATAGGTGATCTGCAAAAAGCAGACTCCAGTAGTCAAGGTGCTTTAGTGTTTCTCTCAAAGGACTACGAGATAGAAAATCAAAATCCTTTGGCCTCTCCTACGAATACCTTGTTAGGCTCCACCAAAGAACAGAAATACCAGAGAGGCCTAGAAAGGAATGATAGCTGGGGTTCTTTTGACCTGAGGGCTGCTATTGTATATCACACTAAAGAAATGGAATCTGTTTGGAATTTGCAGAAGCAAGATCCCAAAAGGATAATCACTTACAATGAAGCCATGGATAGTCCAGATCAATGAAGGTAGCAGGACCAGACTGCCTATTCGTAACCTTTCTGCAGCATTAAGAGCCACTGTTCATGGGGGACGCAAGGCTTTTATGCTCCTAGATCTTCGCAGCAGAGGAACCATAAGTAGAATCACAGGATAATATATACAAATATATATAGTTATTTTAAAAAAAGGCAACTGAAAGTAATTAGATTTCTTAAGGAATCAAAAATTATTTCAAGAGACTACACATGGTTATTTAATCTCCAGTACTGAATAGTTCCCCCGCCCTTTTGTTAGATTTTGTTTTTAAAGAGTGAATGCAAGTGATTAATGAATACAGACTTAACACGCGTGGTTCTAAAGTTCCTGCTGTCATCAACTTGGGCAACATATATGACCCACTGGAAAGGCAAATCCACTTAAAAGATCTCTGTCTTGTTCTGTGACTAAAGTGATACACTAATCACAGGGGAACCCAGAACGATTCAACATTTTCCTCACTCGTCCCTTGATCTTTTGGCTTTACTTTGACCCCTGCGAGAATGCTGGATAAATGCCTTGAAGTTTGCAGGGGTAAAAAAAAATTATTATATTTTTTTTAAAAAAAATTTTTAAGTGACTATGATTTGCATGTCTTGCCAGGAATTAAGCTCAGCCTCTGTGGGGTGTTGGGGAAATACTTTTCTTTCTTTTTATTTTTTTTGTGGGGTGGGAAATAAGGGAGGGCATTAAAGTTCTATGATTCTGGAATTAAAAAAAAAAAAAGAATACTGTAAATGTGGATACAGTTCCACTATTCCTCCTCCATGCCATGAGATAGTGTTATTAGCATGAGCAGTTATAAATCCATTGGCTTCCTTACTCTAACTTAAGTTTTCGATGTTCCTATGCTGATGAGCGAAACCAACAAGGCTCCAATCAATGACGCTTCCATAGGAAATATTAATTAAAACTTATCTTTGCTCTATTCAACATTGTTTCCAATGGATCCATACTCTAAGAAAGATAAAGGAAGCAGCTGACAGGGAGGAATATCAAGATAATCTGAAGTTGTTACTGGTATCTCCATGAAAACTATATCCTTGAAACATCTACTAGAGAGATATATTATTACCCAAAACTTTATAAAGCCAATGAACAACTTTTAACAAGAGAGTATTAGAAACATATGCCCAATAGCTGGTATTATCTGCCATTCTTCGTCCTCGTCAAAGTGTGGCCTCTTGACTCATCCTGGGGTTTCACGTTCCTGGAGGGTACCCAAGCAGTTCTGATCCTGTAGAGATATAAGCAAATCCTCGCCCCCACCTAATAACAAATCCTTTTTTCCATTCATTAGTTAGAGGTTCCTTATAATATATAGGTTGATTCAATTCTTTAGAGGATTGTAATACCCAAAGTCTCTCAGAGCTGGAGTTTCTCCTTTTTCATTAGCATTTTAAAATTAAAAGTAAATAAGGCTTTTTGTAAAAGAGTTCAAGGAGATGATATCCCATCTCCCCCGTTCTGTTTTTTCAAATAGTTTGTAAAGTCAAATTAGCCCTTTCTATTATAGCTTGTCCTGCAATAACATAATAATAGCATAAAATTCAGCCTGTTGAACAGAAGTCAAGTTAGTTTTCACTACTTTGTATCTTTACCATTAGTATATCCTGCATAACCCATCTTATTTGCATCCACATAATAAGTATCTGCTTGCAAAAGTGGTTTTTACTTATACTAATAGTATTGAATTCATCCCTTTACATGATTTCCTTTTTTAATTACAAACATTGCAAAGTTGCAAGGACTAGTGGTTTAATATGACCTGCTAAATACTGTTAAAACTTCTAATTTCTCTCTAGTAAGGGGCCACTGCTCCACCCAAATTGGTTTTTTCTGTTAGCCAAGTTAAGGGGAGAGCATGAGGAACAGTGGCCCTCATTATAAATTTGGGTATCTCAATCCCTTTTTGGAAAGATTAAATTTAGATTTTTGAAAACTAACAATCCCCTGTTTCCTTTTATTCAGCATCTTATTTACTCCCCACTTGTCAAATAAAGATCTACATTCATTAGTCCAGTGATATCCTTTCCCATATTTTCTCCAAAGCCCTGAAGGCATGAATCTTTTCTTTACATCTCTACTCTCCCTCCTTTCTTTCTAACAATCTCTTTTCAAATGTCCTAATTTTCCACAATTGTAACATTTGGTTTGAAACAAATGTAAAGTTCTTTTTAAAGTGGCTGCTAATACATTGACTTCATAAGAACTAGTTCCAATGTCCATACAAGCACATATATATTCATCTAGGGGAAGCATTCTGAGTCTTCAATGGTCTAGTAGCCTTTTGACATTCTGTATTAGCGTTCTCATATGCTAAAGTTTTTAATAAAAGCTCATGAACCTTGGGTTGAGATACTGCTCTATCAATTGCATCCTTTAATCGAGATAGAAAATCAGTATGTTTTTCATTTTCAGATTGTGATGTTCTGATAAAGGATTGATCTCCCTTTCCTGAAATTTCTGCTTTATCCCAGGCTGGTATACAGCAAAGCCTTACTTGTACAATCACCACATAATCATATTGTAATTGAGCTCGTACTCCAAGCCATTGATCTCTCCCCAATAATTGATCAGCAGTAACATTAACAGGAGGATTTCCAGATAAATTAATCCTCTCCATATTTGTAGTTTCATCAGTCCACCAAGTTCTAAACTGTAAATATGCTCCAGATTCCAAAACCGTCCTGACCATGGACTCCCAATCATAAGGAATTAATCTAAATTCTATAGCTAATCCTTGTAATATGCCTCTTACATAGGTAGAATGCATACCATAAGCAACTATGGCTTTCTTTAACTCTTTAATAGTTTTATAAGATAATGACTGATGTTGATACAATTGATACCCTTGGGGATATTCTTGATCAGGAGGCATATCCTGAATTGTTGCTGGAAATGCAGAAGCTCCTTTCCTCCAATTAGATAAATCATCTTGTTTTTCCTGTTGCAAAACTCTGGCCATAACTGTTAAAGGCTTCTTAAAAGTAGTCACTCCCACCAGAGCATGACTCATATCATTAAATAGCATAGAATCTGAAACAGTTGTTGCTGATTAAACAATATTTTTACTTTGATAATATATCTCATTACAAGAACCCAATTTGTCTATTTTATTAGAAAGTTCCAAAACTTGTTTACTTAATTTCTCATGAGGACTATCATCCTGAATTATATCGCTCAATTTCTCTGGAATGGAGGTGGAGGAAATTCATCCTCCTTTGTATAAGATTCACAATCACTCTTTTCTGAAGAGGTTTTTTCTTCTAACTTTTCAGACATCTCCTTTTCAGACTGTGATGGTTTTAATGCCAAAGAGATCAAATCATGTAGTAACCAAACTGAGACAGAAATCACATCTCCCTTTTGCTAAGCTCTTTGTAAAGCTCGCATAACCTCTTGCCAAGATTTTGAGTTTAACTGCTTTCTATTTACTGGTTTAAACCAGCGACAGTGTTTCTGCACATACTGAAACAGCTGCAAAAATGACTTTTCTCTTACTTTTACCCCTGAGCTCTTAAGTAATTCTTTAATTAATGTAATGTACTGAGCTTCTTTCTCGTTTCTCCATATTGATAGAGTGTTAACCTCAGACTTCATGGTGAGATCTGTTCTATCTTTATGAAAAGAAGTGCTCTAAAATAGTATTTTCCCCAATTTTAGTTACTTTAGTTCTTTGATGTAAGCAATCAAGGTTAGAAGCTTAATATCAGTGCTTTTTATAGATGATCTAAATTGTGATTCTGTAACTAAGCTGGAATCAACTTGGTTTTGAAAATCACAGTTACCGAACCTATGGCACCAATCAATACTATTACTAGAGACTGGGACATTAGGTGAATAACTTTCTCACTTGGGTACTTACATGTTCATCCGGCCACTCTTGGAAAGTTCAGCTTGTAGGCAAGGAATACTGTTTGAACAAAATTACAACATCCTTACTCTCAAGGACTTTACAATCGAGAAGACAAACATGTGCCTACAAAAAGTTGAATTATATGTAAAGGAGAAGAAAGTGTCGCTAGGAAGACCTCACAAAAGTATTTGAAATGGTCATGGAGAACAGGCCAGATTTGAACCACATTCTGGGTACATTCTCTGTGGGAATAGAGACCAGAAGAGGTGTGAGGGTTGGTCTAGTAATGGTTGTTGTTAAGCTCTATCGAGTCAACTCAGCCTCAATGATCTTGTGTACACAGGTTATATTAGCATGTACCTATCTGGAGAGATAGGTTACTCTTTCCAGGGCAAGATTCCTACCTGTGAACCACACAGTGACAGGGGGCTAGGGACTATGTTACTCTCAGCCATGGACTGTCTGGGAACTTATTTTTGAGGCATCACAAAAAAAAAAATTAACTTCATTGTTGTTGTTGTTGTTATGTGCCATCGAGTTACCTACGACTCATAACGACCCTACGTACAACAGCCCTAAACTCTGCTCTGTCCTGTGCCAATCGTACTGTCTCTGACACTCCCATCCCCATTACCCCAGTCACTGAATCAATCCACCTCATAGGGGGCCTTCCCTTCCTGCGCTGTCCCTCCACCCTCCCAAGCATGATGTCCTCTCCAATGACCGGTCGGTCCCTCCTTAAAACATGCCCAAAGTATGTTAGACGGAGCCTCCGAATACTTGCCTCCAGGGAGCCACCCGGTTTAACTTCAATTATGATCTATAAATTCAGAACTATAAGAGGATTGAAAATTCTAACAAAGACAAGATGATTAATTAAATGGAAATAAAAGTAGAATTTGTTTTTCTGGTCAGTGCATTATTCTTTTTTTCCCAGTAGTTTATTTACAAAATTCTAATACAAATCCAAACAAATTCTTTCAATTTCCCTCACCCTGCCCACAAACGTGGAATTTTTTAAATGTTAATCAAGGATGGATATATATCACATGACTAAGGGATGAGTCCTCAGTTTGGCCAAAAATTCAATATGTCGCAAAATTCAAGGTCAAAACTAAAAAAAAAGACTTAGTATCACAATGATTATGAATACATTTAGTCTCCTTAAGACTTTATCACCATTAAAGTCAGAGTAAGAGAACAGTAATGATACATATAGGCACTGTTCCATGTGACACAAATTCATTGACATTTCATAGCAACCCCAAGTTGTTAATCATCACTGAACCAATTCCAACTCGGGTATAGAGGAGAACTGCTCTGTAGGTCTTCCAAGGCTATGACCTTTTAAAAGCAAATCACCAGACCTATTTTCCAAGGCACTTCTGGGTTCGAGCCACCACCCTTTCAGTCAGTAATCAAGCACTTAACCATTTATGCTACCCAAGAATTCAACACCCTTATGTTGTTATGAGATGCAAAAGAGTGGAGCATGACTCAAAGCAATCCTGTAAACAACAGATCTGAACCCTGTCCTGACCTGTGTAGTCCTCAAAATCTCTGGCATGCTTGAACCCATTACTGTAATCACTGTATCAATCCATCTGTTTTACGATTCCCCTCTCTCTTACCGTCCCTCCACCTTTCCAAGCATGACATCCCTCACAAAGGAATAACCTCTCTTAACAACATGTCCAAAGTATGTGAGACGAAACTTGATCATCTTCGCCTCCAAGGATCACTCTGATCTTACCTTCTCCAAGACATATCTTGTTGTTTTGGCAGTTCATGGGATATTTAGTACTCTTCTAGTACCACAGTTCAAAGGCATCAATTCTTCTGTTATCTTTGTTCGTTCTCCAGTTCACAGATGCCTAGCAAGTGGTTGGAAAGACTATGCCCTGAATCAGATGCATCTGAGTCCTCAAACTGACATCACATTGTTCCTTAATAATTTGGAGAGGTCCCTGACGGCCGACATTCCCAGTGCAGTGTGTCTCCTAATTTCCTGACTGCTGATACCAAGAGTGTTGATTGTGCATCCAAGTATGATGAGATCGTTGACAACTTCAATCTTTTCTCCACCTATCATGATGTTGCCTATCAGTCCAGTGGTAAGAATTTTTGTTTTCTTGACATTGAGATGCAACCCATAGTGAAGGCTGTATTCTTTGATCTTCTGCAACAAGTGCTTCAAGTCCTCCTCACTTTCAGCAAGCAAAGTTGCCAAATTTCAGAAAGTACCATATAAGTAGGAACCAATGATAATGAAGGAAGAAGTTGTAGCTGCACTGAAAGCATCTGCAAAATATAAGGCCCCAAAAGTCGATGGAATACCAATTGACAACTTTCAGATAACACAAGTTTCAGGTAACACTGAGTCCTGGATACACTCACGAGTCTACGCCAGGAAATTTGGAGGACAGCTGTCTGGCCAGTTGATCAACAGAATGTAGAAACTATTGAAAAATATCATTAATATTACATGCAAGCAAAATACTGATAAAGATCATTAAAAAATGGCTAGAACATGGCATAGATAGGTAACTGCCAGAAGTTCATGAGGCTGTGGCACCAGGAGTAGCATTGAAACGGCTGAAAGTAAAGAATATCAAAAGAATGTCTATTTATGTTTTATTGAATATGCAAAGGCATTTGACTGTGTGGATCATAACAAATTAGGGCTAACATTGAGAAAAATGGGAATCCCAGAGCACTTGATTGTGCTCATGGGAAACTTAGGCCTAGACCAAGAGGCTGCTGTGTGAAGAGAGCAAGAGAACACTACATGGTTTAAAATTTAGAAAGGAGTGTGTCAGGGTTGTATCTTTTCTCCATATTTGTTCGGTCTGTATGCTGAGAAAATTATTCAACAAGCTGGACACTATCAAGAAAAATGTGGCACCAGGAGTAGAGGAAGGCTCATCAATATAGCCTGTGTTATTTTTTAAAAAAATAAAATTTTTTATTTTAATTGTGATATTTTTAATTTTTTTTCTTTTGTTAGGAAAAACATATTGGGGGTACAAGGATGTGAGGGTTGGGGGCACAAGGGTGAGGATGGGCCAGGATGCAGTTGCAGAGCTGCACAGTTTGGTCAGTGGGGGGAGCAGGTGAAGGAAATGTTGAGGGTCCAGTGGGGACCAGATGCTACAGAGGAATGACAAGCATTTTCCAATGGTAATTAAACCAACTGTCTTATTGATTTGGGAATTGGATGCTGACTCTCTGGCTTCTTCATGCTGAACAGGGGCATAGATGATATAAAGGGGGAAAGGGAGGACGCTTTATCACCTTACTGGTGGTCTTGGGTTAAAGCTGCTTGCCTTCTTGCTCTGTTAGAAGATATTTTCCTGTCATTTGCTCCCCTCTGGACTGCAAAGTGTTTTCCCAGGTGGGTCCAGTGGGGATGGCTGGTTGAACCCAGAGGCTCCATCCTCCTTTGCTTCCTTAGCTGTCAGTTGTATTTCCTTTTTGTCACTGGCACTGGGTTCAGGGTCAATTCTGGAGTAAAACTCAGTGTTAAGGTTACCTATAGGAAAGGGAGCAAACCTAGAGAGAACAAACTTGTGAGTTACAAATAGAAGGGCTTTGAGGGTGTTGCTTTCAGGTTTACTGAGGGGGGTGGCAGAAGGTGGCCTAGGTAACATTCTCTGGATACCGTAGGCATTCTTCCCCCCCCCCCCTTCCCCACCCAGGGGTCAGAAGGTACAATCTGGGGACTGAGGAGCTCACCCTGAGGGCCGTGACGGCTCACCCCGAGCCAAGGGCCGAGGGCAGCCCGCCCCGGGCAGAGGGCTGGGATGGCTCACCCCGACCTGAGGGCCGAGGGCAGCCCATCCCGAGCAGGGCAACATCCCCCAGGAGCTGGCTGGTATACTCCCCCTCCAATTGCCCCTACCCCAGACTGGTTCCCCTCGCCTGACTGAGGACTCTGTGGTCAGGGATAGTGTCTCCCATTCCAGCACTGCCACTTTTACCCCCCCCATAAGTGGTCATACTATATTTTGAAGTAGGTGTCACTGCCCTCCCCCTTTATATATGATAATGGGAACCTGAGAATTGTGAACAGACTCCCCCCAGGTCTAACCATCTTTTGGCAGAAGCATTCAACAGAACAAAATATGTGGTGCATTTAGGATGTCAGTCCTCTTGTGCATGCTGCCACTGTTAAGGTCATCAGACTCACAGTGACTTTCAGCAATCCATTGTATAGGTAATCGTCTTCTTTGGCCTGTCCAAGGAAACCCAAACCTGCAGATGGTGGGCATGCATCCCATCCCCCACCTCCTATGCAGGCGGCCAGCAGGGCGTGCACCCCCACCAGCGTGGGAGGCCGGCGGGGGGTGCACAGCCCTCCCTCAGTGCAAGCGGCCATTGGGGGCGCATCCCCCCCCCCCACTGCACGGGCGCTTGGCGGTCTCGCGGACCCTCTTGTGCAGGCAGCCAGTGAACGCCCGCTTCCCCCACTACCGCCATCCTGGCTCCAAGAATTCTCTCCAGAACAAGTCCACCTTGCGGCAGTGTGATGGCTTCGCTGTACCAGTCTTGAGGAGGGCCAGTGCCCAGCATCCATCCTGGGTGAGGGAATCCATTGGTTCCAGCTGTGGAAGCCTCATGGAGCTGCAGCGGCTGTGTGGTGCAGCACAGGCTCTGCAGGAGGGGATTGGGAGCCACGAGACTCACCCATTCCTCCTTGGGAATCCTTGAATTCCTGTTGTTGAGCCTCGATCTTCACTGAGGGCCAGTCATCAACTGTTTAAATGTTCAATTATCAATAAGCTGAAGTCTGTAGGAGGCCATAATGGCCCTGCTTTAAGTGGTTCACTGCTCCCACAGCTCACCACGCTGTCTCTGCCGCCGCCATCTTGGACCTTAATTGTGATTTTAACAAAAGTTCAAAGAAAAGTTAGATTTTCATTCATTCATTGTTGCACATTTTAGCCCCTTTGCCTGACTTTTTTTTTATGCTAAAAAAAAAATAGCCTGTGTTATGCAGATGTTACAACGTTTTTGCTGAAAGTGAAGACTTTAGACACTTGATCCATTCTTCTTAGGTCTTCCTTAATCATTTTTCAACTTTCACATACATAAAAAAACTTTAACTGATGTGGATATTTGAACAATAGCTATACTAATAAATCTTCCTCATGTGCAAATGAATAGTATCCTATCATTCACAGCTTTGTACTGCAGAATATTCTTGAAATGTTCTTTTTTGCAGCGAATAAGATACTATTCCTTTTTAATTTTTCACTCTTGGCATTGTAGGTCATTGTTGTTGTTGTTGTTATGTGCCATTGAATCATCTGCAACTACTTGCACCCTACGTAAAACAACTCTGAAGCCTGCCCTGTCCTGAGCCAGTCTCACTGACTCCAACACACCTAACTCCATCACCCCAGTTATAGTGTCAATCCATTTCATCCAGGGTCTTCTTCTCCTGTGTTATCCCTCCACTCTTCCAAACCTGATGTCCTTTTTCAAGGACTAGTGAGTCCTTCTTGGCCACGTGAGACAGAGCTTCAAAATCTCTGCCTCTTCGGATCCACCAGATGCTTGCTGAAGATAGAGGGGCATTCTCCTCCCGTCCTGGTTGGATCTGATTTGATGGTACACAACGAAGAAAAAAGAGATCTTTGCCTCCAAGGAGAAACTTGGTTTCACCCTTTCCAAGACAGACCTGTTTGTTCTCTTGACTGTCCATGGTATGTTCAAGACTCTTCTCCAGCATCACAACTCAAAGGCATAGATTCTTCTCTGTCATTCTTAGGTAATGTCAAGCTCTCTAAGGCATAACAAGTAATTGCAAAGACCCTGGCCTGAATCAGGGGCGTCTTAGTCTCTAGATTGACATCTTTGCTTCTCATAGGACATTTTTAATCCATCTCATCTAAACTTTAAAACTCTCTCAAGAATAAGTTTGAGTCATTGAATGCTAGTGATTGAAGACCAGATGAGTTGTGGGACGGCATCAAGGACTTCATCCATTAAGAAAGCAAAAGGTCACTCACTGCAAAAACAGAGAAAAAAGAAAAGACAAAATGGATGTCAGAAGAAACAAAAATTTGCACTAGAATGAAATTAAGACAAAATAAGGGGAAATAACACTGAAAACGGAACAGAATGTTTCAATGAACATCTTAAGAAGTTAAAACAAAGTATTACAACAAAATGTGCAACAAGCTGGAGTTAGAAAATCAAAAGGGAAGAACATGCTAGACATTTCTCAAGCTGAAAGAATGGAAGAACAAATTCAACCCTGAGTTGCAATATTGTTCTACAGCCAAAATATTAAATAGTGCAGGAAAAGTCAAAAGAAAATAGAATTGACACAGAGAAGTGACAGTCACTGTTGTTGTTGTCGATTGCCTTCTAGTTGAGCACGACTCATAGCAGCCCTATGAACAAAAGGCCTGAACCCCCTCTACAACTGTCAACATTTATCAGAGTTCACAGAGTTTCCAGAGGCATGTTGTTTAGGAAGTGGATGCCTCTCCTGCTTCCATCATACCAAAAAGAATTGACTGACACTGAACCATGTCATGAAGTTGAATATGATCAAAAAGCAGTGGAACTTAAGGAAGAAGTCCAAGCTACACTAAAGGCAAAAATTAAGACCTCAGGGTTGTTAGAATACCAATTGAAGTATTTCAATGAACAAATGCAACCTGGACTTGCTCATTAGTCTGTGCCAAGAAATTTGGAAGACAGTTATCAGACCAAGGAACTTAGAAGAGATCCATATATGTTCCCACTAAAAAAAAAAATCCAGCAGAGTTTGAAAATTATTGAAAAAGTATCATTACTATCACATGCAAATAAAATCTTGCTGATGATTATTCAAAACAAGTGGGGAAATAAATTGGCAGGGAACGTCTAGAAATTCAAGCTGGATTCAGAAGAGGCTGTGTCACCAGAGATATCATTGCTAATGGCAGATGTGTCTTGACTAAAAGCAGAAAAAAACGGAAGGATGTCTATGTGAGTTTTATTGACTATAAAAAGGCATTTGGGCTGATTATAACAAATTGTGGATAACATTGAGAAGAATGAGAATCTCAGAACACTTAATTGTGTTCATATGAAACCTACACATAGAACAAGAAACTTGTCAAAATAGAACAAGTGAACATGGTTTAAAAGCAGAAAAGGTGTGCGTCAGAGTTGTATCCTTTTTTTCTTATCTATTCAATATATGTAAAGAGCAAATCATTCCAGAAGTTGGACTATAAGAAGAAGAATGTGGCATGAGGATTGGAGAAAGACTCATTAACAATCTGTGTTATGCAGATGACAACACAACCTTGCTTGCTGAAAGTGAAAAGGATTTTAAACACTTGCTGCAGAAGATCAAAGACTACAGCAATCAATATTAATCTCAAAACAAAAATCCTCACCACCAAGCTGATAGGAAGCATCATGCTAGATGGAGAAACTATTGAAATTGTCAGCAGTTTCATCTTTTGTAGCAAAAGGTAAGAAATTAAGACACGTTGCATTGGAGAAGTCTGCTATCAAGGACCTCTCCAAAGTACTTAGAAGCTATGATGTCAGTTTAAAAAAAATACAAGTCTACCTAAACCAAGTGTTGTTTTTCAATTGCTTCCTGGCATCGGGGATTCTCATCCTTCTCAGAGTCAGCCACAGTTTGTTATAATCCACACAGTCAAATACCTTTGTATAGTCAATGAAATACAGATAGACATTCTTCTGGTATTCCTTGCTTTCAGCCAAGATCCATCTAACATTAGCTGCAATATCCCTAGTACGATAACCCCTTCTAAAGCCAGCCTGCACTTCTGGCAGTTCTGTTGATGTGCTGTTCCAGTCATTTCTGGATAATCTTCAGCAGAATCCTGCTTGCATGTGATAAAAATGATATTGTTTGATAATTTCTACACTTTGTTGGGTCACCTTTCTTTAGAATGGGAACAAATATAGATCTCTTCCAGTCAGTCGGCCAAGTGGTTGTCCTCCAGATTTCTTGGCAAAACTTGGTGAGCACATCTAGGGCAGCATCTGTTAGTTTAAATATGTCAATTGGTATACCATCAATTCCTGGGGCCTTATTTTTTGCCAATTCCTTCAAAGCAGCTTGAATTTCTTCCTTCACCACCATAGGCTCTTGTTCATATATTGTTTCATGAAATTCTTCTGTCTCTGCCAATTCCTTTCAGTACAGTGACTCTGTATACTCTTTCCATCTTCTTTTAATAGTTCCTGGATCACTTAATATTCTGCCCAAAGCATTCTTAAGAATAGTAACTCAAGGTTTGAATTTGTTCTTCAGTTCCTTGAGCTTAAGAAATGCTGAGCGAGTTTGGCCCTTTTGATTTTCTGACTCCAACTCCTTGCACATTTCATTGTAATATTTTACTTTGTCTTCCCATGCTGCCTTTTGAAACTTCCGTTCAGCTCTTTAATCTTGAATTCTTCCCTGTGCTTTGGCTTCTCAGCACTCCAGTGCAATATTCAGAGTCTTTTCTGACATAGGATGTCATGCTTGGTAGGACGAGTGACAGTGCAGGAGAGGAAGACATTGTATATGGTGAATTGATTCAGTGACTGGGGAAATGGAGGTGTTGTGTAAGAGACAGTGAGATTGGCACAGGATAGAGCAGGGTTTAGGGCTGTTGTACACAGGTGACTCAATGGCACATAACAACAACAACAAACCTGTGCATCTGAAAGTTAGACAATGAATAAGGATGACAGAAGAAGAACTGATGTCTTTGAGTTGCGGTGTTGGTGAAGATTAACATACTGTCAAAAGAACAAACAAATCTGTCTTGAAGGAAAGAAGTACAAGCAGAATGTTCCTTAGAAATAAGAACAGTGAAAACTTCTAACTTAGTTTGGGCATATTTTCAGGAGAAATCGATCCTTACAAAGAGGCATCATGCTGGAAAAGGTAGAGTGTTGGCAAAAGATAGAAAAACCCTCAACGAGGTAGCGTCATGTGGTGACTACCACAGCGGGCTTGAACATAATAGGGACCATGAGGAAGTTGCATATATGGCAAGGTGCAGATCTGTTGTTCATAGGGTTACTATGAGTCATAGTTGACTTGACAGGAACTAACAAGATATGTAGAAGCCAGAATGCCCCTAAGCATACAGAAGACACAGGGGAGGGAATTCATAGAACATTAATGTCTTGAAGGGAAGGCTGGGGGGCAGGAGTCCTGACTATTGCTGAGTGACACTGACAGCTGAAGAGACCAGAGTGTTGGGCGGACTGGGTCAATCAACACTTCTTTTAGTTGTCTGCCAATAACCCCTTAAGGAGCAAGACTGAATGCAATCATGCCAACAGCTTCTCAGGTGCTCCAAGGGCTGATTCCCTGTCCCTCTGCAACACTGGGGACATGAGAGGGATGGTTCCATTTAGGAGAAGTGTGGAAAGGCTCCAATTACAGAGAACATGGGATATGTTCAAAGCCAACTGCTCCATGCAACCTGTGCTGCTAAAGTATTCACAGACAACAGAAGATAATCAGTAAGCCTAAGGGACGTCCAGACCTTCTCACTTGATCCCAAACTCAATGATGAGAGGAGGTAAGAGACATATACTGTTGTTATGTGCCGTGGAGTCGCTTGCAACTCATAGTGACCCTAAGTATAAGAGCCCTAAATCCTGATCTATCCTGTGCCACCCTCACTGTCTCCAACACACTTACTCCTGCCACCCCAATCACTGAATTGATCCATCTCATCGTGTGTCTTCCTCTCCTACGCCGTCTCTCTACTCTTCCAAACATGATGTCTCTCTCCAACTTATCTATGTGTGTCAGAGTAGAGCTGTACTCCACAGGCTTTGCATGATCACACTCGACCCTTGATCATCAGGCCTTTCTTCCAAGGTGCCTATGGGTGGCACCAATCTTTCAGTTAATGGCTAAGCACTTAACTCTTTGTACCACTTAGGTAACCTCTTTTTTATGATCCTAAGAGACTTTCAAGATACATTTTAATGACAGGATGTCTGATTGCTAAACATGCTTTGGCTTAGATAGATTGTGGATGCAGTGTTCCATCAAAGGACCCCATTATATTTTTGGAGGAGCAGAGTGCAATGGAGTGAGCTGTCCTGGACTTGGAGTTGCAAGAATCCAAAGACAATATTTGATAGCTCTGGCTTAAAGAAGCTGAGCACAATGTGTAGTAAAACATTGCTTTTAGTTATTCATTAGCCAACTAAAGACATGCACATACTGTAAAATCAAACATTCTGAGTGACAGCCAACACCACCCACTACTTTCTATTCCAGTCTGACTCATAGCAACTCTCTACTGGATTTCCAAGGCTATAAATCATTTTTTTTAATAAAAAGAATCTCAAAGCATTTATTGTGATCTTTCAATAACATAAGAGCAGTCAAAACAGTATGAACACATGTTTTAGAACTATTTTTTTAAAAGACACCTAAAACAGAGGAAAAAAAATCCAAAAACTCTTATCCACGGTTATAAATCTTAAGGCGCGTATATTGCCTTATTTGTCTTCTGCTCAGCAGCTGGTAGGTTCAAACCGCTGAACTTTCTGTTAACAGTCCAACACATAATATGACAGTTGGGCTCTTTTTCTAAGCCATCCATAGCTAGTATTTTACTTTTACTAAATGTTGTTTGTTGAGTGCTATTGGAACCAACCTGTAACTGACTCTCCAGTGGGTTTTCAAAATATTAGATTACGTGGAAAGAGACTGCCCACCTTTCTTTCATGGAGCAGCTGGTGAGTGTGAGCCACATACCTTTGTGTTGGCAGCATAATTCCTTATGACCGAGCTACGAGAGTGCCCTACTTTACTTGATAGTATGCTTAGAAAGTTGCAGGGTCAGTGAAAGAGGGAAGGCTCTCAAGCAGATAGATTAACACAGTGACAGTAGCAATGGGAACAGATGACTGAGATTCAGAGCAGGTGACTGAGAGATGATGGAGATGGCACAGGGTCAGATGGTTTCAAATCTATTGTTCACAGGATTACTGTGACTCATACTTGACCTGACAACACCTACCAATAATAACAACATCACTGTTTAAATACTATACCACCAACAGCCACAGTTTTCAGAGATCAATATATTGCTATACTCTTTTACCCAGGTACTTTGTTCTTGAATTCTCCTGGCTACAACACGTAGAGAAACTTGAGATTTCTTAAGCCAAAGGGAACAAGCAGGCAACAGCCATGGTTTTCAGAGATCAATGTATTCCTATACTCTATTACCCAGGTACTTTGTCCTTGAACTCTCCTAACTACAGCACGTGGAGAAGGCTAGAGATTTCTTAAGCCCAAGGAGAATAGGCATGGAACAGATGTGGTTTCCAGAGATTAGTATATTCCTGTGCTCTATGACCCAGGGGAGTACCAACATACAGATCCTTCACAGAACATCACCCTTCGCTGGGATATTATACGCTTACAGTTGCTTAACATCTACTAAGAAAAGATTCACATAATGTCAAGAAAGTACAAGGTTGCATCAATCATCATGAAAAAATAAAATAAAGCCTCTCCTTAAAAAGCAGACTGGGACTATGCAATCTTAATTCTGAATTCCTGCCAGAGATGGAGTTCCGCCCCCAGACGGGCTGGGAAGAGACCCAGGAAGAGCAATAGTCAGCCATCCACCGTGGAACTCCAGAGGAGCGAAGACTACCCGCCACTGTGCGACCCCCCCTGCAGCCCGCACCTGTGTGACCCCCGACCAGCAGCGCCCAAGCCCCGCCCCCACCTCTTGGTGGTAGTGTTCAAGGCCTGCAATCCTTACCCTCCTGGTCCCTTGCTTCCATGCACTTCAGCTCCCACCACAGCCCTGTGACCTCAGGGCACCACCTCGGATCCAGCCATGACCTGGAGCTATCAAGCTAGCTGTTGTGGAACTAACCTGGCCCTTAGGATCTTATCTGTGTTTACTGGGGCTAATTATCTGGGAGAGCACCTAAGGGCGTGCCCACAGGTAGGGAAATTGGCTGAGCTCTCTTGGGTTCCCACCCACTGTGAACTCTGCAGACCAGCCAGAGGCTAGTGGGTTGGTGGGAAGTTGACCTTGACTATTCAGATCCTGTCTGATCCAGGACCCGGCTGGAGCAGGGGCTGTTGTGTGAGGGCACCTGTGTAAGTG
>NW_006399813.1:1909802-1921563 GCF_000299155.1 Elephantulus edwardii
CAAGGGACACATTGACAAAGGAGATTAATCAGAACTGGCTTTGACAAGCACTGTGGCAATTGGACAATTAAAACAGACATTGGCGGGGGACAAGAACAAACTGGGGATGAGGGTGGAGAAAACAGTGCAACAATGAATGAATGAAAACCCAAAATCTCTGTAAATGTTCATTAAAACTAATAAAATTTAGTAAAAAAGAGGCTCGTTTTTATGAGGAAGAATGTGGCATCAAAATTAGAGGAAGATTTATCAACAGCTTGTGTTATGTAGAGGACAACCTTTTTTGCTGAAATTGAGGAAGACTCGAAGTGCCTGCTGCAGAAGGTCAAGAATTACAATCTTCAGTATGGATCGAAGCTTAACATCAAGAAAATTAAGATTCTCACTACTGGGCCAATTGGCAGCACCATGATAGGTAAAGAAGAAGTTGAGTCTGTTATAGTTTCAGGTTATTCATCTTCACAATCAACACTCTTGGAACCAGTCGTCAGAAAATCAAAAGACGAAGTGGATTAGAAAGTCTGCTCTCAGGAACCTTTCCAGAATGCTGAAGAGCAAAGATGTCAGTCTATAGACTAAGATGTGCCTGATCCAGACCATGGTCTTTGCACCTACTTGCTATGCAATAAAGAGGTGAATAATGACTAAGGATAACAGAAAAATTGAGTCCTTGGAGAAGGATATCATGCTAGGAAGAGTGGAGGGACAGAGTAGGAGAGGAAATCCCAGAATGAAATGGATTGTCACAGTGACTGAGGTAGGTGTGTCAGAGACAGCAAGACTGGCTCAGGATAGGGTAGAATTCAGAGCTTCTGTGCATAGGGTTACTATGTGTTGCAGGTGACTTGATGGCACATAACAACAATAATAACAATGAGTTGGAATTTATTCAATCAAGTATAATGGGGTTTATGGGTTTTAAAAAAATTTTTTTATTATTTTTTGTGTGTATACCATCAAATCGGATCTGACTGGTACAAGAGGAGATTGCACCTTCTTCTCCAGCAAAGCATCTGGTGGATTCAAACCACATACCTCTGGGATTGTAACGCAGCTTCTTACCAGTAGGCTACCAGAGCTCCCTGGGGTTTATGCTTTTATACGCAATAAAATTTCTTTCATTAATCCAGTTGGTCCTGATTCTTAGTGACCTTTTCTTGGTGACCCTTCATTGGATTTTTGAGGCTGTAAATCATCTTTCTGCCTCAGAGCTACTGGTGGATTCAAACCTCCAGAGAAAGGCAGTCCAAATTCTTGCTATGGGCGACATCACTGGAGAGGGAGCTCCAGTGGTCCAGTGAGTAAGGAATTGTGCTGCCATCCCAAAGGCAAGCAGTTCAAATCTACTGACTGCTCCATAAGAAAACAATGGACAGTTTCCTCCTGTGTCTAAAAATCCACTCAAGAGTCAACCAGAGGTCAATTCTGGACTCAACAGTACCAAAACAACAACAACAACAACACATCAGAGCTCGTTAACAGGGTCTAATAAAGTCTCGTGGTGATGCCATTTGTTAATGAAGTTCAACGCCTGACACCAGTGACTCGATTCCATTTTACCCAGGAGACTATTTTTCATTTTAAGGAAGCTGTTCATTGTGAACTGGTGAAAAATGGGCCAAAGTGAGCTGGCAACTTGTCCCAAATTCAACCCCATCCACAACATCTGCATTCCTCCTGTGATACATGCCCTGGACCCCAGGTTTTTCTAGCATCTCATCCTAACTCAACTGTGATGTTGGAGGATTTGCATTGTCACCTAATAAGAGCGAATTTCATTAATTTTTTTCAAAACTTATAAAAAGAAGAGAAGTAGTAGGTGAAACGTATTTCATGTAAACCCACCAATGGATCTTTTAAACGTTTGATATTTGTTTGAGATTTAAGCACAGGCTTAATTGCATCACTAAGAATTATGAATGTAAGATAGGATATACCATGAAACAAAAGTGTCTTTCTGGGAAATGTTGTAGTAATGAACCATAGTAAAAGCTAGAATCTACCACTTCAAAGACCTGTGTGTGAACTAGCTAAAAGTCTTCATAAAGGAGAAAAAGTACCCACTTTGTATCTCATTAAGAATTTATAGAATACATCAAGCTTCTCATAAATTTTTCAGAATGGGAAAGTTATACTTATCTCCAGAATCTAACTCTTTTTTGTTTTCAATACCCCCAAAAGTGAAATGACTGAAAGAGAGCTTTTAGCTATTGGTCCCAAGAAGGTTAAGTGTTTTCCTTTTTAAAATAAGTATCTTTTTTTCCCCTCCTGTGTGTTCTTTACTCACTCACTCACTCACTCACTCACACACACACAAAACCAAACCAGAAACACCATGAAACTAACACTAGGTGGCAGGGTGAGAGGAGGAATCACAGATGCGGAGATTCCACAGGAGAAGGAAACGTGAAGCCTGAATAGCCTGAATTCCAGCCCCTCCTTTGCTGGGTGGTTTGTCAAAGGTGCGCTGGAGTCCCTCCTGGTATGTAGGAGAAGCATCCTTCCTGCCTCGGGCTCTCTTCCTTGGCTCCTCAGCGCCTGCTCAGGTCCCTGCTCCAGCGGTCCTGGCGGGCAGGGTCTCAGCTGCTGTGCTGTGTGGCTCCTTTAGCACTCATCTTCTTGATATATATGTTCATCCAGCTGCTGGGACTCAAGGTGCTCCAGGTGGTCAGTCTGGCCACTCTTTGGGGGTTTTCATAAACCTGAACAAAAGCCTTTGTCCTGGATCCTCCCTGATGATCTTCAATTTGTAGTAGTGGTACAGGGCTCTGGACATTTTCTCTCAGGTCGTATTTGTTCTGTTCTTAGGGTTTCCTCATAGTCAACCCAGTCCATTGGGATCAACTATCCAGAATATTTTGGATTCTTTGTCCTCCCATCAGTTGAAGTTTTCTTACTGGCTGTCAGAAATGGATAGACCTAACCCCAGAGCAGTCTACAGTTGGCTATTACCCCAGTGGGCATGGTGTGCCACTCAGACCGGGAGACTGAGGCCATGATATGGTTCATGTAAGCCAAGCCTTCCTGGTGAGAGGTTGGTGGGTTTCCCTTTCCTATGTAGCCTGTCCTCGGAGAGCCTGGACTGTTTGAAATCCATGGAGTGTCAGGGTTCAAGATCAGGGGGTGCATGATGGGGCTGGGCATCAGCTGGATCACTCGTGTGCTCCCCTGCCAGGGGCTGGATGGCTTGTGGTGGCTCTGAGGATGGTGGGCAGTGATTCTTCTTCACAGGAGACACAGTCAGGAGGTAGGACTCTTGGTGGTTTTTCTCTTGGTGGAGCTGTGGTCCATGAGTCCCTGTGCCTGGGGAGAGGCGGTGGATCATGTTGTTCAGGGGGGATTGCAGGGGCTGCTGCTTGGGGTCAGGAGAAGGCCAGTGATTTGTGGTGGTGGGTGATGGGACCGGTGCAACACTTTAATGGTGGGTGGGTTGTGGTGCACGTTCTCCACGGATGGCCGCAGGGTCCTCTGGACACAGTTATCTTCCTCATGGCTCTGGTGTAGTACTCCAGCTGGGTGTGCAGTGAGTTTCCAGGATGGAAGAATAGTGAAAAAAGCGTTCGAGTTTCCTCTGCTTCAGAATATGCAGAAGGAGTTCATAGAGCACATCACCCGAATGAGGGGTTTCTTCCAGCATCTTTCCTGGCAGCTGACCCCAGGGGCTGCAAACAAGTGTGCGAAGCGGGGCGTGGTGGCCAGCACTTCTGGCTGCTGAGGCTTGGGCCGACTGGGTTGCGAGGTCTGCAGGTCATGGCACAGTGCAGCGACCCAAGAATAAGTAATTTCTTAAGGTAGATGGTATATTATTTTATATTAGTTTGCTTACAAAGTTCGTATACATTGTGTTTCATACAGTCCTTCATTCACATTGTGTTTCATCCGATGATTTCCTTCCATCCTGTCCTGTCTTTCCAGATCCCCATCAGGTCTTTCCCATTTCCTTTACCCACCTCTCCCTCCACCCATCAAATTGTGTGACCCTATAACTAAACCCCTGCCCATCCTCACCCTCTGCTCTTCCCCTCAACCCCTTGGATCTTCATACACGTTTTAATAGTTATATTCCTATTTCTACGATAATGATCCAATACCGTATTTGTCCTTATGGGACTGAGAGCAAAATGCTCTCCAGTCCCTCCCAAGTTGTGTAATAATTTTCAGAATCATTGCTCCTGCGTGCTGTGTAGTATTCTATTGTATGAATGTACCACAACTTCTCAATCCATTTGATTGTGGTTGGACATTTGGGCTGTTTCTATGTTCCATGTTCCATGGTGATAATGCTGCTGTGAACACTGGTGTACAAATCTCCGTTTCTGTCTCAGTTCTGATTTTCTCAGATTATATTCCAAGCAGTGGAATAGTTGGGTCACATGGGATTTCTATGTTTACCTTTTTTTTTTTTTAGGAGATGGCTAGTTTATTCCGGGAAGGTTTAGATGGAAGATATGAGAGCCAGCTTGTGGCTGCAGATGCCCCTCCGCTACAATTGAACCCATGAATTATTGTTTGGCTGCTGATTATGTTTAGCTTTTTGAGGAAATGTCAAACTGCCTTCCAGAGTGGTTCTGCCATTTTAAAATTCCACCAACAGTGTATGAGAATTCCTATCTCTCTGCATCCTCTCCATTTATTACTTGATTTCCTGTTAAACTTTGTCACTGCTACTAGGGTGAGATGGTATCTCATTGTGGTTTTCATTTGTATCTCTCTTAATGACAGTGATTTTGAGCATTTCATGTGTCTGTTGGCCATCCAAATGTCTTCCTCTGTGAGAATTCTTTCCATGTCTTTTGGCCATTTCGTAATTCGGTTATCAATCTTTTTCTTGTGGAGGCCCAGGAGTATACTATAAACTTTTGTTATTAGACCCTTGTCTAAAATGGTATTCCCAAATGCTTTTTCCAAGTTAGTCAGTTTTATTTTCACCCTGTTGGAAAAAGTTCTTGATATACAACAGGCATTTAATCTTTAGAAGATCCCGTTCATCAATTTTATCCTCTCCTGGTTGTGCATTTCTGGCTGTATTTGTCTGTCTTTTTATACCATGGTCTAGGACTTATAAGCTTGGTCCTACCTTGTCTCTTATGATCTTTATGGTTTTGGGCTTTACCATAGATCTCTGATCCACTTTGAGTTGATTTTTGTGTATGGCTAAAGGTGTGCATCCTGCTTCAGTTGTCTGCCCCTCTAGTTTTGCCAGTACCATTTGTTGAAGAGATGGTTGTTTTTCCATTTAATAGGTTTTGCTTCCTTGTTGAATAGATTAATCTCTTGGTTTTCAATTCTGTTCCATGGGTCTATGTGCTTGTCATTGTACCAGTGCCATGCTATTTTGATTATTACAGCTGTGTGTTAGGTTTTAAGGTAGTGCTATGCCTCCCACTGCATTATTTCTTTTTAGAAGTGTTTTGCTTATTCAAAGTCTCTTTCCTCTCCAAATAAACTTGCCGATTTCCTTTTCTATCTCTTTTAGTAATGGTATTGAAAAAGAGTATTGAATATCCTATGTACTACCAAAGGAACAAGTAAATATCTATCGGATAGAGTGCAGCTACAATGCTCTTTGGAGGAGGCAAGGATGAAGAGAATTCATCTCCTACTTCAGACATGTTGCTAGGAGGGGCTATTCCTTGGAGCGGGAGAGGGACATGATGAAAGGTGGAAGGTCAGCAAAGAAGAAGTAGATCCTTGATTAGGTGGATTGACACAGTTACTGCCACAATGTGCTCTAGTGTATCAGAAAGTGTGAAGATGGTACAGGATAGAATGGGTTCAGATTCACTGTTCAGAGTTGCTATGATTCACATGTGCCTGAATGGCATCTAACAATATCATTACCATTGGGAGTTCATGGAACATGTAGATTTTTTTTGGTAGGATTTTTATTTTCATTATACTGAGTTTTCCTATCAATGAACAGGGAACAATTTTACATTTATTTAGGTATTATTGTTTCTCACAGAAGTGTTTTGGAATTTTCTTGGTAAACGTTTTTTGTATCTCTAATTATATTCCTAAGTATCTCAATTTGTGGTTGGCTATTGTAAATGGCATTACTTCTTAGATTCCTTATCTGTGTTTTCTTTTTTATTGTAGAGGAATGCCATTGACTTTTGTATATTGATCTTGTATCCTGCCACTCTACTAAATAGGTTTACTATCCCTAACAGGTTTTTTGTTGAATCCTTTGGGTTTTCTGTGTACACTATCATATCATCTGCATATAGCTACAGTTCCACCATCTCTTTGCAGATCTGGATGCCTTTTATTTCCTTCTCTTTTCATATTGCCCTAGCAAGCACTTCCAATACAATATTGAATAGGAGTGGTGACAGTAGACATCCTTATTTGGTCCCTGCTTTCAAGGAGAATGCTTTTAGTCTTTCTCCATTGAGAATCATATTAGATCTTGGTTTTGAGTATATATTTTCACTATTTGGGGAAATTCCCTTCTATTCTTATTTTGTTGAGTGTTTTAATCGGGAAGGGATGTTGAATTTTGTCAAAGGCATTTTCTGTATCAATTGTTAAGATTATGTGGTTCTTATTAGTTGCTTTGTTAATGTAATGAATTATGTTAGTTGTTTTTCTTATGTTTTATGTTGAACTATTCTTGCACACCTGTTACGAATTCCACTTGGTCATGATGCATTATATTCTTTTTATCTGCTGTTGGATTCTATTGGTCAGTATTTTATTGAGGATTTTTCCATCTATATTAATGGGAGATATTGGTCAGCAGTTTTCTTTCTTGTCAATATCTTTGCCTGGTTTTGCTGTTAGGGTTATGCTTGCTTCATAGAATGACTCTGGGAGTGTTCTTTCTATTTTTATATTTTGAAATAATTTAAGTAGAATTGGTGATCTTCTCTGAATGTTTGGTAGAGTTCAGCTGTGAAGCCATCTGGTCCAGGACTTTTTTTGTGGAGGAGTCTTTTTATGACCTGCTCAATTTCTTCTTTTGTGATGGGTCTGTTCAAGTGTTCTACATCTGTCTGTGTCGATATGCATAGGGTATGAGGTTCAAAGAATTTATCAATTTCCTCTAGATTTTTAAAATATATTAGACTATAGCTTTTCATAGTATTTGATACTATCAATTTAATTTCATTGGTTCTTTTGTGATGTCACTTCTATAATTTCTTAATCAAGTTATCTGTGTCTCCTCTTTTTTCCCTTTTGTTGAGTTTGCCAGTGGTTTGTAAATTTTATTGATCCTTTTGAAAACCCAGTTCCTGGTCTTATTGATGGTTTCAATTGTTTTTCCATTTTCTATCTCATTGATTTCAGCTCTTGTCCTTATAATATCCTTTCTTCTAGAGGCTGTGGGATTAGATTGTTGTTCTTTTTCTATTTGATAGAGGTATTGAGTTAAATCATTACTTTTGCTTCTTTCTTCTTTTTTTTATGTGTGTGTCTATTGATATGAACTTCCCCTGAGGAGTGCTTTAGCTACACCCCAGAGGTTTTAGTATGTTGTATTTTCATTTTAATTTGTTTCAAGAAACTTTTTAAATGTCATTCTTTATTTCTATAACTGGATCATGTTCTGTTGTTGTTAGGTGCCACCTGTTTAAGCCATCGGGACCTGGGAGCAGTCCTTTGTATTTAAAAGTTAGTTAGATCCTGCCTAAGAATGAATCTCTAGCTTGGAGCAGTTGGATTCTGGAGGGTAAGTTGTTTTTAATTTACTTGAAAATTGTGTATAAAATGTTTGGGCATTTTAGAGTTTGTTAACAATCAAGTGTAAGCTGATTGGCCATTTTTCATTTCCTTAACAATCAGCTGTGCATTGGAAGCCTCTTGGTTAAGCAATCAGGACCTGGTGGGTGGGCCTTTGTATTTAAAAGTTGTTTGGGCTCTCAGACCTGTGGCCCTCGGGCGTGATGTTTGGGGAGAAGATTGTTCTAAGTGATACAGCACTTGTCTATCAGTTCACTGTACTGAGATAACTTGGGGTTGCTGTGATACTGAAAGCTATGCCACTGATGTGTCAAATAAGGGTTACCTATGGTGGACAATTTTTGGAGAATCTCCCTGATTAAGACAGAGTAGGAAACAGGATGGGACATCTACTTCCTAAATAATAGGCCTTTGAAAACCCTATGAACACTAAAGAAAGAAGTTAGTTATATAATAGTGTAGTGGTAGAACCTAGATTGGTAGTCAGTTGAAATGAGGAAATATAATAACAAACATTGTTTAATAATTGGAACATGGACTGTACATGGTTTGAATGTGGGAAAACTGGAATCGTATTCTAGCAGAGTGTCACTTAGCTTCCACATTTGTGGTTTCATAAGCTATACTCTCATGTGGTTAATTTTTATATTTATTGGATTGTGGTTTGAGAAGATACTTTGTATTATTTAAATGTTTTTTAATTTGTTGAGGCTTGCTTTGTATATCATCAATTTTGAAGAATATAGCATGTGCACTTGAGAAGAAAGTGAATTGAGTTTTAGTTGGGTGCAGTATTCCTGAAGGCACAGAGTTCTAGGCCACCAGCTGCTTCAAAGGAGAAGAATGGACAATCTCCTCCTGTGAAATTAACTGCCTCTGAAAACTTGCCGGAGGGCCAGCTATGAGTTGGTTCTGACTCTACAGTAAACAGCAACAACAACAACCACCCTGAATATATCCCCAGAATTGAGTCAGCTGACAATATAGTTTAGATTTTCTGCATCTTTTTTAATTTTCTTTTGAGTTGACCTTCCTTTGTTGACAGTGGTGTGTTAAAGTCTCCTACTACTATTGTCATGTTGTCCATTTCTTTCCTTCACTTCTGTTAATCATTGTTTTATATATTTTGCGGGTCTATCGTTTAGAAGCGGTCGTGGTACTAGGAATATTGTAGCTGATGTTAAATGGATCTTAGCTGAAAGCAGGGAATACCAGAAGAATGTCTATTTGTGTTTCATTGATTATGCAAAGCTGTTTGACTGTGTAGATCATAACAAACTGTGGCTGACTCTGAGAAGAATGGGAATCCCAGAACATTTAATCCTGCTAATGTGAAACCTATACTTGGACCAAGAGGCAGTCGTCAGAACAGAGCAGGGTAACAGTGCATGGTTCAAAATTGGGAAGGGTGTATGCCAGGGATGTGTCCTGTCTCCATACCTTTTCAACCTGTATGCAGAGCAGATTATCTGAGAGGTTGGGTTCTATGAGGAGACGTATGGTGTCAGGATTGGTGGAAGATCTATTAACAGTCTGCGTTACGCAGATAACACAACCCTGCTTGCTGAAACTGAGGGGGACCTCATGCACTTGCTGCAGAGGGTCAAGGACTGCAGCCTTCAGTATGGACTGAGGCTCAATGTCAAGAAGACAAAGATTCTCACCACTGGACCAATTGGTAGCATCAGGATGGATGGCGAAGAGATTGAGATTATTCACAGCTTCAGTTTGAACACTCTTGGCACCAGCAGCCAGGAAATAAAAAAGCGTATTGCGATGGGAAAGTCTGCTGTTAGGGACCTCTCCAAAGTACTGAAGAGCAACGGTGTCTCTCTGGAGACTAAGGTGCACCTGATACAGGCCATGGTATTTGCAATTACTTGTTATCTATCAGAGAGTTGGACAATGACTAGGGAGGATAGGAGAATTGATGCCTTTGAGCTGTGGTGCTGGAGAAGAGTATTAAAGGTACTGTAGACTGCTAAGAAAACAGATTCATCCTGGAGAGGGTTAAACCAGGCTACTCCTTGGAGGCAAGGATTCTGGGGCTTCGTCTGACATACTTTGGACATGTTGTAAGGAGGGACAGGTCCTTGGAGAGGGACATCATGCTTGGGAGGGTGGAGGGACAGTGCAGGAGGGGAAGGCCCTCTAGGAGGTGGATTGATTCAGTGACTGGGGTAATTAGGATGGGTGTGTCAGAGACAGTGCGATTGGCCCAGGATAGAGCAGGGTTTAGGGTTGTTGTACATAGGGTTGCTATGAGTCGCAAACGACTCGACGGCACATAACAACAACAACAACAACAACATCATTTGGTGCATAAATGTTGGCCAAGGTTATGTCTTCCTGATCTTTTGTTCCTTTAATCATTATAAAGTGTGTTTCCTTATCTTTTATACTTTTAAAGTCTATTATATCAAAGATCAGTATTGCCATTCCTGCTTTTTTTTTTAATGGATGCCATTTGCCTAGTATATTCCTTTCCAGCCTTTGATTTTTAGACTGTCTTTCTCTTTGTTTCTTAGACATATCTCTTGTAAGCAGCATATTGATATGATTTGTATCCATTTTTATCCATTCTGCTACTCTTTTTCTCTTAATTGGTGCATTTAGTCTATTCATATAAAGTGTGATTATTGTTAGACCAGGCTTTATCATTGCCATTTTGCTATGGTTTTTTTCCTGTTGTTTCTGGTTACTATGGTGCATCTACTTTCTTTTGGTGTCACTTTGTGAAGGGATTTTCTTAAAATTTCTTGTAGCCTTGGTTTTGTTTTCACAAATTCCTCAATTTCCTTCTTCTCTGTGTATGATCTGACTTCTCCTTTATATTTCATGGACAGCTTACTTCAGCTTGCAATTGCTCTCCTTCAATTTTCTGTACATACCATCTCATTGCCTTCTAACTCACATGGTTTCTGCTGAAAAATCAGAATCTAATCTAATCTAATTTTTTTCCCCTTTGTAGGTTACTCTTTGCTTTTCTCAAGATGCTTTTAGTATTCTATCCTTACCCTTAATTTGGCGTATTTGACCATGATATGTCTTTTCTTTTTTGGGTCTATTCTATTTGGTGTTCGCTGAGATTCTTGGATGCAGATTTCTCTTCTCTTCATAACATTTAAGAAGTTTTCTTCTAGTACTTCTTACACAATTTTCTCAGTGACTTTTCTGTCCCTCTCATGTTCTGGAATTCCAATCATACATTCCTTTTGATGCTTCATCTCTGATTTTTCTTCTAGTATGTTTCCATTAAGGTTCTTGTCTTTTAGCTCATTGACTAACTCTCTGTTCTGTCTCTTCCGTTTTACTTTTTGTACCTCCAGCATGTTGGACACTTTTGTCATTTTGGTCCTAATGTTCTGGATTGCATTTGCATGCTTTTCTGTTATTTCCAGGTCTGTATTGACTATACCCTCTATGTCTTGGATTGATTTTTTATGTTCTTGTACCTTTTAATAGTTTCGATTTTTTTTAATTTGTTTGTTTGTTTTGTTGTGTGCTGTTGAATCAGATCTGACCAGCACAAGAAGAGATTGCCCCTCCTTCTCCAGTGAAGCATCTGGTGGATTTGAACTGCACACCAACAGTTTCAATCTTTCTTTCATCTTTCACATTTTCTTCCATAGTTCTTCAAGTTGCTCCTCATCAATATATTTCTTCTGGTTCCCTGTTTCTGGAATATTTGCTTTCTTTTTTTTTTCACAATTCAAAAACTTTAATTCTTCTTTGGTCTTAGAAAACAATTGAAAAGTCTATGGCTTACATTAGACACAATTTAGTGTTTAAACAATTATCCTTTTAAAGAGGTCCTTAACAAGCAGATGTTCCTGGTGCAATAAATCAATCCTGATTTCTTGACTGCTGTTTCTTTTTTAATTTTACTAATAATTTTAATGAGCATTTACAGAGGTTTTGGATTTCCATTCACTCATTGCCGCACTCTCTCCCCGCCCATTCCCTCTCCCCACCCCACAGTTCGCTCCTCGCTTTCAAAAGTAAAAGAAAAACTCCTTCCCTGGTACACAATCCCCCTGCACCCCTCCCACCGCCCCAAGTACATTCCACTATG
>NW_006399813.1:1932613-1946770 GCF_000299155.1 Elephantulus edwardii
TGGGTTGTCTTCGCTCCTCTGGAGTTCTGCGGTGGATGGCTGACTATTGCTCTTCCTGGGTCCTTCCCAGCCCGGCCCGTCTGGTGGCGGAACTCCATCTCTGGCGGCAAAAAATGAGCCTCTCGAATGATGTGTTCCAAATACAGGTTGAAAATATATGGAGACAGGATGCATCCTTGACATACTCCTTTCCTGATTTTGATCCATGAAGTGTTTCCTTGCTCTGTTTTGACAAATGCCTCCTGGTCCAAGTACAGGTTTCACATGAGCACAATCAGGTGTTTTTGGAATTCTCATTCTTCTTAAAGTTAGCCACAATTGGTTGTGATCCACACAGTCAATGCCTTTTTATAGTCAATGTAACACAGATATACATTCTTCTGGTACTCTCTGCTTTTAGCCAAGATCTATCTGACTTTGGTAATGATGTCCCTAGGGCCATGGATTCTTCTTAACCCAGACTGTACTACTGGTTGTCCTTTGTTGATGTACTGTTCCAGTTTGGGTTTTGGTTGTTGGGTTTCTTTTTATCCTCTTCAGCAGGATTTTGCTTACATGTGATATTAGTGATGTTGTTCAATAATTCCTGCACTCTATCTGATCACCCTTTTTTGGAATGGGAATAAATATGGACATCTTCCAGTTAGCTAGCCAGATAGCTGTGGTCCAGATTTCTTGGCACAAACTGGTGACCATGTCCAGGGCAGCATTTATCTGCTGTAATATGTCAATTGATATTCTATCAATTCCTGGCCCCTTGTTTTATTTGCCAATGCCTTCAGAGTACCTTCTTGGTCATACATTGTTTCATTAAATTCTTCTGTGTCAGCCAGTTCCTTTTGGTACAGTGACTCTGTATACTTCTTCCACCTTTTGTTGATGCATCCTGGATCATTCCGTATTCTGCCATAGTATCTTCAACTTTGCAACTTGAGGCTTGAATTTGTTCTTCAGTACCTCCAGCTTAAGAAATGCCAAGTTCATTCTTTTTGATTCTCTGATTCTATCTCTTCACACATTTCATTATAATACTTTGCTCTGTGTTCTTGAGCTGCCCTTGATAACCTTCTGTGCAGCTCCTGAACTTCTTAATATCCTCCCTTTGCTTTGGCTTCTTGGCGCTCTAGTGCAGTATTCAGAGTCTCATCTGACATCCATCTCAGACCTTTCTTCCTTTACTGTCTTTGTAATGACCTTTTCCGTTCATCATGGATGATATTTTTTACATCCTCCCACAGCTCAGCTCATCTTCACTCATTAGTGTCCAAGGTCTTAAACCCATTCTTGAGATGACTGTTCAATTCAGGTGGGATAAACTCAAGGCCATATTTTGGTTCTTGTGGATTTAATTTTGTTTAGCTTCGGTTTGAACTTGCATATGAGTAGTTGATCTGTTTCAGAGTCAGCATTTGGCCTAGTTTTCACAGCTGATATTAGGTTTTTTATTTATTAAGCAGTGATTCTTGTGTATGCTGTCTGGTGAGGTACATGTGTATAACCATAATTTGCATTTCTTTTAACATGTATTTGCAATGAATAAATCATTGATGGTACAAAATTCTGTCATTCTATCTCCAGCCTCATTTCTCTCACCAACAACATGTTTTCCTTCTACCGATCCTTCTACCTTGTTTCCAACTTTTGCATTCCAGTCACCTATCATTATAAATGCATCTTCGTTGCATGTTTGATCCATTTCCAATTGCAAAAGTTGGTAGAAATATATTTCTTCCTCTTTGGCTCTGGTAATCCAGCGACTCCCTCTCACAGGACCCCACCCCCAGGGCCTCTTTTCTTTATATTTCTCAACTCATTGTCATGAAATTGAAACTGACTCATTACTGATCCTCCAGCAAATTTCCAGAAACTGTAAATCATGTGGGACGAGATGGTCCAGCTCTCTCCCTCTCTCGGAGCAGCAATAGATTTGAACAACTTGCCTTTAGATTGGCAATTTCACTCCTAACCCACCGTGCCATCAGGTCTCCCTTCCTATGTATTGTTTTAGAACTCTTATAACTGATCTTCCAGTGGATTTTCACAGGCAGTAAATCACATGGGAGGAAATTGTCCATCTTTCTCCAAGGGAGCAGATTGTGGATTCAAACTGTATACCTTTGGTTGATAGTGCCATTCCTTATCACTAAGCCACAAGCTTATATATAGATGTTTGTTTAAATCAGTGATTCCCAAAGTGTAATCCTAGGAACACAAGTGTTCCTATGTGTATATGAATAAGTCTTATTTAGAAAAGTGTGTTTGCAAATTGGTTTGGAAAAGCGAGTGTGGCTAAACTAACTCTGCCACATTCTTAGCTGCAGGTCCCAGTATGGTCCAGAAATCCCAGACTGGGAGCTTGCTGAGCTTCCCAACTGAAATAGGTGCCTTCCTTTGGAGAAAGATCTTAATGTTTTAATAAACACATCTGAGAAAACTCTTATTTATAGATATACTGGTACCAGCAGTCAGAAGATCAGAAAACATATTGCACTGGGAAAGTCTGCAGTCTTTCCAACTTTTCTAAATTATTGAGGAGCAATGATGTTAGTTTGAGGACTAAGGTGCACCTGATCCTGGCCATGGTCCTTCCAGTCACTTGCAATGCATTGGAGAACCAGACAATGAATAAAGATGACAAAAGAATTGATGCCTTTGAGCTGTGGTCTTGGAGAAAAGTACTAAATATCCCATGGACTGCCAAAAGAACAAGTAGATAAGTCTTGGAGAAGGTGCAGCCAGAATGCTTCTTGGAGGCAAGGGTGTTGAAGCTTAGTCTCACAAACTTTGGGTATGTTACTGTTATTGTTGTTGTTGTTAAGTGCTGTCGAATCACAGGCGACTCATAGTGACCCTTTGAAGGAGAGTCCTCGATGCTTGGTTGCCTTTATCCTCTCCAGGTTCATAGGGTTTCCGGTGGCAAGCTGTTATGGAAGTGGATGCCACTCCTCCTTCCAAGCTTATTTTAATTGGGGAGTTCCACCCCACTCTCTGTCCACATTGGGTAGCTAGGGGAGGCTAGTACCCAGCTTGGAAAGGTAGCTAAAAAGTAAAATAGAGGAAAACCGTAACGAGGTGGATTGACCCAGTTACTTCAGCAATGGGCTCAAAAGTGTCAGAGATTGTGAGGTTGGCACAGGATAGGACAGGGTTCAGGTCTGTTGTTCCTAGGCTCACTATGAGTCACACTCAATGACACCTAACAACAACAGTGTTTGAAAAGACTACAGTATAGAATAAAGGCACAGTCATAGTCCTTTACATCAGGAAGGCAAAGGGCTACAAAAGGGTGAAGTACATGAAATCTCTTATTCATCCTTTTGAAAAGCCTCATGCAATCATTTTATCCATTGGTCATTCAAAAGAACCCAAAACCAAAAAGGCTGCAGGCAAGTCTAAGGAGATAGAAGAATGCATCCTAAGACATTGCATTTTACAGAAAGTTTTAAAGAAAAAACATATTTAGGATGACAAATTGCTGACAACCTAAAGAAGTATCTAACATAATCTGAGGCACAATTTAAAATAGAAATCTCATTGCGATTCATGTTCTGAGAACATTTTCGTTTCTAAAATGGGCTTAGTACAGCTTGGGCCTTGTATGTATAATTTAACAATGGAAATCATAACAACAAGAATGCACACATAGGATGCTTAACCCTTGAAAAAACTAGTTGCATCATTTCTGTTTGTTTATTTAGAACTCTCCTGCTGTACATGATACACTGAAGAAGGTCTCTTCTCATGTTTGGAAGAATACGAGAAAGAACATCCCCTTCCATTTCACTCAAGAATGAAAAAGCACAGTGAATACTGGAAGCACGTTTATTCCTGTTTGGTTCAGATCTGCACCATCTCATCCTAGTTGTCAGGCAGCAGCAAACAGCTCTGGGGATCAAGGCAGAGTGCATGACCTTAGAAAAGAAGGGGGCGTTTCCCATTTGCTTCCTGCTCTGTGGTTCCAATTGAGTGACTCTGGGAGAATCCAGCAGGTCTGACTTAGGGGTTATGAACAAACTTCAATCCAACACTTATCTGTCTCATTTGTTGTACCATGATGGCTTGTGTGTCACTGTGATATCCCCCCCTCAGACACATAGCAAATGATTGAAAAGATCATCACTGCAAACAACAAATGCTGGCAAGGTCATGGAGAGACTGGAACCCTTTTAGTGGGAGTGCAAAATGGTGGAACCACTATGGAAGGCTCTATGGTGCTTTCTCAAAAAGTTTCAAATAGAAATACCATTTGACCCAGCAATTCCACTACTGGAAATTTACCCTAAAGTAACTATAACTGCCACCCAAGCAGATATATGCACACCTATGTTTATTGCAGCTTTGTTCACAATAGCAAGGAGTTGGAAACAACCTAAGTGCCCATCAACAAACAAATGGATAGAGAAGCTGTGGTACATTCACACAATGGAATACTATGCAGCAGTGAAAAACAAGAAACTAATGAAATATTATTCAAAATGGATGACCCTGGAGGACATTATGCTGAGTGAAATATCTCAGTCACAAAAGGACAAATATTGCATAGGACCACTGTTCTAAAATGGGACTGACATCAGGGTTGAGGGAAGACAGAAAAGGAGGGGAGGAATGTATATTGAATTGAAACAGATGAGGGAGAGAACTGTTTAAAAGGGATATTTGAATGGGTATTCTTGTCATTACAGAAGTCTAGAACGAAGGCTGCATAGTAGACTTGGGGGGGCGGGATTGCATAACAATGAAAGAGTTTTTCTTTTCAAGGAGAAGAGTGATTTGGAGGGGAGGGGTTTGGCAGGGAGAAAAGTGTAACAAGGAATGACTGGAAATCCTAAGTCTCTGTGAACTTTCGTTAAAATTAATAAATTTTAAAAAAAAATTTTTTTAAATAAGTCTAGCTCTCCAATGCAGAGCAAGCAATTGAAAAGACCATCACACAGACACTCTAAATTTCTGCTCATTCACTAAGAGAAGACAAAGACATACTATCTGCTGCTACCCATCTTGGAGCCTGTCTACGTGGCTCCACCAAGTGTGAGCCATGGGTAAGCCTTCCTCCTGAGACCTCCTTTAAAGTGAAAAACTTGAAGTCTCAAAACATGAATCCCAATCCTTGAATCAACACTGTAATTATTCTTGATCATTCTATTCTCTGATTCTAAATAAATGTGTTGAGACTTCCTTACTTGCCTTACCATGACTTCCTTCCAATTAACTAAACAAGTTTATACATAACAAACCTGGTTATCTAATAATTTATTTATTTTTTTACATCCTACAAGACAAGAGACAACTTGAGTGTTCTCCTTAGAAGCAGGGCTGGCAGGACTTCAACTTGCTTAATTTGGACACATCATCAGGAAAGGGCTCTCATTAGAAATGAAAAACTACCTTTGATAAAAGGATCAACGAAAATGAGGGAATCCTCCAAGGAAATGGATTGACACCATCACTCAACGATGGATGCCAGAAGGTGCCATGTGGCAGAGCCAACTCGGCACTTCCTAACAACAATTACACTCAGAAGTTACTTCCCGTGAAACTGCCAGAAGTGTCTCAGTGGTCAGTGTTAACATATTCTGAAAACTGAATGTTTCTGCCTCTACTCTATGCTCGAGCATCATTGGGTTTTTCCAATACCTTCTATTTCCAATAGAGGCCAGCTAGGTCACTAGTTCACACCTTCCTTTGGCAAACATAGCACAACTGCTTAAGTAGCACTGTCCTGCCATCATCGACCCAGGAACATGACACTCAAAGACCTTGACGTGTCTGATAGCTACAGGTTGTCATGCCTTGATCTTACTTAAAGCAAGCCCATATGAATATTTATTTTAAAGAGTGATGTAGGGAGGGGAGGGCAGGGAAGTAGTATATGTTTTCAGTCACAAATATATCCACAGTACAGGCGTACCTTGTCAATAGTGCAGATATGGCACAATTCATAATTTGCTGGTTTGTGGTAACCATGCAATGGTGTCACTATGAATCCAAATCAGATGGATGACGATGGGTTTTCACAACCCTGCATTGACCAAGGTACCATGCTTTCCAACAATTTGTCTTGAGTTCTTGTCTCATATGTCACATTTTGGTAGTTCTCAAAGTATTTCGAACTTTCTACAATGTCATGGCACACTTTATGGTATAAACATAACTTTTCTGTGCACTGTGAAATTGTTTTTATTGTTGTTATGTGCCGTCGAGTTGTTTGCAACTCATAACGACCCTATGTACAACAGCCCTAAACCGTGCTCTATCCTGTGCCAATCGCATTGCCTCTGACACACTCATCCCGATTACCCCAGTCACTGAATCAATCCACCTCATAGAGGGTCTTCCCCTCCTGCGCTGTCCCTCCACCCTCCCAAGCATGATGTCCCTCTCCAAGGACCGGTCTCTCCTTACAACATGTCCAAAGTATGTCAGATAAAGACCCAGAATCCTTGCCTCCAAGGAGTAGCCTGGTTTAACCCTCTCTAGGATGAATCTGTTTGTTTTCTTGGCAGTCCATGGTACATTCAATACTGTTCTCCAGCACCACAGCTCAAAGGCATCAATTTTCCTTCTATCCTTCCCAGTCATTGTCCAACTCTCTGATGCATAACAAATGATTGCAAAGACCATGGCCTGTATCAGGTGGACCTTAGTCTCCAGAGAGACATCGTTGCTCTTGAGTACTTTAGAGAGGTCCCTATCCACAGACTTTCCCATCGCAATACGTTTTTTTTTTTATTTCCTGGCTGCTGGTGCCAAGAGTGTTGACTGTGGAGCCGAGCAAACTGAAGCTGTGAACAATCTCGATCTCTTCGCCATCCATTCTGATGCTACCGATTGGTCCAGTGGTGAGAATCTTTGTCTTCTTGACATTGAGCCTCAGTCCATACTGAAGGCTGCAGTCAGGGTGGCCGAGTGGTCTAGGGCGCCAGACTCAAGCTCCTTCAAGCTTCCTGTGTTTGGGAATTCTGAAGGCTGCAGTCCTTGACCTTCTGCAGTAAGTGCATGAGGTCCTCCTCAGTTTCAGTGAGCAGGGTTGTGTTATCTGCATACGCAGATTGTTGGTAGATCTTCCACCAATCCTAATGCCACCCTTCTCCTCATAGAGCCCAGCCTCTCAAATAATCTGCTCTGCATACAGGTTGAAAAGGTATGGAGACAGGACACATCCCTGGCATACACCCTTCCCAATTTTGAATCATGCAGTGTTGCCCTGCTCTGTTCTGACGACTGCCTCTTGGTCCAAGTATAGGTTTCGCATTAGCACGATTAAATGTTCTGGGATTCCCATTCTTCTCAGAGTCAGCCACAGTTTGTTATGATCCACACAGTCAAATGCCTTTGCATAATCAATGAAACACAGATAGACATTCCTCTGGTATTCTCTGCTTTCAGCCAAGATCCATCTAACATCAGCTACAATATCCCTAGTACCACGACCCCTTCTAAACCCAGCCTGGACTTCCGGCAATTCTCTGCTGATGTGCTGTTCTAATCGTTTTTGGATGATCTTCATGTGAAGATGCTTGCATGTGAAATCAATGATATTGTTCTGTAGTTTCCACACTCAGTTGGGTCACCCTTCTTTGGGATAGGAACAAATATAGATTTCTTCCAGTCAGTTGGCCAAGTGGTTCTTCTCCAGATTTCTTGGCACAACTTGGTGAGCACATGCAGGGCAGCATCTGTTAGCTGAAATATGTCAATTGGTACACTATCTATTCCTGGTTAAATGATCCAGGAGGTATCAAAAGAAGATGGAAGGAATATACTGAGTCATTGTATCAAAAGGAATTGGCAGATACAGAAGAATTTAATGAAATAACATTTGAGCAAGAGCCTATAGTGATGAAGGAAGAAGTTCAAACTGCTTTGAAGGAAATAGCAAAAAAAAAAATAAAATAAAAATAAGGCACTGTGAAATAAACAAACAAAATATCCATGTGTCTCACTCTGCTGCTGTATTCGCTTTCTTGCTATCATCCCAGACTCTCTTTTGAGACAAGAATCTCTACATCTTCCCTGTCAAACTTTTGAATTCAGCTACTACTCATCCAGTCAGAGATGAAAGAGTTTTAATGAGTTTGTTTCTCCTCTTCCTTAGGTTGCTGTTGCTGTGTACCATCACGTCAGAACCAACTCAAAGCTGACCCTTCATCAGGTTTTCAGAGGCAGTGGATAGCACAGCAGAGTGTCCACCCTTCTCCTATGAAGCAGCTGGTGGGTTCAAACTGTGTGTCTTTGGGATTCTAGCACAGTTTCTTATCACTAGACCACCAGAGCTCACCTTGATAAAATGGCAAAATTGGAGAGAACAATAAATTCCTCTGTTATGTAACAGACTGGCAGATACATGTCCCGGTCCCTGTCACTTCTGGGCATGCTTGGTTTTCTATCTCATAAGGTAGTTGTTGTGTACCGTCAAGTAGGAACCAACCCACAGCTGACCCTCCAGCGGGTTTTCAGAGGCAGTAAATCACACAGGAGGAAAATGTCCATCCTCTCCCAGAGAGCAGCTGTCTGCACACAAAAGGCCTGCCTTCAGGGTTTCATAAGGAGATGGTCAAATTATACCAATGATTTTCAAATAATACTCTAAAGATCTGAGAGTCCTGAGACCTTCAGGACCTACAACTGTTCAACAAAGTAACAACATTTTCTGAAAATTTATTTGGCTTCCATTTCAAAGATATATTTTTTTAAATTACTTACAAACACTCAACTAGCCCTTTCCAAGATTCTTGCCAGCTCTGGAAAGCTACCATTCTCATGAAGAAAGCCAAACAAACAGTGTTAAATAATCAAAATTTGGATGACAATGTTGTGGGTGTTTAAATACACAAGTCAGCTTACTTTGGACCCTCTCTCAATTGCCCCCCAAAACATAGGGGAACTCAGTGATGGAATTACCGCCTCTGGAGACTTTATCATCCAGCTGATTCTGCAGTGGACTATCTTTTGTTTTGCAGTTTGTTGTAGAAAGAGCAGTAATCTGAAGTTTCAGAAAGCTAACCTAAGGAATTGAGTCTCTGAAGGTGTGTGATGAGTAATATTGACTCCTACTAACCATAGATCTAAGGTGTGAGTTCACCCGGAGGCACCTATATTGAAAACCTTATTGAACCCCATTCTGCTTTGGCACACGTAGGGTCACTGTGAGTCAGAATCAACAGCAATTTAAAACCACCACCAGTGGATGTGATGTTACCAGTTTACAAAGAAGCCAGGGGTCTTCTCTGAGCTGGGGTGAAAAGATCAAGTTTTGGGAATTGGAAGGCCTGTTGTAAGAGTACTGACCCTGTTGCTCACATACTGAGTATCCTAAGAGTTTTTCAAACTCTGACACGTTATAAATTACTGCTCTGGTGTCTAAAATTGCTATTAATAACCAAAATGGCATTTCTTTCTCATTGCTTTACGCCCCAGGAATGTAGCGTTCCGCTGTGTGAATGCAACGTCACAGCAGCATACCAAGGCGTGTGCAGACAGGCTTCGCTGAGAGCAAGACCCAACTGCTATACAGCCCTGAAGTCAGAGAAATACCAAGTTTCTTTTCTTTGCTACATCAAATCTAACTAAGCACTCAACTAGCCAGCTCAACGTCTGTGAAAAGCCATTCTTAGACATTTTTAAAAGATTCCCTCGCTTCCCCTAGGGTTGGACAACTCATTCATTCAACAAATATTTTTGTACCTGGCACCATTGTTTGCCCTGGAGATACAACAGGAGCAAAGCCAAATCCCTGCCCTCACTGAACTTGTAGTCTAAAAGAAAACCAAAATTCAGAGCAATTGGGGTTGATTCTGGTTCTTAGCATCCTTATAGGACAGACTAGAATTGCTACACTGGGTTTCCAAAGCTGTGAACCTTAACAGAGGCAGACTCCCTCATCGTTCTCCTATGGAGAAGCTCATATGTTCAAACTGTTGGCCTTGCCCCTACTAACCAACGCAACACCACTACCTCACCAGGGCTCCTTCATTTTCTAATTCAGAGACAAAGTAAAAAAAAAAACATACAGTGGACAAATGGTGCTGAGGCCTAAGAAGGTAGTACAAGGAGTGTGGGGTAAGAGGTGGTTAGGGGAGGACCCTCTAATAATAGAAACAGTTGTGAAAGAAGTGTTGTTCTTACTGTTGTTGTTGGTTAACTGGCTCATATCTGACCCTCCAGTAAGTCTTAGAAGCTGTAAATTGCACAGGAGACAATTGCTCATCATTCTCCTACACTGCAGCTGGTGGATTCGAGCCACTTGCCTTTGTGCTGGTAGTGCAGCTCCCTACCCATGAGGCCACCAGCTCTTCCTGAATAATGTATGTGGTCATTCTGTGCCATTGAGTCATTTGCGACTCATAGCAACCCTATGTAAAACATCCCTATACCTTGCTCTATCTCTGCTCTATCCTGTTTCAACCTTATATCCCCATTACCCCAGTCACTGAATCAATCCATCTCATCCAGGGTCTTGTTCTCTTGCACTGTCCTTCCACCCTCCCAAGCATGACATCCCACTCCAAACACTGGTCCCTCCTTGCGACATGTCCAAAGAATTTCAGATAGAGCTTCAGAATCCTTGCCTCCAAAGAGCAGCCTGGTTTCACCCTCTCCAGAATGAACCTGTTTGTTTTCCCAGCTGTCCATGATATATACAGTACTTTTCTCGAGCACCACAGCTCAAAGGCATCGGCGCTCCTTCTATCATCCCTGGTCATTGTACAACTTTCTGATGCACAGCAAGTAATTGCAAAGATCTGGATCAGGTGCACCTTAGTCTCCAGACTGACATCATTGCTTTTCAGTACTCTGGAGAGATCCCTGACTGCAGACTTTCCCAGCACAATTTCTCTTTTAATTTCTTGGTGCCTGATGCCAAGAGTGTTAATTTTGGAGTCAAGTAGAATACAGCTGTGAACAATCTCAAATTTTTCCATCTATCATGATGCTGCCAATTGGCCCAGTGGTGAGAATTTTGTTTCCTTGATGTTGAGCCTCAATCCATATTGAAGGCTGCAGTCCTTGACCCTCTGCAGCAAGTGCTTCAGGTCCTCCTCAGTTTCAGCAAGCAGGGTTGTGCCATCTGCATAACGCAGATTGTTGATGAGTCTTCCTCCAATCCTGATGCCACATTTCTCCTCATAGAGCCCAGCCTCCCGGATAATCTGTTCTGCATATAGATTGAAAAAGTATAGAAGAAAGTATATAGTGAATAATATGACTAACATAAATTTGAAGAAAAATGGGATTCCATACGATGGATGAAGCAAGAGCCATGGCCCTGAGGCAGGAGATGATGATTCATTTGAGGTAGAGCAAACAGGCCAGGGGCTGAATTGAACATGTTAAGCCACAGTAGAGTTGGCTTTCATGAAACAGGACTCCACGGAGAGTTTTAGCAGAGAAGTACAATGATCCAACTCATTGGTTAATAAGATCATGCTGGTGGCATGTAGCTACAATCTAGGGGGAAGCTAAAGAACTATTTGAAGGTCGGGTGGCTTAGTGAGGAACGGGTTGCCCCAAAGACAGGCAGTTCAAATCTACCAGATGCTCCATGAGAGAAAGACGGACAGTCTCCGGCTGTGAAGTTTATAGCCTCTGAAAACCTGCTGGAGGGTCAGCTGTGGGTTAGTTTGGGCTCAACAGCAAAGAGAGTGAGTGAGAGATCTGTCTTTAGCTAGGACACGTGTGCATGTGGCTCCCTGTTAAGAAATCAAAACAACTACAATTAGATCAATTCTGTTCATGGTAGCCCTCTATTGGGTTTCTGAGTCTGTAAATCTTTACAGTAGACTGCTTATCCTCCTCTGAGTGGCTTGTGGATTTGAACTGCCAACCTTATAGTTAGCAGCCCAATACATTATGCATTACACCACCAAGGATACAAGTAGCAAATATAAGTCACGCTGGCATAGACAATCATTGAGTGGTTTCTCTGACACACAAAACAGCAAAGCAAAATTTCAGTGGGATTAAGGTCTATTGATTGCCGTGTTAGACTGTGGAGAAAGCTCTAGTGAAGGAAATGGCATTCTGGTAACCCACACAAGAAGGGGAAAATGAAACCATCTTGATCTGGTCCTCCCTTGTTCCGGTTGCCCATCCTGTTCTCAAACCCACAGCCTCGTTCCCATGCCCCTCCCCGATACAGTGTGTCCTTCTCTGATTCCCGTGTGACTGATTGTCTACCATCTTCTATCTGCTAAGGAGTCACCTTCTTGTTGTCACAGCCCCAGTGTTGAGAATCTGCTATGACCTCAATACTTTTCCCCACCTCCAGAGCTGAGGGGCCCTTGGGCTGTCAACTGATCTATGCTCATTCACACACATCCCTCACCACCTGGGGCCCTTTGGCTTTCCTGCCATTATAATTCAAGGGATTTTGGAAGGGCTGTCAAGCATAAAACTTCAGATGTGAAGTCCCCAGGCTCAAGGAAAGAATTCTCTTCTCTGTCAGTTATACCAACCCACCTCCTTCTCCTGGGCTTAGCCTACACAAGTGGCAGCAGGGCATCGAAACACCACTCTGTTGCACTCCTTCTTTCCAGATGGCCCTCACTTTTCTCAAGGTCTTTGAGTGAAACAGGGTCAAAGCCCTGAGAGAGTATAGATTCTGGTATCAAGAGTACTTTCTAAATGTTCCTTTCATAGGCCTACTACTCTCTTACAACTTCAATGTAAAAGCAAGGCATTTCAGACATTTGGATGGCCAAGAGACACATAAAGAAATGCTCAAAATCACTGGCAAATCAAAACCATAATGAGATACACTCTCAGCCCAGTAGCAGTGGTAAAGTTTAACAGGACAGCAAGTAATAAATGTTGGAGAGGATGTGGAGAGTTAGAAACTCTCATGCACTGTTGGTGGGACTATAGAATGGTACAACCACTCTGCAAGGCACTTTGACGTTTCCTAAAAAAGGCTGAACAAATAAATTCCATTTAACCCAGTAATTCCATTGCTAGAAATATGTTGTTGTTTTTGTTGTGTGCCATCAAGTCGTTTGTGACTCATAGCAACCCTATGTACAACAGCCCTAAACCTTGCTCTGTCCTGTGGCAATCTCATGGTCCCCGACACACCCATCCCGACTACCCCAGTCACTAAATCAATCCACCTCATAGAGAGTCTTCCCTTCCTGTGCTGTCCCTCCACTCTACCAAGCATGATGTCTCTCTCCAAGGACTAGTCCCTCCTTGCTACATGTCCAAAGTATGTCATATGAAGCCTCAGAATCCTTGCCTCCAAGGAGCAACCTGATTTAACTCTCTCCAGGATCAATCTGTTTGTTTTCCTTGGCAGTCCATGGTACATTCAATACTGTTCTCCAGATCCACAGCTCAAAGGCATCAATTCTCCTATTCTCCCTAGCCATTGTCCAACTCTCTGATGCATAACAAGTGATAGCAAAGACCATGGCCTGTAACAGGCACACCTTAGTCTCCAGAGTGACACCGATGTTCTTCAGTACTTTGGAGAGATCCCTAACAGCAGACTTTCCCATCATAATATGTCTTTTAATTTCCTGGCTGCTGGTGCCAAAAGTGTTGACTGTGGAGCCAAGCTAGAAATATACCTTGAAAAAATCAGAACTGATACACAAATGGAGATTTGTACACCAATGTTAATAGCAGCATTATTCACCATGTCATGAACATGGAAACAACACAAATGTTCAACCACTATCAAATGGATAGGGAAATTGTGGTACTTTCACATGATGGAATACTACACAATGCTCAGGAACAATGATTTTGAAAATTATTACATAACTTGGGAGGGACTGGAGAGCATTATGGTGAGCGAACTAGCTCAGTATTATAAGGACAAATACTACATAAGGCTATTATTGTAGAAATAGATAACTAATAAAATGTGTATGAGGATCCAAGGTGGGATTTAGGAGAAGAGGGGTGAGGATGGGCAGAGGGGTTAATCAAAGGGTCACCCAATTTGATGGGTGGAGGGTGGGGTGGGTAAAGGAAATGAGAAAGACTTGGTGGAGATCTGAAAAGTCAGGGTAATGGTGGGCTTAGTTCAAAGTTGATTAATTTTGTTTTTTGGGTTTTTTTCTTTTGTTTTTTTATTATTAAATTCTATTAGTTTTAATGAACATTTACAGAGATTTTGGGTTTTCATTCATTCATTGTTGCACTGTTTTCTCCACC
>NW_006399813.1:1947745-1977868 GCF_000299155.1 Elephantulus edwardii
TGGGCACTTAGGTTGTTTCCAGCTCCTTGCTGTTGTGAACAAAGCCGCAATAAACATGGGTGTGCATATATCTGTAAAGTATAATGCACGATCAAAACAACTATGAGATATCATCTCACCCCAATGAGAATAGCAAAATTTAACAAAACAGTAAATATCAAATGCTGGTAAGGTTGTGAAGAAACTGCAACCCTTATTCACTGTTGGTGGGAGTGTGAAATGGTGCAACTACTATGGAAGGCTGTATGACGCTTTCTCAAAAAGTCACAAATAGGGTGAGCTCTGGTGGCCTAGTGACAAGAAGCTGTACTGTAATCACAGAGGTATGCAGTTCGAAACCACCAGATGCTCTGCTGGAGAAGGAGAGACAATCTCCTCCTCTACCAGTTAGATCCAGTTTGATGGTACACACAAAAAAGTATAAAATTTTTAAAAAATTTTTTTAAAAAGTTGCAAATAGAAATAACTTTTGACCCAGCAGTTCCACTACTGGGAATTTACCCTAAAGAGACCATAACTGCCACCCAAGCAGAAATATGCACAACCATGTTTATTGTAGCTTCTTTCACAACAGCAAAGATCTAGAAACAACCCAAGTGCCCATCAACAAACAAATGGATAGAGAAGCTCTGTATACTCACACAATGGAATACTATGCAGAAAAACAAGGAACTCATGAAATATTATGCAAAATGGATAACCCTGGAAGACATTATATTGAATGAAATATCTCAGTCACAAAAAGACAAATATTGCTTAGGGCCACTGTTGTAAAATGGGACTGACATCAGGGTTGAGAGAGGACAGAAAATGAGGAAAGAAGGATGTATATTGCATTGAAACAGATGAGGGAGAGATCTGTTTAAGAAGGATTTATGAATGGGTATTCCTGTCATTACAGAAGTTCAAAGTGAAGGCTGCATAGTGAAGTGGACTTGGGGGGAGGGATTTCATAACAATGAAAGAGTTTTTCTTTTTCTTTTCAAGGAGAAGAGTGAGTTGGAGGGGAGGGGTGGGCAGGGAGAAAAGTGCAACAATGTATGACTGGAAACCCTAAGTCTCTGTAAACTTACACTGAAATTAATAAAAAAAATTATAATGCATGGGAATGATTTTATGGAACACAATGTGAATGAAGAATAGGGTGAAACACAATATATACAAATTTTATAGGCAAACCAATATGAAATAAAAATTAATTTTTAAAATTTATTATTAATTTCAATGAAAATTTACAGAGACTTTAGATTTCCATTCATTCATTGTTGTACTTTTCTCCCCTCTCAACCCTCCCCCCTAGTACATGATCCTCTTGGAAAAGTAAAAGAAAAATTCTTTCATTATTTTACAATCTCTCCCCTCAGGTCCACTCCACCATGCAGCCTTCGTTCTGGACTCCTGTCATGACAAAAATACCTAATAACATATCCCTCTTACAGTTTTCTCCCTCATCTGTTTCAATGCAGTATACATTATTGAACCCATCCTTCTCAGTCCCCCCCCCAACCCCGATGTCAGTCCTGTTTTACAACAGTGGCATCATGCAATATTTGTCCTTTTGGGACTGAGATACTTCGCTCCGCATAATGTCCTCCAGGGTCACCCATTTTTAATAATATTGCATGAGTTCCTTGTTTTTCAATGCAGCATAGTATTCCTTTGTGTGAATACACCACAGCTTCTCTGTCCATTTGTTTGTTGAAGGGCACTTAGGTAGTTTCCAACTCCTTGCTATTGTGAACAAAGCTGCAGTAAACATGGGTGTGCATATATCTGCTTGGATGTCTTTTATGGTCTCTTTGGGGTATATTCCCAGTAGTGGAATTGCTGGGTCAAATGGTATCTCTATTTGCAACTTTTTGAGAAAGCGCCATATAGCTTTCCATAGTGGTTGCACCGTTTAACACTCCCACCAACAGTGAATAGGGGTTCCAGTTTCTCCACAACCTTGCCAGCATTTGTTGCTTGCTGTTCTGTTAAATTTAGCTATTCTTTTTTTTTTATGTGGAGATCAGAGTTTTCTCTATGTTTATTGCAACTGCTACGAGATAAACAACATTCACAACAAGAACAATATCCCTCTTTAACACCACAATGTTGTCTAGGTTTACCAAGGACCAAACACTGAGAGCCCTGTGGATCCCAGTGGAAGACGAAGAGCCAGCACTTGGCAGCTGGCCAGCAGTTCCTGATGCCTGACGTCCTCTCAGAGACCCTATTTGTTTGCTCGTTTGTGTCTATACATCTGCATCATCCTCTGTCGAAAGACATCAAAAGTGTTTATTCTGACTCGGGTGAGATAATATCTAATAGTTGTTTTGATTTGCATCTCTCTTAGCGCTAGGGATTTTGAACATTTCTTCATGTGCTTGTTAGCCATTTGAATGTCTTCTTTGGTGAAGTGTCTTTTCATATCCTGTGCATATTTTTCTATTGGATTATTTACCTTTATCTTGTTGTGGTGCTCAAGTATTTTATAAATTCTGGATTTAAGTCTCTAATCTGACATATCATTCCCAAATACTTTTTCCCAGTCTGTGGCTTCCCTTTTTACCCTGTTGGAGAAGTTTTTGGATGTGCATTTTATTTTTCTTTTTAAAAAACACCTGGATAATATCCACAAGTATATTATGGAATATACAGAACATGAAAAATTGTAAGTGAACTAAGCCTAAGATAAATTTCTGTTTCAAAATATTGGTGGGAGAGGAAAACCAAGATGTTTTCTGTCTTTGTCTTAGCTGGATGGGAGAAGGCCTGGAGGACATAGGCTTGTGAATCTGGAAGATGGGGGATTCGTCATTAAGGCTTCCTGTCATCTTGTCCTGATCCTCTCAGACAGTCTCAAACCTTCACAAAGATAGTTGTTTAGGCTTGTCTCTCGCACAGGGCATTGTTGGGGTTTCACAGATCCTAGAAAGACAGAAGGGTCCTGCTAGAACCTTCCCAGTATTGTAACTGCATATTAGGATTTCAAGTCCAAAGCTCATAGCTTGTGGAAAGTTGAGGAGTTTTAACTTCACTATGATTCATAACATGAGCTCAAACTCTATTTGAGTTTCTTCCTGACGTTTAGCTAGCTGTCATTTAGCTTTGCCTCAAGAAAAGTACAATTCATAATTGCAGCCCCTAGACCAGTTTGTTGTTATTGTCAGGTGCTGTCAAGTCAACTATAATGTAAAGCAATTCTATGAACAGCAGCAGATCAAAACCTTGCACAACCCTGCACCATCTTCGTGATCAAATCACGCTCAAGCCCTTTGTTGGAGTCACGATGCCAGTTCGTCTCACTGAGGGTCTTCCTCTCTTTTGCTGCCCCTCAACTTTTCCCAGCAGGATGTCTTTCTTCAAGGACTGATGAGTGCCTCCTGACAACATTTCCCAAGAGTATGAGATGAAGTTTCACCATGCTTGCCTCCAGGAACACCCAGGTCAGGTTGGGGAAGAGTAATGACTTGCCTTAGTGATTCCCGTGAATCATAACTGACCAGCACGTAGTCAGGCGGCAGTGGCAGGAGCCCCAGAACCAGTCCTGGAAGCTTTTGATTTGAAATTGTGTTCTTGTCCCAATCACAGTCCATCTGCTAAGCCCAACTCTGTCTACAATGGTGCTCAAAATCTTAAGAAAGGCTAAGGAAAGCAGTAAGTAGGAATCATCCAAATTCCAACAGTACCATTGGTTTCCCCATTCCAAATGGTTGGTTTGTCTATCATTGTCCTGTTTATGTCTTAATAAAAGAATGTTCGAGTTTGGGGGTGGGGGGTTTTATTCCCTGAAATGACTTTGTTTTAGTTGAATCTATAATCAACACCATTGTAGAAATAGTTGAAAACTCAAAAGACAAGTTGTGTTGAGGAAATCTGCTGTCAAGGACCTCTCCAAAGAGCTAAAGAGCAAGGATATCTATTTAAAGACTAAGGTGTGCCTGATCCAAATGCTGATATTTTCAATTGCTGCTTATGCAACCTAAACAATGAAAAAGAGCATCAAAGTAGAATCAGTATCTTTGAATTGTAGCAGTGGTGGTGGAAAGTATTGAATTATTCCTTGGATTGCCAAACAAATCTGTCTTGAAGGGAGTTCAAATCTGTCTTGAAGGGTGCTCCTCAAAGGCATGAATGATAAAACATCATCCATACTTTTGGCATATTGTAAGGAAGGACCAATCCTTGGAAAAAGACTTCATACTGGGAAGGATAGAGGGTCAACACCAGAAAGACAACCCTCAAGGAGATGGATTGGCATAGTGACTGTCACCATGGGGCCCAGCACGGCAGAGAGAATGTAGACGGGGCAGGATAGGGCTTGGTTCGGATCTGTCATTCATAGGATCATTATTGGCGACTTGTAGTGGACTCAATGAGTTGTGATCAACTCAACAGCATCTAATAACATTCTGTTAATGTTATTATGATTAAATGCTGAACTGAAATGATGAAGTGCAAACCCACTGCAGGACTCCACTGGATAGAGACCTGGTGATCTCTTCTGGTGAGCATTACAGTCTAGAAAACCTTATATGACACCTAACAATAATAGCAACAACAGGGCTGTCATTTGGTTTCTCTGCTAACTCATGCATCACATCTTCTTGACTACAGTAAGTCAAATTTGAACTAACAACCCTAATGTTTACTATGATACTATGGGAGGAACCCAACAAAATCTACTGTGTCTTATGCTGGCGGTCATTATGAGTCAGAATCAACACAGCTGTACCTACCAACAGGCAAAGGGACATGCACACACTGCCAGGTCACCCATCCTCTGAAGGGCAAGGAAAGTAACATGAGGTTGAATTTTCTTTTTCCTTCTGGCTGATGCGTGCACCACAGAGACTGTGAAGACACTGCATTACTCTTTAGTGACAATTGAGGTCATAAATCAATACCAGCCAGGCACACCAGGAGAATGTGACAGCAGGTCGATGAACTCTGACCACCAGAGCCAATTACTGGAGATGCAATAATGTAAACACAGTTTCTGCTCTGAAGCAGTTCATAGTCTACCCAGGGAGGCAGACATTTAAAGTAGGAGCTTCAGAAATGTAATAAATATTCTATAAAGGCACAAGTAAGGCACTGTGGAAGCAGAGGAAGGTCTTAGAAAGAGAAGGCTTAACAGAGGTAGTGGTACTCGAGCTCTGTCCTTTTTGTTGTTTTATTTAAATTTAGTATTAATTTCAATAAAAATTTACAGAGACTTTGAATTTCCATTCATTCATTGTTGCACTTTTCTCCCCTCCCAACCCTCCCCCCTAGTACACTATCATCTTGGAAAAGTAAAAAAAAAATTCTTTCACTGTTTTACAAACCCTCCCCCACTCCACCATGTAGCCTTCACTCCAGACTCCTGTCATGACAAAAATACCTAATCACATATCCCTTTTAAACAGTTTTCTCCCTCATCTGTTTCATTGTATACATTATTGAACCCATCTTTCTCAGTGTCCCCCCAATCCCAAGGTCAGTCCTGTTTTACAACAGTAGCATCATGCAATATTTGTCCTTTTGGGACTGAGATACTTCACTCAGCATAATGTCCTCCAGGCTCACCCATTTTGAATAATATTGCATGAGTTCCTTGTTTTTAATGCAGCATAGTAATTCCATTGTGTGAATACACCGCCGCTTCTCTATCCATTCGTTTGTTGAAGGGGATTTAGGTTGTTTCCAACTCCTTGCTATTGTGAACAAAGCCGCAATAAACATGGGTATGCATAGATCTGCTTGGATGTCTTTTATGGTCTCTTTGGGGTATATTCCCAGTAATGGAATTGCTAGGTCAAATGGTATCTCTATTTGCAACTTTTTGAGAAAGCGCCATACTGCCTTCCACAGTGGTTGCACCATTTTACACTCCCACCAACAATGAATAAGGGTTCCAGTTTCTCCACAACCTCGCCAGCATTTGTTGCTTGCTGCTCTGTTAAATTTTGCAGTTCTGACTGGGGTGAGATGATATCTCATCGTTGTTTTATGTCCTTCTTTCTTAAAGCAATATTCTTATTTTTCCCCACACAGAATAAATCTTTTTTAAAAAAAAATGCAAACCAACATAAAATAAAAAAATTCAAAACAAAACCCCCCAAAAGCAAAAACTCAGATCCATTGCCATTGTGTTGATTCTAATTCATAATTGTTTAAGTGACCCTCTGTTCAGTTTCCTCAGCTGTATATCTGACAGGAGACTATTGCTGGGAGATTCGAACCAGCAAAGAGTGCAGTCTTGTGGTTAGCAGCACAATGCATTATAGACAACCCCAGTCATGGACTGTTCATCCTTAACAGACTCTTTCTGTTGATATGAAACTTAGTTTAGTGAAGTTTCAGAGTTTTTTAAAAAATTCATTCATTGTTGCATTTTCCTCCTTCCCCTTCCCTTCAGAATAAATCTCAGAGGGTTAAAAAGGATGAGAAAGGAGCAAAAGTGCAATAAAAACTAGTAAACAGGTAAATTGGTGAAAGGAACAGCAATTTACAATAAGGGGTTGATTGTTGTTGTTATTGTACACTGTTGAATCAGAACAGACCCATAGCTGACCCTCCAACAGGTTTTCAGAGGCAGTTAATCACATGGGAGGAGATTGCCCATCCTTCGCCCACGTAGCAGCTAGTGGCCTCAAACCACATGCCTTAATGATTGCAGTGTAGCTTCTTGCCACTAGGCCACAAGAGTCCTCTAAGGGGTTGTTTGGACATTGTAATTAACTCTATTTGGGCCTTGGAGATCAGGACACCATGCTTGGAAGGGTAGAGGGACAGAGAAGGAGAGGGAAACCTCAGATGAGATGAATTGACATGATAACTGGGGCAATGAGATTAGGTGCGTCAGAATCTGTGAGACTAGCTCAGGATAAGGCAGGGCTCAGAGCTGTTACACATATAGGGTCGCTATGGCCATGGTCTCCGCAATTGTGTGCTATGCATTGGAGAGTTGGATAATGACTTCGGATGACAGAAAGAGAATTGGTGCCTTTGAGTTGTGGTGCTGGAGAAGAGTGTTGAATATACCATGGACTGCTAGGAGAACAAACCAGTTTGTCCTGGAGAGGGTGAAACCAGGCTGCTCCTTGGAGTCAAGGATTCTGAGGCTTCGTCTGACATACTTTGGGCATGTTGCAAGGAGGGACCAGTCCTTGGCAAGGAACAACATATTTAGGAGGATTGCAGGGACAGCGCAGGAGAGGAAGACCCTCAATTAGATGGATCGATTCAGTGGTTGGGGTGGGGGATTAGGTGTGTTGGAGACAATGAGGCTGACACAGCATAGGGCAGGGTTTAGCGCTCTTGTCCATAGGGTTGCTATGAGTTGCAAGTGACTCAACAGCACATAACAACAACATGAGTCACAGGTGACTCAACGGCACATAACAATAACAGTTAATGTTATAAAACAGGATGTCTATGAATGATTGAAAGAAAAACCAATGTGATTTGTAATCTTTCACTCAAATAAAAGAAATTTCTAATGTAATTAAAATGTATTCGTTTTGAGCTTTAATCTGTTTTCTTGATGTTGGGCTTCAAGACTCTTTGATGTTACTGTGTACCATCGAGTTGGGACAGACCCATATCTAACCCTTCAGTGGGTTGTCAGAGCCAGTTAGTCACATAGGAGGAGATTGCTTGTCCAGCCTTCTCCTTCAGAGCAGCTGGTGGATTCTAGCAAACCAAAAAACAAAGACAATGACTGTAGGATCAAATCTGACTCCCTATGACCCCACGTGTGTCAGAGTAGAATTGTGCTCCAAGGGGTTTTCAATGTCTGATGTTTCATAGACCTTTCTTCCAAAATGTCTCTGGGGGATCTGAACCTCTGACCTTTTAGTTGTACCACTCAAGGACTCAAAAAAATAATGAACTCTTGCACATGCCAAGTCTTCAGGCAAATATTTCTCACTGTTTTCCCAATTAATTTCCAAAACAAAATTGGTAAGTACTATTGTTTAGGGTTCTGGTGGTCTCATAATAATGAATTGTGCTGTCGACCCAGAAGCACGCAGTTCAACTCTACCACCTTCTTCTTGGAAGAAAGATGATCAATCTCCTTCCCTGAAATTTATACCCTCCGAAAACCTGCTGGAGGATCAGCAATCAATCAACTCCAACTTGATAACATGTAAAAACAACATTTGTTAGTGATATTTTACATCCAAGAAAATACCCAAAATGATTTGCTAGTCTGCCCAACATCATCCAGGTAATAACAGATAGTAATGTAGGATGTAAACTCAAATTGACACTCTTCACTCAGTGCTTCTGTCTTCTCAAGGAGGACATGGGAAAGGTCTCTGGTGTCACCAGTATCACTGAGGAGGCCTGCAGCCCCCCCTCTCAAGGGAGTCAAGACCTTGGAGTGAATCAGTCTCCACACAGTAAAATCATATATCATATTGAAATCATCAAAAGTGGTTAAAGAAAAGAGTTTACCCATCAACCAATGAATGGATAGAAAAACTTTGGTATATTCACACAACGGAATACTATGCAGCACTGAAAAAAACAAGGAGCTCATAAAATATTACACAACATGGGTGACCCTAGAGGACATTATGCTGAGTGAAATATTTCAGTCACAAAAGGACAAATACTGCATAATGCCACAGTTATAAAACAAGACTGACATGGAGGTTGGGGGGAAACTAAGAAAAGAGGAGATAAATAATGAACACTGCATTGGAACAGATGAAGGAAAGATTGGTTTAAAAGGAGTATGCAATTATGCATTATTTATATGACAACAGTCCAAAATAAGAGAGTCATAGCAAAATGAACTGGGGCAAGGGGAGAAGAAGGGAGGAAATTGTGCAACAATGAATGAATATTTTTTAAAAGTGAACTGAGGGGGTGTAGGGAGGAAAATGTACAACGATGAATGAATGAAAGAAAATACAACTTTTCTGTAAACTTTCATTAAAATCACAATAAAAAATGCTTTAAAAAACAGTTTAAAATATAAGGAGCTCTGGTAGTGCAGTATGGTAGGTATTGTGCTGCTAAGCAAAAGGATAGTGGTTCGAATCCACTAGCTACTGCCTGAGAGAAAGATGGACACTTAGTCTCATAAAGATTCACAGCCTCGACAACCTGACTGAGGGTTACCACCAGCTGGAATTGACCCAATAACGGCATTGTACTTTAAAACACAATACACCAGGAATGAGTGGGTTTTTCTCCACTAATTATTGAGAGATATTATTTAGAGTATTCCAAATACTTTGGTTTTTGTTTGCTGGTCCGACACGGTTTGACCCCGTTAGTAGGAAGAAGAGAAGAGCGTGCGAAGGGAGCGCCAGGGCCTGAACATGGAAGCTTGGTCAGTGGCTGGAAGCCCAGGACCTGGGCAGCCCTCTTTTGAGAAGGTGGTTTCGCTCAAATTTAGATGCAGCAGATAATCTGAGAACCAGAAGCCTGAAGATCGAAAGATTGGCCTGGTTGCTGCTGAGTGACTAGATAAGAGACATAAAGTCACATACATGGGAAATACATTTTTAAACAATTTTTTAAAAAAAGAAAAAAGCTAGACTTCCTACGTGGGAAGAATATGCTTCTGAATATGGTCTTGCTCTGTCTGCCCTTCCCTTGTGCACCTTCAGTGTTCCCTGTCCGCATAAAGCCCCTACCAGGCCTGGCAAGCAGAAGAAGCCAGTGAGGGGAGGCCTTCAGGGTATGAGGGTGCAAGCTGGGCCTGGGGGGCCTCTCAGGCACCAACATGATGAAGCCTGTCTCCATGCATAGGGAGCCCTAGACCTTACTCAGACATGAACTGAAGATGTTAACTGAGATCCAGGTTCCAGTTCTTGGGAGTGGTCACCTCCAAGCCTTCTCTGTTCCCTGCAGAGCAAAGATAGTTGGAGGGAGGGCAAAAAGAGAGCCCTCAAGCTGCAGAGTTTGGAAAAGCCACACTGAAGCAAATCTACAGCTGAGAGAGCAGGGCACCGGACTGAACCTGGATGATTTCAGAAGGCCAGTATCTTGACCACAGTCCAAGAGAGGCAGAGTGACAAGACACGGGGTTTCTTTTCCTCTCATCCATCTGAGATTTCATTTTCCTGTGAATTATGAAATCAGAGACACTATTTTTTTAATACCCTCACAATTGTCTTAGATGATTCTTCCAGAAAGCTGAGAGAACGAATTGCAGGAATGCGAGGATGAAAGGGAAAAAAATTTTGAGCAATCTTCCAGGTTTGGAACACTTTGGGCAGATGCCATGAGAGGTCGTGTTTGTTTTAAGCAGATTCCAAATAAACAGGCCTGGTGGTTATCTTCTTCAAAGGCCTGGATACCAGGAGGAACATTTCCGTCAGCCCTCAGGTGAGGGCTGGACAAGGAAAGGCCTCCGGGGCCTCTAGAAACCAGCATCAGTTCCATTCTTAGAGTAATACCAGAGCAGAAGATCTCAAAATGTGAAGCACAGACTATCTCCACTGAGGGCCCCCTGGGGAACGTCTGTTTTAAAAGCGGTTTAGCTCTCATCCTCTGCAACCCCACCCACCTCACCAAGGGGAAGTGGGATTCAGACTGCTACAGGTCTTTCTGTAAAACACCCTCCAGGGCTTCTTAAACCTGTGAGAAAAACACTTAGCCCAGAAGTTTCCAAGTCTATGTGTCTCAGAAACTCAGGGGGAGTAATGAGAAAGCCCCCACTAGCTTGCCTCGTTTTGGGGTTTTTTTTTTTCTTACTCTCACAAACACAGAGCACAGAACACCTGGCCAAGCCAGGGGCTGGTGAGTTTAAGAAGCTGTGCTTTCTGCCATTTTATTAAGAGCCCAAAGCATTTCCTGTGCCTCGTGCTTCACTATCACGTTGGAGGTACCACTTCCTGTGACTGACTCTCTGTTTCCATTCTGGCAAAGTGGTTTGCTCTTTTCTCTCTGCAGGGTTGTGGGGGTGGGGAGTGAGGATGAGCAGTTCTCACCCAGCCTCTCCTGGGCCTCTCCTCCTCTGTGTGTCTCACACTCCCACCAGAGGCTGAAACCATGGACTATCCCTGAGCTGCCCTGATGAGATCTTGCCTCCATGCATGGGCTTTGTAGCCACCTCCAGGTAAAACCAACCTGTGAGTTTGTATGTTGGGTCAACTCAACCTGACACGTCAAGGTTGAGCAGAAAGTTTCTTTGGGGAGGAGGTAGCGAGGGGGAAAAGAGAGTTCTGAAAAGAAAGACTGAGTACTTTAGACTGGGGGGGAAAAAAGAAAAACCAAAGGACTTTTTTGTTGTGGACTGGGCAGGGAGTTGCTTGGTGTAAAAAAGTTCTGGAAAGGGGGGAAAAATGGGAGCTTCAGAAGAAAAGAAAGAAAAACTGAAAATGTTTTGTTTATGCAGGATGTCAGTGAATAAACAAGAAATGAGAAATCATAAGAGTGAAGTTATGAGTTAGAGACTCTTTGGAAGAAATGGAGACTATAAGGATTTACCAAATTCTGTGTTATTATCTGCTAACAAATTGTCTATATTATGTATAGTTGCTATAAAGGACAAGCCAACCAATTTACCTTTCTCATTGGCGTCAGCAGCATAGGAAGAGCCAGGAAAATTGTCAGGTTTGCTGGTTGGGTGGCTATGACCGAGAGGAAGCTTAGAAGGAAAAGCTGGACGCGGCAAGCATCGCAGGGGTCCATGTGACAATGAGCAACATCACCCCGACCTATGCAGAATCCAGAGAGACGACCCTGGCACCCAGAAGTGGCAGCCAGGATAGGTGAGTGACCTGGGTGGTGAGTCCCCTGATTATCCTGGCCTGCCAGACGGGCAGGCACAGCAGCACTGTCACCTCTCATAACCAACCTGAGGTTCACTAGAACCACCAAGCTCTAGGCTCAGAGCTTTCTCAGAAGTGCTAGGAGGAAGTTAACAGATGTTTTTGGAAAAAGAAAGAGGTGATGGGGAAAGGTGAACTGGGTTGAACTCTCCCTCTTCTTGAGGCCTGATCCTTGGTGCTGAAAACAATAGGTTCACTTCCCACAGAGGTGTTTCAGGGGTCTTAAAAAGTTGCCACAGATGAAAAATGCAGTAATAGGTGTAATAAAAATGTGTCTTTAGAACATAAAAATTTCACAGAAAATTCACCCTGGATGCAGATTTTTACTACCACAGCTTTCAATCTCGTACAAACAAAAGCTAAAATACTAGCAGCAAGTTGACATTTTCAATAGTTGTAACACTCACTAGGTATAATTGTTGGTCCCATGACCATAACACAAGCCAAATGACATCAATTTCAAAATTGTCCTTGTTTGGGGAAAGTGCTTTCACCATGGCAGGTGGGCATGGATGGGCCGTGAAGGTGAATAAATGTTAGATAATAAATACTAATATATGAATAGATATTGCCCCAGTGCTGCAATACTGGCTCTCTCTGTATTCATGCACGTCTTTATTCATTCATTCAGTTACCAAATATTCATCAGGCTCCTACTAAGTATCAAATGCCGCTCCAGCAGCAGATTAACAGGATAGACAGATCTCTGGTCTCCTGAGTCTTAGAGTCAAGTGTAGGAGGGAAGGTCAATGATAAGCAAAGCACTGTAATAATAGAATATCAATAGCACTACGAATAGACAGTTTCTTTTTCAATCGATGGGGTTTGTTACAATGAGGCAGGGTTAAGAGACTGAGAGTCAAGCAGGGTCCAGGTAGGCCTGCCTAAGGAGGTACATTTCAGAAAAGAGTAGAATGAAATGAGAAGCAGAGACATTCATGGGCTGGGAGAGGAGTGTTCCTGGCAGAGAAAGCAGCAATTGTTAACCCGGCTTGCCATGAGCAAGGGACAATAAAGCGTCCCACAGATGGCACTTCAGAGGTCAGGGAGAAAGTGGCAGGAAATGAGATCAGAAGACTCTGCCCATAGCATCATATGGTGCTTTAACATCCTTGAGAGGTAGGGACTATGGATTTCCTTCCAGCTGTGGTGGGAAACAGCTGCAAGCCTTACCCAGCTCCCAGTCAGGGAGAGGCTCCTCCGGTTGACTCCTGAAAAGGCTCATGTGGGCTCCATGTGTGAAGAGCGTGTGTTGGGGTCAAGAGTGAAAGCAAAAGGTCAGTTAGGGACGTTGTTGAGCAGCCCAAGTGAAAGTGATGGCGAGTTCATCAGGACCAGGAGAAGAGCAGACGTGACTGGGTATAGGATCAACAGTGGCCCACAGGAGAAAGCAGATAGAATTTTTGCTGATTGACTGTGAGTGGAATGTGGAGAAAAAGCAATGAAGAAAGCCATGGACTGCCAAAAGAACGAATGTGCGCTCCTTCGGGCCCAGGAGGTGAAACTCTGTCTCACCTGCTTCGGGCACGTGGTCAGGAGAGAGCAGTCCTTGGAGAAAGACAGCATGCTGAGAAAGGAGGGGGGTCAGAAAAAGAAAGGAAGGCCCTCAGCCAGATGAATTGATGCAGCCACTGTAACAATGGGCTCTAACGTGCTGGAGATCTTGAGGATGGCGCTGAATTGGGCCAGGCTCAGTTGTTGTGTTGTTCATAGGGTTGCGAGAGTTGTAGGAGAGTCAACGGCACCTAAAAATAACTAAGATTTGGAGCCACTGTGCACTGCCTCCAAGTCAATTTTTACTTATAGTGACCCTGTAGGGCCAGATGGAACGGCCTTATAGGATTTCTGAGGCTGTGGATTGTTATGCCTGTCTTTCTCCCAAGAAGCAGTTACTGGATTCAAGCCACTGACCTATTAGTTATTAATCCAGTGATTAGCCAACTGTGTCATGAAAATACCAGAGGAGGACCAGATCTCTTCAAGAAGAATAGGTGTTCTGCTTTGGACATAATGATGTAGGGTTTTTCTTTTTAAAAACTTTTATTGGTTTGCATGTAATCATTCATATAGATTGTGTTTTGTACACATACTGTGTGTTTTATACAATCACTCATACATTATATTTTACATCATTACCATTGTTCTATGCTTATTATCACTCCATCTTTTCAAGCCCACATTGAACCTTTCCCATTACTTCACCCTCTCCACCCACTAACTTCTGCTATCTCCATAATTTTTTCTCTCTTTCCCTTTTTCTGTCCCCTTCTCCCTTTCCCCTTTTGAACATTTATATATCTCTTACTCTATTATCCTCCTATTTTCACAATAGAGGCCTTATGCAATATTTGTCCTTACATGACTGAGATATTTCACTCAGCAAACTGCTCTCTAGTCTCTCCCAAGTGATATAGTACTTTATGTTGCTGCACAGTATTGTGTAAATGTACCACAATTTCTCAATCCATTCATCTGTTGATGGGCACTTGGGCTGCCTCCATTTTCTTGCTATTGTAAATAACACTGCTATGAACATATGTGTACAAATGTCCATTCATGTCTCAGTTCTGATTTCCTTAGTATTTATTCCTAGAAGTAGAATAGTTAGTTGGGTCATATGGGATTTCTATGTTTGACATTTTGAGGAAATGCCAAACTGCCTTCAATAGGAGTTGTACTATTTTACAATCCCACCAGCAGTGCATGAGGCTCCCATCTCTCCCACATCCTCTCCAACATTTGTTGTTTACTATTTTGTTGAACTTTGCTACAGCTACTGACATGAGGTGGTATCTTATTGCTGTTTGGAACATACTGACAATGAGATGGCTGTTAGGAGGAATGCTGAGGATAAAGTTGGATACACAAGCCTAGATCCTAGGAGGTCAAAAGCCTCCACAGTGGTTCCCTGGCACATGACCTAGTTGATTTGCAGACAGCAGGGCTGTTACCGAGTTCCTGCTGCATCCTCACCTGACTGCTCACTGTTACAGCATGCACAGCCTCCTGGGGCTGTCATTGGAATGCGTTTCACAACCAAAGCACAGCAGAGCAGGAACTCCAGCCCTGCCAAGGAGGAGTTGGGAAGGAGCACAGAACTTGTTCAGTGTATTTGCATTGGGTAAATTCCACAGGACAGCAAAGCGTTGCCTGGAGACCAGCACCACAACTTAGTGCTGTGGAGGTTACTCAAGTTCACAAAAGCCGGACTCAACCAGAGAGCCACTCCCTGACTAGTAGTTGGGTTAAGCCTCTCTCCCGCAGAAGCCAAGAGGCCCAGAGCAAATGGGAATGAAGGGCAGCGAGAGAAAGTTTGCAGTCGTCCATAGTGGTATTGGAACTGACTTGTAGCTGAGCCTCCAGCGGGGTTTTAGAGTCAGTGAATTGCACCAGAGGAGAGTGTTCATTTTTCTCCCACAGAGCAAATGTTGGTTTCGAACCATGTGACTTCTGGCTGGCAGCACAGCTCCTTACCACCCAAGCTGTGGAGTGGAAAGAACACTTTGGTCCCAGAAAGGTCTGGAGTTATATTTGGTCTCTATTACTACTTATCCGTATGGTGCCTACAAGCTATTTTAAGTCTCTCAGCTTAAAACAGAGGTAACAGACTGCTATAAGGACGAAATGAGGCTCCTATGCAACTGTGACTCACAAGTCCCTTCTCCTTTGTGGGAGTCTCTCCCTTTTGTCAAAGTTACTCTTCAGAGACTTTGGTTTTCCTTCATGGTCCTTGTCCAAAACCTCAGGCTCTAACTCCTACAGAAAGCTTCTTTTCCAGCCTCTCACCTTTCCATGGTGGGGACACAGCTCTTGGTTTTCCTCTCAGGGATGGTAGCCAGAGTATGAACATCTTCTCTTGGTGTGTGGGGCTCATTGCCACCCTCCTGGTCTTCGCGGTGCTCTGTGTCCTATGGAACTGGAATAAATGGAAGAGGCGTAAGTCTTTCATCCTACAATTTAAACATTCATTCTCCCTCTTCCTTTCCCTCTCCTTCTCCTTCTAGCTCTCCTTCTCCCTCTCCCTCAAGCAGCTGGTGGATTTGAACCCATCTTTAGGCTAGCAGTATAACGCCTTCCCCACTAGGCCACTAGAGCTCCCCTTTAAACACACAATTGGGTTCATGATGGAGTCTGATATTTAAAATTCTGTTTGTGCTGACTACTCTTCCATACCTAGAGGGATGCATTACAACGGATTTGACAGTAACAGGCTTGTTTAGGTTTTTTTTTCTCTCCCATATCTGGTGTCCTAGGGTGGAGCAAATGGCTAATGCTTTGGCTTCTAACTAAGAAGTTAGGGGTTCAAGGCCAGAAAACAGTCATTGAAAACTATGGCACTCAGTTCTATTCTGACATGTAGATTTCTGTGGGTCAAGATTAACTCCATAGCGACTATTTTTAATTTCCCACATCAAACTATTTTTCCAGGGATATGCCATTGCCTTGGGAGTTCTTCATTCTTTTCTCACCGGCAGTGTTTCACTCAGGTCCTGGACCTTGGCTTCTGAATGCAGTGCTGGTTTGAGTTCTACTTTGAAAGCCATCAATCCAGGGCTCTACTCCACAGTCCTACTTCTGTTCACCAAGCACCCTGCAAGCATACCTTGTTATATTGTACTTCTCTTTGTTAAGCTTTGAAGATACTGCATTTTTAATGATTTTTTTTTTTACATATTGAAGGTTTAGGACAACCCTGCCTTAAGAGAGTCCATTGTATCATTTTCCCAACATCATGTGCTCGCTCACCTTGTGCCTCTGTCCCTCAGCCCTTCAAATTTTCTCATAATGCTATTGGACATTTAACAGACTTCAGTCTAGTATAAACATACTTTAGATGCATTGAGAAACAAACAAATAAACAAACAAAATGTATGTGATTCTCTTTGTTGCAATAGGTGCCTTATTGCTGTAGTTTGAAACAGAGCCTGTAATATCTCTGAGCGAAACCTTTATTTGCAAAGCTCAAATAGTTAAGTATGAAAATGTGGGGAGTATTTTTATGATAGATGGTAGAGAACAATCCACTTTCAAGAGTCTTTGCCCTGTGCAGCTGACCCCTGCCGTGACCTCTTCCTCTGCTTGCCTTTCAGGCCCAGTTCCTTACCTCCGAGTTACGGTCATGCCCTCGCTGACCCTGCCTCAGTTCAGACAAAGACACAAAAATATTTACAGCTTCTTGCCTCGGAGGCAAGAAGAGCTGGGTAGGTTCTTTCCCCTACTCCACAGAGTCCCAACATAATAAACTTCTGTTCCCAGGATACCCCTCTTACCACCAAGAAACCGCTTCCTGCAGGCTTTAGAGCTGTGAGCCCCCATTGAGAGCTGAAGAGAATGGGTTACACAGGCTACAAGGGGCAGCTGGGGCGGGGAAGGGGGTCCTAGAGAGCTCTAAAAATATAGAAACTCCCCTGAGATTAAGGGTTTTTGTCTGGAAGTTAAAAGGAGAGAAAGGATGAGGGTGTCTGGGTGTGAGGAAGGCATGCAGAGGAGAACTTGGCCACCAGCAAGGAAGGAACTTTCCAGAAGCTTCCATCTCTGCCTTCACAGCCCCTGTACTAATGGCACCAACACTGAGGGTGAGGGGGTGGGTACTGCAGCTCTGACCCTCTCACTACAGAATTCCAGTCTCTGAGACAACACCCACCTACCTCCACCAGGGACTGCCTTGAGGGGCACCCTCAGAGGACTCCCGACTATCTCCAATACGTGTTTTCTGTTCTTTCAGGAAGACATCAGTCAAGGAATATTCGTATTTTCAGTACTGAGAGTCTCCTCTCCAGACATTCTGACAGTCCTACCCCTGAGCATATGGTAAGAGCTAAACCCCAGGGGAGATATGACCTGTCTCTGGCAGGAAAAAAGCAGAGGTGACAGAGTGCTAGCCTCAGATCCTGTTTCATTGTGGACAAACTATGTGTCCTTTAGCACAAGCCCTGCAGCCCTATTAATAGCCGAGACCTCCTACTGCCCAATGAGGAAAACTGAGACAGGGAAGAGCAAGTGCTGGAGAGTGGAAGACAGAGGCCCTGAGCATGTGCATGCCATGATACTATGTTCGAACTGAAATGGATTGCTCCAGCAAAGACGTGATCATTTGCTTAATTAACGACAGTAAATGTTGACTTCTTCAAAGTTAGCACCTCAGAAAAGGACTGGTATCCCAACAATGCTCAGAAGGGTCTCAGAATATATTTGAACCCTGCTTTGGGAATTACCTTTAGGGCCTGTGTCAGATTATTTCAACTCTCTACAGCAGAGAATTATTTGGAAGTCATTCAGCACTGAAATTTACTTCCATCAAATGGATTCTGACTGAGTGCTGATCTTCCATTGGTTTCTGAGGCTGGAGATCTTAGCAGGAACAGAGTACTTCATCTTTCTCCCCAGGAGCCAGCTGGTGGATTTGAACCACAGACCTTTTGTTACCAGTCCACTATGCCATCTCTGGAGCTGGGTATAGCATGTTTGATCAAACTTAAGGCTGTTCTCCGAGGTTGCTATTGTTCAATGCTGTCAAGTCCATTTCTGCTCTCACAGCGATGCCATGTGGCAGCATGGAACTGCTCCACACACGTTCTTAGGCTGTGGTCTTTCTGGGACAAGATCATCAAGCCTGGGGGTGGGGGTGGGGCAGCTGGATGAGCTCCAAACACCAATATTTCCATTAGCAGCTCAGCACTTAACCATTGTACCACCAAGGCTCCTTATTTCATCTTTGAAGTTACAAAGGGAAAATTACAGGTAATAATCACATGGTTTATGATCTGACTCTCAAGGAAGGGCCCAGAGAAGAGCCCAACAATCATTCTGTGAGGAGAGACCATCTGTAGAGGGGTGGCTACTCTGAACAGGTGTTATTGTTTTCTGCCCTCCAGGACACCCACAGTGACCCTGTGAACCTCAGATCTAAACCTTGACCCATCCTGCACCATCCTCACAGTCTCCACCTCCTCAAGCCCATTGTTGCAATCACTGCGTCACTCCATCTCATTGAGGTTCTGTTTTTTTAAATTGGTTTGTTTATAAAGTTCATATATCTTGTGCTTCACACTATTCTTCTTTCACATTGAGTTTTATACAATCATTCTCATGCATTATGTTTTATAAAATTAATCACCATTGGACCTGGCCCATCATTACCCTGTCTTTTCACCCGAGTCCTTCTCATTTCCTTTAAACACATTCCTCCACCCACAAAACTGTGCAACCCTGTGGTTTCACCCCAACCCATCCTCTCTGTTTCCACCCTCTCCCTCCTCTAGCGTTCCCAAGCTTATTTTACTAGTGAACCTTCTCTTTTTACAATAGTCGTCGTATGCTGGATTTGTCCTTACTATGTAACTTGGGAGAGGCTGGAGCGCAGTATGCTGAGTGAACTCATGCAGTATCATAAGTGTCTTCTTGTCTCTTGCTAACTCATAACTTTTGTAGAGTAGAATACTAATTTTCATGGATAAGTTCACGTTTGCTGAGAGAACAGTCTCCCCTGTTTTGTGCTTGTTGACACAGCAATGTTGCTGTTGGTTTTGTTTATTATCCAGAGGCTTAGACTCAGTGACTACACAACCATCTTCACTCCATGCTTATGCTTCTGTCATCTCACACATCGCAGTCTGAGGGTCTGGCGCAGCAAGTCTAAGGGGCTGGTAAGGACAGGGAAGAGGAAACCCCACTAGTTGTGCTTGGAACCTGACTGGGTTCTGTAGTCAGAGTTAGATACAAAAATGGCTTAATCCCATACAGATATTTTCTTTGGATTCCTATAGGATTTTAGGAATATGTTTGAACCAGTTGCCAACATAAAAGTCCAGATTTCTAATTTTTCATGAAAATCCGAATTCTGGCAATAGCAAGCTAGTATCCTGAAATGTCAATGGTAGGCACTTCCCCCCCACCCCACCCCAAATCACACAGCTCCTTCACAAGTTAGTCCTCTGTGCACACTACGACTGTCAGGTGTGTGGGCATGCTATTTGCAAGAATACCAACCATCTGTGTGCCCGCTGCCTTTTTCATAATAATTGTAAAATTTTTTTCAAGTGTGGTGGGTTTTTTTCCCTATACTATGAAGTATCGTAAACACTGATTGTCACTGGTATCTAGGGCTGTTTTAACAGCAATACCACAAGTGGATGGCTTTAACAAACAGGAGTTTGTTTTCTCACCATTCAGGAGACCAGAGGCCCAAATTCAGGAAGTCAGGTCTCGAGGGGGGTTTGTTTCTCTGTCAGCCACAGAGGAAAGGGCTTATCTCTTCCTCACTTCTGCTCCTGGGTGATCTTTATGTGGCTTGGTCATCCCATATCTCTGCTCTGCCAGCACTTTGTTTAATCTCTTCCACCTCAAAAGAGATTGAGTTAAGACACATCCTGCACAAATCATGCTTCATTAGCCCAACAAAGAAAACTTCCCGAATGAGAGTACAGCCACAGACTTGTTGTTGTTGTTGTTGTTGTAGTTAGCTGTCATTGAGTGGGAAGCTGCTCACAGCTAACCCTCTGGTGGGTTTTCAGAGGCAGTAAATAATTGCCCATCTTTCTCCTTGGAGCAGCTGGTGGATTTGAACCACCTACCTTTGGGTTGGCAGACAACTCCTTCTCTACTAGGCCCCCAGAGCTCTCTAACCACAGAGTTAGGGCTTGGAATTTCTTTCTTCTCCCCCCTCCCCACCACATACCCCCACATTCAGATCAGTTCCAACTCAACAAGCCTCTACCAGGCTTTTAAGGTTTCTGAGAAAATGATCCATCCTTCTCCTCTGGAGCAACTTGTGGACTCAAACTGTCAACCTTTTGGTTAGTAGCCGAACATGGAACCTGATGGTATAATATATATAAATTGTCATTTGAGTGAAAGTTTACAGAGAAAATTTATTTTCCATTCAAACACGTATATACATTTTGTTTTATGACTAATTGTGGTTGAGTTGGAACCAATCCATAGCTGAGCCTCCAGTGGGTTTTCAGAGGCAGTTAATAATATCAGAATCCCATCTTTTTCCCACAGAGAAGCTGGTGGATTTGAACCACGTGCCTTCGGGATTACAGCTAGAGTCTTACCCTAGGCCACCAGAGCTTCCTAAACTCTGGTGACTATGACTAATTACAATACCCCAAATGAAACCACACGCTTCCTGCTTCCTCTTTGTGATTCTCACGTGAGTTAATCCTTCTATCCCATTCCTTCCTGCCCCTAGGGCTTTATCCGTAAGTACACACTGCTCTTTTTTTTTTTTTTTTTTTTTTTTTTTGCCGAACTAACAAAGTTTATTTCGAGTTCGAACCCGGACTCCCGCGTGCTGACACAGCAGCATCCAGCCGAGAGCCCACACTGCTCTTTTGATCTTATATGATTGATTATGCTAAGAAGCATTTCCTTGTTGTTACTGTTCAGCTGAAGCCTGTCTATTATTTCTTGAGTAAAATTTGAGCTGAATGAGTTTTGTTCCAGGTTTGAAGGGTTTGACCGGAAGCCATAGTCTCAGCTGTTGTTTTAACCAGTCCCTATTAAGTAATATTTTATGTTCTCTGGTTCTGTTCACATACACACACACACACACACACACACACACACACACACACACACACACACACAGAGTCTGTCCTGGACATTCTACTGTGATACCTTGTATTTTTATTTCTTTATTGTTGCACATTTTCTTCTCCTTCCCCCAGTCCTCCCCACAATTCATCCCTTGTTCCAGATTGTTGTCTAAAAATATATTCCTTTCAGACAGTTCTTCCCCTCATCTATTCTAATGCAGTGTTCATTATCAATACATTCTTTTCTCATTCTCTCCCTGACTCACTCATGTTTGTCCTATTTTGTAACAGTAGTGTTATGCAGTATTTGTCTTTTTGTGATTGAGATATTTCACTCAACATAATGTCCTCCAGGCTTCTCCATGTTGTGTAATGCTTTGTGAGTTCATTGTTTTTCAGTACTGCATACTATTCCATTGTGTTGCTTCCATCTCTTTGCTATTGTGGATAATGCAGCAATAAACATGGGTGTGCATACACATGTTTGAGTGGTGGCTCTGGTTTTTGTAGGGTATATTCCCATTTGTTGTCATGTGCCATCGAGTCACCTGTAACTCAAAGCAACTGATGCACAACAGCTCTGAAGTCTGCCCTGTCCTGAACCAGTCTCACTGAACCTGACGCACCTACCCTCATTGCCCCAGTTACTGTATCACTCCATCTCATCCAGGGCCTTGCTCTGCTGTGCTGTCCCTCCACCCTTCCTTCCTTTCTCCAGGGATGAGTCTTTCCTGGCCACAGGCCCAAAGTATGTGAGAGCTTAAAAATTCTGGCCTCTAAGGAGAAACTTGGTTTCACCTTCTTCAAGACAGACCTATTTGATTTCTTGGTGGTCCACGGTGTGTTCAAGACTCTTCTCCAGCACCACAACTCGAAGGCATTGATTTTTCTTCTGTCATCCTTAGTCATTGTCCCGCTCTCTGATGTATAGCAAGTAATTCTGAAGAGCATGTCAGGCATGCCTTAGTCTCTAGACTCACATCGTCGCTTCTCAGTACTCTGGAGAGGTTGAAATATAGAAATATTTTTTTATATCCCCAGTAGTGATACCTTTCAGAATGGTCAGCATTCATAGCCAGGCACCATCTACCTCTGTAGTCTCAGAGGTGTGGAGGTTGAAGTTCATATGGTCAGTCAGTCCTTTGATCTAATTATTTCTAGCATCTCTGCATTTCTTCCTTCCTCTTTATTAAAGATTGGAAGAGACCAATAGTTGTACCTTAGACAAAGACTCAAAACTTTTTTAAGACCTCAATTGATACTATGTGGAACATTGTAGATTGTCTCATGCCACTGACCTTGATGTCCTCCAAGGCTATCACCCAAGACTGTGGGACCAGAAATGTACAACACGTATTTCTGAAGGAAATGCTCAGTCTTTGTATCTGGTCTTTGTGTCTGGCTCTTTTTGCCTTCCTTTTTCCAACAAAAGCTTTATGATGTAGACATTATGTTTACCCTCCTTGGAAATTAGAAAACTAGCTCTGTGCAATTGATTAAGATCATTTAGCATTCCCAAGCTCTCTCAACAAGTAAGAGGAGTGGCTGGAATTTGAACTCTATTTTGCATGTAAGCGGGTACCATTCACCACTATTCTTTGTTTATACTACTTCCCTGAATCCCACTGCTAACTAAACCTCCACCCTGTGTTAAAACAAACAAACAAACAAAAAAACCCCAACAAACTAGTTGCAATTGGTCATCAATGTTACTTTTCTTTAATTTCACCTGCTTCGCTGTCCCTAGGGAGTTGCACTACCAATCAATAGGCAGCACCTCTCTGGTGATCTTAGCCCATCAGTGGCTCCACGGTAGAAAGATAGATAACCTCTTTCCATGTGATTTACAGCCTCCAGAAACTCCACTGGAAGGTGAGCTATGGTAGTTTCAACTCTCTGGCAGTGAGTTTGATTGAGTCCCTCCTACCTGGCATGTAAAAAGCTTAACCGTGTGAGAACCCTGATTCAGTGCTTCCTCCACAGTGGAGGGGAAAAGGACACTGGGCAGAGGAGAAGAAAAATTGGTCCATGTTTCTGTCTCTTATCCTATCTCTGACTTTCTCCTCTTCCCCACAGCCCTCACGAGCAAGAACCACCCTCCAGGCGCTGGAAGCCCGCGCTTGTCCTCTGGGGTATGTGGTGGGTGTCTATGACAACGCCATGGTGCCCCAGGTATGTGAGACCCTCACTCCTTCTGCACAATACGTCAATATGGGAGCTTTCAGAGATGACCTGAGCACGTCTTCAGAGGACTCAAGGGATTATGTTAATGTGCCCGGAGCAGAAGAGACAGCTGAGACTCTGACTTCCAGCTCCCCTGAGAATCTCACTGTCCTGCCAGGTGTCCAGGAAGTGGACTTCACTGAAAAAAGAGATGTGAGCTGTGGCAGTGACTGTATCAGATTTGGGTGTCCAGGAACTGAGAGCCGTGACAAACTCAGTGACGAGGAAAGCTCTTCTCAGACCTCAAATGATTATGTCAACATGTCTGAATTTTATCTTGAGGACACCCCTGGGGAGCAACCCTGGACAGCTTTTCGGTGCTGCAGAGATTATGAAAATGTCCCGCCAGCAAATGCCAATGGAAGCCACCAGCAGGTGGAGGAAGAGGTTACATCCTTAAATACAGACCATGTAGAGGGCTGGACAGATGCTCCAGAGAGCTGCATTCAGCCAGTCGAGAAACCAGGCAGGTTCCCTGTTCCAACGCCTCGTGTGCCCTTCCAGCAGGTGGCACAGAGTGGAAACAGTCAGATGATGCATGAAGAACTGCTAAGTGAGGATGATGGTGACTATGAGAACGTGCTACCTACCATGTCAGGAACCGGAGAATCCCAACAGAGGCTGCACACACAAAAGCCAAGGGATGTGGTTTCTCCTGCTGCATCCACAGCCACCCTAGAGTCTGGGGATGGTGATGGGCCATGACCATGCTGATGCCTTAATGGATTCATTTAGCAAACTAAGAGGCTAAGAGGGCACAGAGGTTTGAGGAAACCAGATCAGAATTCAGTGTTGTTACCTGCTATGCCAACCTAAGAATATTTGTTGAACCTGTCTTATAAGAAACTGGGTAACATCTTAACACCCAGTGGAAAGATGAAGTCATCGAAAAATCATTGCCTTCACTACTAATGCCCAGCTGCAAAGCAAGAGTACAGATTATTTTGTAATCTAGGCAGAAACCGACAGGAAGGAAGAAGCCAAGAGGAAGGGGTTTCTGGTTTTAAAAAAAGCAGACAACCAAGCTGCTGGTGCACGTGGAGCCGTAGGGACTCTCAGCCGTGACGGAGGGACTGCAAAGTCACTTCAGAAAATTGTTCAGAAGTCTCCTTTAAAGTCATCATGCCCTCACCCCATAACCCGGCCATTCTACTACATACTACCTAAGTGACATGAAAACTGTGTTCACATAAAAACTGGCACGTGAATGTTTGTAGCCACTTTATTCATAGATGCTGAAACCTAGTTGTTGTTTTTGTTGTTGTTGTTGAGTACCACTAAGTCGGAACCGACCCATAACTAACCGTCTAGCGGCTTTCAGAAGCAGTTAATTGCACAGGAGGAGACTGCCCAGCCTCCCATCGAGCAGCTGATGGATTCGAACTACATGGCTTTGGGACTGCAGTGCCGTTTCTTTCTACTAGGCCACTAGAACTCCCTGCTGACACCTAGTCGTAGCCTAGATGTCCTTTAACAAGTTGAGTGGATAAAAAAACCGTGGTAAGGCAACTCAGGATTAGCGTTGCAGGTGAAATATGAAGTTAACTTTATTTGTATATATTCACCAAAGACAGAAATATACACACTATAAAAATAAAGAGAGAAATACAGAAATAAGTGAATACAGATAGATTTGTGTCTAGAGGTACAAATATTTACCAGCGGCTCCATTAAAGGAAGGGCCATGCCCTCCCACGTGAATGACAGCCTCCGAAACCCAATGGAGTTAGTTCTGATCCAATGGGAACGGGAGAAAGAGAGCTGAGGGGGCTTAGTGCTAGTGACACCAGCAGCAACAAACGTACCTAACATTAGCTCTTGCTTTCAAAATACCATCCTTCAGTCAGTGCTGTATTGATTCATTTAATAACATGGATGAAGTTGCTTAAAATAGACTGGTTTTGACAGTAATTTCCAGGTTAGAAACTGTGCCTAGATTCTCCAAGTTTCCTCCCCCTCTTTATATTATTTCTCCTTTTGTTAATGGAAAGGACTAATCAGATATGCATGTTCCTAACTAAAAGAAGCTAGACATAAAAGCCTACCTATTGTATTAATCCATTTATATGGCATCCTAAAAAAGATAAGAATATACAGATACTATTATTGTTGTGTACTGTTTCAAGCCAGAACCAACCCACAGCTTACCCTCCAACAGGTTATCAGAAGCCATGGGAGATTGCCCATCCGTCTCCCACAGTGCAGCTGGTGGCTTCAAACTGTGTGCCTATGGGATTGTAGCGCAGCTTCTTGCCACTAGGCCGTCAGAGCAGGTATGTGTTGCTAGGAGTTTTAGAGGGGGGATTGATTTACACAAAGTGACCATGCAAAGGAATTTGGAATTGACAGACCTGAAGACACTCTGGTGGCATAGTGGATTAAACACTGGACTGCTAATAGAAAAGTCAGCAGTTTCTTTTTTGTGTGTGTACCATCAAATCGGATCTGACTGGTACAGGAGGAAATTGCCCTCCTTCTCCAGTAGAGCATCTGGTGCATTCAAACCGCAAACCTCTGGGATTGCAGTGCAGCTTCTTGCCACTAGGCCACCAGAGCTCCCCTCCCACAGGGTCCTTAGGAGCTGGAATTGACTAGATGGCAACAGGCTTGGGGGTTATCTCATTTAGACCTGTTCTGAATGGTACTGTGGGGGTTCCTATATGACTCTCTGTAATCATCAAAATGCAAAGAAACACACACCACTAAAAGTGGTCTTCACTGAGTTCACAAACAAAACTTTACCGTACTGGCAGAGGAATCCAGGAACCAGTGCAGGTCTCCTCAAGTGTCTGTGTGTAATGAATGTGTGATGTGATCTCACTGAAGGGCATGGGAAGAAATGAGCTGACATAAGGAACTTCAGCAGAGTGTTTTTGTTGAAGGCTAAAAATACAAAAAAGAAAAAAATCCCTATGCAAATACATTTAGAAAACCTGTATCTCAAAGGAGTCATACCCACTCACTCTCATTGGCATCCAGTTGGAACCTACTAGTAACTGGCCCTCCAGCAGTCTTCAGAGGCTGTAAACAGCATGAGGAGATGTTGCCCATTTTTTCTCCCACAGCTAGTGGATTTGAACTGCCTGCCTTTGAATTGGTAGCATAATTCCTTACTCACTAGGCCACCCTAGCTCCCTATTCAAAAGGATTGTTGTTGTGTACCATTGAGTCGGATCCGACCATAGGTGACACTCTGATGGGTTTTCAGAGGCACCTGATTGCATGGGAAGAGATTGCTCATCCTTCTCCCAAAGAGCAGCTGGTGGGCTTGAACTGCGGTGCCTTTGGGATTGCAGCACAGCTTCTTGCCACTAGGCCACCAGAGCTCCCTAAAGTTAGCAATTTGAGACTACTTCCACATACACTGGGGTTGAACAAACAGGTAAATATACTTTAGATAACCACAAGCACATGTGCGATCATCAGAGAATGAAACTATAAATCAACTAATGAGGCATTTCTCTGGAAACTTTATGAACTTGGAGAAACGATGATAGTTCAGGTCTTTTATTCACAGGATCGCCCCTCCTAGCCACAAGCCCAAAGTATGTTAGGCGAAGACTCATCATTCTTGCCTCCGGCTACACCCTCTCCAAAACATATTTGCTTGTTCTCTTGGCCACCCATGGGATGTTCAGTGCTTTTCTCCAACACCACAGCTCAAAGGCATCAATTCTTTTTCTATCATCCCTGTTCATTGTCCAGCTCTCTGATGCATAGCAAGCTGGGGCTGGCCAAATACAAAATGGACCTGGAGAATCTTGTAGAACTCTGTCTTAGTCTTCCAGTGTTGCTGTAACAGATGCCACTAGTATATAGCTTTAACAAACAGAAATGTATCCTCTTACAGGACAGGAGACTAGACGTGTCTAGTCCCTCTAGGGTGGGAAGGCCTTCTTCTCTTTCCGTTGACTATGGGGGAAGGTCCATGTTTCCTTCAGCATCTGTAGGCCTGGCATTCCATGTGTCTTTCTCTGACCGAGGAGCTTCCAAGCACCATAGTCTATGTCTAAAAGGATCTGTTTCATTCCCAGAAATTACTTCTTGGTGGTGTTGAGATCTACCCACCTCCATTCATTTTCCTTCCCTTTTAGCTTACATGTCACATCAAGAGAAACTTCCCTTACTGTGATGGGACCAAGGAGTGTTTCATCCCACCCTTAATCCTTTTACAACTATTTTGGTTTATCAGATCTTGTAGCTCCCACATTATACCATCATATACATGTATTTGGAGGAGGACACGATTTAATCTATGCGAGACTCCAAAATCAGGAAATACAAATGAAAAGAGAAAAATATAAAAGACATACAAAAGAAAAGAGGGGGGAGGAAGGAAATATGAAAAAGAGCCAAATGAAAGAGCTTCTAACGTTGAGGATAGAATAAATTGAGCAATAACAATAGTTAAAATAGCTGGGGTCAAGATAGAGGCTGATCTACCATTGCAGCATCAGGCTGGTGGCTGGATGGTATTCGAAAATGGTATTACAATGCTGCAGGATTCAATAAACTAGGATTATTTTGAGATGGGGTGACTTTTAATCCATGGCCCTTGGGCCTGTCTTTCGTTGTTTTTGTTCAGGCATTCCTCTAGGTCGTATAGCCCTGGTGTACAAGTTGCCAGACAGCAGTCACTTGTGGTTGCTGTGAGGCTGAACACTGTGACGCTGGTGTGTCAAATGCGTTAATGGTTGGTTACCCATGGTGGACAGTGTTGGGTGAAACTCCCCAATTAGAACAAGCTTGGAAGGAGGAGGGACATCCACTTCCGTAACAGCTTGCCTCCAGAAACCCTATGAACCTGGAGAGAGGATGAAAGGCACCCAAGCGTTGAGGACTCTACTTCATAGGGTCGCTATGAGTCACCTGCAACTCCACGACACTTAGCAACAACTATACATGAAGACAAAGATGTAAACTATACATGAAGATGAAGATGTAAAATAAGCCATAAGAAGACTTCCCGAGCACCCTTATAATGACAGGATGTTTCGCGTTAAAAGAGCCCTGGATCTGACCGTGAGGCAACAGATTTTGCCTAAAGAACAGTGGACAAAATATGAGGAGGATAAATCCTACCATGAACCATATCTGAAAGAAATTATTCAAGAGAGAGAAGAGTGGGCAAAGAAATAATCACGTACTTGAAATGCAGCTGTCCTCTAAGTATTTTTATGACATTGGTTAAACATGAAATAGATAACTTAAGAACCATTTGGGCTACCATATGTATTACTTTAAATAAATATCTATTACAATCTTTAAAAACAGTTAAAATATTGATTGAGCACCCAAAGAATGATATAAAATGTCCATGTGTCCACACTAATGTAATAAATGGAAAAATAAATGAATCGAAAGAAAGGGACAAGTCTTCCTTACAAATTTCAAATAATGTAGAAGGAATGAGAGCAGAAGAAGAAAAAAAAACCCTTCTCAGTCATTAAGAGAACTGAGAGTTTGGTATATGCTGCAAACTCAAAAGCATTAAGCTAAAGCAGAGTGGGCTACCATTGTTAATTCCTTAGCTTTTTGGTAACTGTGCATGTTGATAATAAAAGATGTTATAAGGACATATAGGACCCTTTGTAATATCTTTGTAACTCTGCTGCCCATCTAAGATTGCTCAAAATTAGGCAAAAGGAGAAAATAATGAAACCCATCAAACAATCTTCACATGGAAAGAGACACTGAAAGTAGAGATGTGTTCTGGATAAGTGGATAAAATAAATAAATACAATTACTTTAAAAAATAACAGAAAATTAAAGCACGGACTAAGCATAGAGCGATGCAGTCTAAGTCCATCTCACTAAAATAAATGAAAGCTATTTTGTGCCTTTGTTCCTTCTGCAAAATAGATACAATAACATAAAGCTCATGTAGTGTAAGTGTTCTGGGTATTTGTTTTCTGTTTTATTTGTTGATATATGTGCCCTATCAATTTGCACTCACCTGCAAAAATATCTTTTCATTCTTTGTATTTACGCTGGCTCCAAGCCAAAAGTCCAAACAAAAGGTAAATCATCAACAATTGTGCACAAGCAATGTGATATGATTGCCTAGACTTAGCCTACAAGATTCAAAATATCTTATGATCTGGAGATCCAAGATGGCAGTGGAGACAGAGACAGCGTGGTGAGCTGCGGGAGCAGTGAACCACTTAAAGCAGGGCCATTATTGCCTCCTACAGACTTCAGCTTATTGATAATTGAACACTTAAACAGTTGATGACTGGCCCTCAGCGAAGATTGAGGTTCAACAACAGGAATTCAAGGATTCCCAAGGAGGAATGGGTGAGTCTCGTGGCTCCTAACCCCCTCCCGCAAAGCCCGCTCCGCGCCACACAGCTGCTGTAGCTCCATGAGGCTTCCACAGCCGGAACCAATGGATTCCCTCACCCAGGATGGATGCTGGACATCAGTCCTCCTCAAGACTGGTACAGTGAAGCCACCACACTGCCGCAAGGTGGACCTATTCTGGAGAGAATTCTTGGAGCCAGGATGGCGGCAGTGGGGGAAGCAGGCGCCCACCAGCCACCCGCACTAGAGGGGCCACGCAGCCAACAAGTGCCCGTGCGGCGGGGGGG
>NW_006399813.1:1979063-1981410 GCF_000299155.1 Elephantulus edwardii
ACCGACCAAACTGTGCAGCTCTGCAACTGCATCCTGGCCCATCCTCACCCTTCTGCCCCCAACCCTCACCTCCTTGTACCCCCAATATGTTTTTCCCAATAAAAGAAAAAAAATGAAAAAAAAATCTTATGATCTTTTCTGGGAATATTTTCCCCCGTTATTTCAGAATTGAGACTCAAGCCTAAAAGCGAATGCTGAAAGTACAAAATATCCCACAGTCTGAGCTGAGTGCCACAAGCTCCTGGGGGTCAGCCAGCCACCGCCCCTCCCACTCCGCTGGGCTTGCTGAGTGAGGAAACCAAACTGCTTTCCACTGCACCCTTCCTGGTAATGAGAGATGACTGAGCGCTGATCAAATCTGGCCTCTGCAAAGTGTGCTGGCTTGGAAGAGAGAGGCGCTTTCCTCCTTCCCTGTTTGCCCTGGGGGATAATGATCTCTCTTTGTAGAGTGCTGAAGGAGCCCTGTGGCTTAATGGTTAAGTGCTTGGTTCTTACCCAAAAGGTTGGCAGTCAGAATGCATGAGCTGCTTTGAGGGAGAGGAGATCTGACAATTTGCTCTCATAAATATTGTAGACTAGAAAACCCTACGAAGGAATCCAACTTCATCCTAACAGGTTACTGTGAGTCATAGTCAGCTCACCTGCACATGGCAGAAACAGTGTGCTTGATGCCCAGTTGCTCAAGCAGATAGAAGAGAGAGGACCCTGTCAGAACTGAGATGGCTGGGGAGCAGCTGGCCATCTGCTGTGGGACATGGCAAGGATAAGTAAATGAGCCCCAGAGAAGGGCAATAGGATGTGGACCATCTTGTGGCACCCCATCAACAGAATGCCTAGGCAAGACTCTCCGGCATGAATCCGTGAGGTAGATCATCTGAGATAGCCTCATAAACACATGGACGGGATAAAGGCTTATTGTCACAAGAGATAGCTCTCTCATGTCTGCTAGCCATGTTGTAGGTAGACTTCTAGGTCTAAGTTCACCCCATAAAACTCAACTCAAATTCCTTGCAGTTGAATCAAACAGACTTAGAGTTGACTCTGTAACAGGGTTTCAGAGACCGTAAATCACTCACCCACAGAGCAGCTAGTACATTTGATTGGCAGCACAAACCTACCCACTAGGCCACCAGATCCCATTTTAAACCATGCAGTGACTTCTTGTTCTGTTCTGACGACTGCCTCCTGGTCCAAGTATAGCTTTCACATAAGCAAAATCAAGTGTCCTGGGATTCCCATTTTTCTCAGCGTCAGCCACAGTTTGTTGTGATCCATACAATCAAATGCCTTTACATAGTCAATGAAACACAGATAGACATTACTCTGGTACTCTTTGCTTTCAGCCAAAATCCATCTAAAATTGGCTATAATATCCTAGTACCAAGGCCTCTTCCACCCAGCCTGCACATCTGGCAGGTCTCTGTTGATGTACTGTTCCAAATGTTTTTGGGTAAACTTTAGCAGAATCTTGCTTGCATGGGATATCAATGATATTGTTCAATTTCTGCACTCCGGCGGCCCACCTTTATTTGGAATGGGAACAAATAATAGATCTTTTCTACTCAGTTGGCCAGATGGTTGTCCTCCAGATTTGGCATAACTTGGTGAGCACATCCAGGTCAGAGTCAATTTGTTGAAATATGTCAATTGGTATGCCATCAATTCCTGGGGCCTTGCTTTTTTTTTTTTTTTGCCAATTCATTCAGGGTAGCTTGAATTTCTTCCTTCATTACCACAGGCTCTTGTTCATACATTGTTTCATGAAATTCTTATGTGTCTACCAATTTATTTTGGTACAATGACTCTGTATACTCTCTCCATCTTCTTTTAATGCTTCCTGGATCATTTAATAATCTGCCCAAAGTATCCTTATTGATTGAGTATTGCAACTCAAGGCTTAAATTTGTTCTTCAATTCCTTCAGCTTAAGAAATGCTAAGCGAGTTTGTCCCCTTTGATTTTCTGACTCCAGCTCTTTACACATTTCATTATAATACTTTACCTTGTCTTCTTGTGATGCCTTTTGAAATCTTGTGTTCAGCTCCTTAGTGTCTTTATTTCTACCCTTTGCTTTGGTTTCTCTGTGCTCTACTGCAATATTCAGAGTCTCTTCTGACATCCATCTTGGTCTTTTTTTTCTCCTCTGTCTTTGTAATGACCTTTTGCATTCTTTCTGGATGATATTCTTGATATCCTCCCACAGCTCATCTGGTCTTCACTCATTAGTGTTCAAGGCCTCAAACCTGTTCCTGAGATGGACTCTATGAGGAGAGATGTGGCATCAGGATTGGAGGAAGACTCATCAACAATCTGTATTATAAGCAGCCATTAAAAAATGGAAAATAATT
>NW_006399813.1:1981703-1986023 GCF_000299155.1 Elephantulus edwardii
AAAAGACGAATGGCGTTGGGAAAGTCTGCTGTCAGAGACCTCTCCAAAGTACTGAAGAGCAACAATGTCAGTCTGGAGATTAAGGTGCACCTGATTGGGGCTATGTTGTTGTTTTTGTTGTTGTTGATTGCCTTCGAGGCAAGCACAACTCATAGCGACCCAATGAACAAAAGGCTTGAAGACTCTCTACAACTATTAACATTTATCAAAGTTCATAGGGTTTCCAGAGACATTTTTTTTAGGAAGTGGATGCTGCTCATTCATTCAAAGATCCCATAGTCTTTACAATTACTTGCTATGCATCAGAAAGATGGACAGTGACTAGGGATGATAGAAGAATTGGTGCCTTTGAGCTGTGGTGCTGGAGAAGAGTATTGAATATACCTTGGACGGCTAGGAGAACAAACAGGTTTATCCTAGAGAAGGTAAGATCGGGCTGTTCATTGGAGGCAAGGATTCTGAAGCTTCATCTGACATACTTTGGACATGTTGCAAGATGGAACCAGTCCTCGGAGAGGGACATCATGCTTGGGAGGGTGGAGGGACAGTGTGGGAGAGGAAGACCCTCAATGAGATGGATTGATTCAGTGAACAGGTTAATGGGGATAGGTGTGTTAGAGACAATAAAATTGGCACAAGACAGAGCAGAGTTTAGGGCTATTGTACATAGGGTCACTATGAGTCACAAGCGACTTGATGCCACATAACAACAACAACAACCACACAGAAAATGCCAGGCCTTTTGGGGGAGGAACAATAAGCAGAGAGAGAAGACAGCAACTTTCCTGCCCAAATTAAGGAAAGAGGTGTATGCACAGTGAGAAAGAAGTTTACAGGGACAGAACCAAATCTCAAGAGAGAACCAAATCTAAATGAGAGAATTCTCACAAGCTAGAATGGTGGGAAAACTATAGGCTCTGACTAAAAAGCTGTTAAAAGAATTACCACCTAGTGACAAAGGAAGTCCAGCATGAAATGCTTGGGGACACTTCCTGGAAAAAATTAAGCCAATTTAAACTTTTGGGGTTTTATTTTTTTTCTTTTTGTTGTGATCTGAGTGGAAGTTTACAAAGGAAATTGGTTTTCCTTTTGACCATTCACATACATTTTATTACTTTAGTGACAATACCCATGATGCACCTGTACTTTCCCCACATCTTCCCTGTGATTCTCATTTCCATTAATCCTTCCCTTTTAAAAAAAATTTTTAATCCCTTCCTTTTACCTTTTAACTTAATTTTATACACCAAGTTGGACAATTTAATCAGCCAGCTATGCTTACTTACATGCATTTACTCACATTGAAAATTATTGAAAAATTAGAGATTATCTTATAGTCAAAAGGTAACGTGTATTTTTTCATCCTGGAATTTTTACAAACAAATTATGGGAGACTTTTTGTATACTTTTTTCTTTCCCATTATGGTTGTCACTTCTCACTTCATTTGCCAGGGAATTTTGAATTGAATGGAATACACAATTGCAGTCATTGTTTCATCTCACTTGGTCTGACAAAACTAAACATGAGAAATTTTTTTTCCCAGATCAGGAATGAGAAGTTGATACAGGGATAACTTATCTATCATCAGTCTTCAATTATTTAAATATATTGAATTAATTATTTAAACTGGTGTTCTCTCCATGTGTCCTCATTGAGAATGCTAATTGATAGGAACTGCTGATGTTTGCTAGATCCCCTCAGTCACTCCCCGTCTCCATCCTCCATGGCCGAGCAGAAAGCATGATTTATTATCCTCAGATCTGAACATCTCTTAGCTGTTAGGAGCTATATCATCAATCCTGATTTTTCTGTAAGTTGGGGGCTGATACTGACTTACAAATACTTCCAGGAATTTGAGGTCTTAAAACATTCAATAAGCAGATGGCCTGCTACCCTGGAGTTTAGGAGAAATAGAAGTAAAACAGGTCTTCTTTATCTTGCCAACTTTCCCTTCTGTTTTCCTATCTCCAGACTGGAAAGGGGATAGTACCTTTCTACCCTGGATGGTTGGTAGCACTTCATAGCAGGACAACATCTCTAGAACTCTATGTCCTCCTAACTCAGACATCCTTTGATTCTCCAGGGGCGAGGGAAGGTATCTGAGACCCTTCACAAGCAAGCAGGCTTCTAGGCAGGGTGTGCTCCATGGATCCATTCATGTGAAGTAGCCCAGCTCAGGAACTGCTCTGCTGTCAACACCTTCAAATATTTTGGTTTTTGACATTCATTTTGTTTTCATCTGGGCTAGTCATGGATGTTTGTTTCTTTTTTTCCTTGGGGTGCTGAAATTGAGCTAAAAAAAACCAAACAAGGCTCTCTGAACATAGATTTTTTTTAAAAAAATTTGGTTTGTGGGCTATTGAATTGTGATTTTTAATTACCTTCTATAACTGTTCTCAACTGAAGTTAGATGTCTCAGTTTTCTGAACTCAACTGACGTTTGATATCTCAGTTGCTCTTGGGTCAAGCCCCTCATAGGCAGGTGCGTGTGCGTGCACACACACACACACACACACACACACACACACAAAACTTGTTCACTACATTTTCAACTTCTTACTTCATCAGCTTATGCTTAATACCCACGATTCAGACTACTGTACTGTAAATTTGTTTTCACAGCAATAAATCCTTAGTTCTTTGTTATGACTCCACTAAAAAAAAATATTTGGATTTTTTTCCTGGTTTTAACAAATAGACATTTATTCTCTTGCACTCCATTGCTGACAGGTGCTGTCAGGTTGACTGTGACCCATAGTGACACTGTGAATGACAGAACTGAGCCTCACCGTATCCTGAACCATCCTCACCATCTCCTGGAGCCCATGGCTGCAGTCACTGTGCCAACCCATCTCACTGAGGATCTTCCTCTCTTTTTACTGACTCTCCACCTTTCCTAGCAGGATGTCCTTTCCTGAGGACCAGGCCCTGCTGAGGAAGCTCTGGTGGCCTAGTGATAAGAAGCTGTGCTGCAATCCCAAAGGCAATGCAGTTCAAACCCCACAGTTCCCCTACAGGAGAGAAAATGGACAATCTCCTCCCATGTGCTCTACGGCCTCTGAAAATCTCTCAGAGGGTCAGCTGTGGATCTGTTCTGACTTGACAGTACACAATTACAACAGCTCCTACTGACAACATCACATCATCCAAAGTATATGAGATGAAATGTCACCATCCTTGCCGCTTAGAAACACTCTGATTGCACTTCCTCCAAAACAGATTTATTTGATAATCAAATGTCCAAACTCAAGGGAAGTTCTTGGGAAGGTTCCCTTTCCACGTCAGCTCTGGAGGAAAGTTCTTGCTTCCTTCCGCGTCTGCAGGCCAGCCATCCACGGGAGAACTCACCCTGTCATATCACAAGTCTCAAATTGACTCTAAGTCTATTGAACACAGCGTTGTTCTTTTCATCAATCATTTCCACATTCTTTACTTATGTGAACAGGCTCTACCTTGAGTTCATGACCCTCTGGGAGTCTCAGCCTATGTCAGGATCCATATTCTCCACAGCCTTCCCAGCCTCCTGATATGCTGTGCCCCAAGAAAGACCTAGAGTCTAAAGCCTACAGCACAGACAAGGACTTTATTTAGACTTATTGCTGTCAAGTCCCATTTTTCATAATAAGACCTCCCATCACAGACAGTCAGGACTTCGTTCCTTTCAGGATGTTCTCTTCACAACAGATGTGAAATAGAGGCATGATCCTTTCAATCGGTAAGCAAATATTTACAGTGCCTTCTCTGAATATTTGTCCAGGCCCAACGCTGAGTCTGTGAATAAGGCAGAGAAGAACTCCGCTCCTGTGGACCATACAAGTGGGGAGGCAGATAACAAGTAAGCAGGAAGGGAGATTACATATTACACGGAACACTTCAGTGCTATAAAATAAATGAATCGAGTCATGAATCGCTTTAGATAAGAGGGTGAGAGAGGGCCTCTCTGAACAGGTAAACTTTGAACTGAGGCCTAAAGGTTGAAAACGTGCCAGCCAAGTGAACTTGTAGAGCAGAACATTCCAGAAGCAATTGCAAGTAAAAGGACTCAGCTACAAACAAGATCTTAGTGTGTTTAAGGAAGAAAAAGGCTTTCGGCTCGGAGGAGGCCTTGGTGCAACTTTCTTTGGTCGTCCCGCATCCGGGTTCATCCGACACCAGTCACCTCTGCCATGCCGCCCAAGTTCGACCCCAACGAGATCAAAGTCGTGTACCTGAGGTGTACCGGTGGGGAAGTCGGTGCCATTTCCGCTCTGGCCCCCAAGATCGGCCCCCTGGGTCTGTCTCCAAAAAAGGTTGGTGATGACATTGCCAAGGCCACCGGT
>NW_006399813.1:1986306-1995911 GCF_000299155.1 Elephantulus edwardii
AGAAGACATCAACAGTGGTGCTGTGGAATGCCCAGCTAGCTAAGGAACTACAGATGAAAATATTTCAATAAAGGATTATTTGTTAACCAAAAAAAAAAAAAAAGGAAGAAAAAGGGGGCCAGTGTGCTTGGAATGAGCAAAGGAAGTTAGTGGGAAAGAAAGATGAAGTCTCGGGGTGCCAGCAAGCCATACTCATAGACCACAGAAAGACATCTGGGTTTAGGTTTTGTTTGAAATACAGCATGTGGAGAGTTTCGAGCAGGAGAGTGGCAGAACAGTTTCTGTTTTTAAAACTTTGGTACAGAGAATGGCAAGAGCAGAAGGAAGCTGGCAATCTGGTTTAAAGCTGTGCCGGAAAGGCAGGATGGTAAGTCGGATAAGAACAGAGAGGGTCTTAGAAGATTCAAGGATGTCTTGTGAGTTTAAGAAATAAAAAAGGAGATGAGTAGATGATGTATCATGTACCAGCAGTGGGGAAATTAGAGCAGAAGTTTGGGAAGGAGAATTTAAGGGCTCTGCTTTGGATGTGCTAGGTCTGAGACACTGATGGTTACCAAGGATGGGAAGTTAAAGAAAGGAGAGTAAACATTAGTAAGTAGATAAATAAACCAATTAAGACAGGTAAAGAGAAAGGCAACATACATTGTAGAATGAATAGCACAGTACTGGTACAGAAAGTAATATTTTGGGCATGTTGCTTGGAGGAGCTGTTCCTTGGAGAGGGACAGGATGCTTGGGAGGGTGAAGGGTTGGCAAAGGAGAGGAAGACCCTCGACCAGGTGGCTTGACGTGGCGACGGCCACAACAGGTTCTAGGTTGCAAGGAAGTGTGAGGATGGTACAGGATAGGGCAGGGTTCAAATCTTTTGTTCATAGGGTAGCTATGAATTGTACTCAACTGGACAACACCTAACAACAACAACAACATTACAGAAAGACTAATGGAAATCAGAATTCTAGGGAGGAAATGGGGAATGTGCAATTACTTTTTAGAGACCCCAGTGAATGTCAAGTAGGTAGGTAGATTAAAAGTTTGGAGTTTAGAGTCAAATACTGTAACTCATCTCCTTCAAGTCAAGGGTCACTCCAAGCTGGCTCTCCAGCAGGTTTTTGGAGGCTGTTTGCATGGGAGGAATTGCTCCTTTTTTTTCCATAGCATTCATGGTGGATTTGAACCAACAGAGGTGCTGTTGCTGGGTTAGTAACACAACTCCTTACAGACTACGCCACCAGAACTCCCCCAAAGCCAAAGTACCCAGTACTTCCAGGCTGTCTCCCGTCCAACCAGGGCCGACCTGGCCTGGCTTCGCATTCCCCACAAGACTGTGTGCAGGCTCTTCTATCTTGAGCAGACTGCTCTGAGTTTGTGACATGGTTGATATGGTTATCGTTAGATTCTTTGAAGTTGATTCTGACTTATGGCTGCCCACGTATGCAGAGTGGAACAGGGCTCCCATGGTGTTCTGGCTGTAATCTTTTTTCTCTGTAAAAAGCTGGGTAGGTTAGAACTGCCAACATTTAGGATGGTGGTTGTAAGCAAACTATTTGTGCTACCAACAACTACAAGGAACATGCTTTGGAGTAGGGAGAGACAGACGCTAGCTATCTGTAGAAATAGAATCTTTGCTATGGTATAAAAACAAGGAAACTGTTTATTACAGATTAGTAAATAAGGCCACGCTTGCCTTGATAGTGAGTGATCCAACATTGCCCGTGAGTTTAAGCCATAACATCATTAGCCTGAGCTCAAAGGACTTTACTTTTGCTAATGTTGAGTCACTTGTTAGAAACAAAGTTTTGCTCGTCCCGTTGAGTGGGAGAATGTGCATTTCGAATGCATCAAGTACTGCTGGCCTGCACCTGTTGGGCCAATAGGAAATTGTAAACTTTTTAAAAGTTACTTTCTGTTCCTGTTTCTGAAAGATTGTGTATGTAGATTCATGATTTAGTCTTACTGAAAACGGCGTTAAATATCCTTAGAGGCTAGGCCCTAAAATTCATGGTTCCTAGCAGCCCCTGGTGGTGTAGTATGTAGTGTAGAGGGCTGCTAGCTGAAAAACTGGTGGTTCAAATCTCACAGCTGCTCCTCAGGAGAAAGATGGAACAATCTCCTCCCATAAAGGACTTCTAGCCTTGGAAACACAATAGTGGTTGGATTAATAGCTATTAGTCTGATGGGAGCAGCATTCCCTTAGAGTTCTGAGTGAGTCACCCACACCTGCTGGCTTCTGCCTCAGCCAGTGGGCTTCCAGGCACCTGCTGCCACTGTTAATAATGGAATCCCAAACCCTTCACTTGGTAGAACCAGAAGTGTGTCAACCGAACTAGTGTCAATCTCTTGTCTCAAACCTCAGAAGACCTGAAGGAATAAGACTCTACTTTATCTCTCTAGGTTTCTGTAAGCTATAAAATTTCTGTAAAATGAAAGGGAACATATCTCCATTAAAACTAGTTACGAGTTCTCAGGGGAGCTCTGGTGGCCTAGTGGCAAGGAGCTGCAACTACAATCCCAGAAGCGAACGGTTCAAATCCACCAGATGCTCTGCCAGGGAAGGAGGGACGATCTCCTCCTGTACCAGTCAGATCTGATTTGATGGTACACGCACACAAAAATAACAAAAAATAAATTAAAAAACAAAACAAAACAAAAAACTAGTTATGAGTTCTCCCAAAGCAAAGTTGCCTGGTTTCCAAAGTCTATTCCATGCATACACATCCACTCCAGAGTTACCCTCTTCCCAGCTCCTCCCAATTCCACTCTCAGGGCTTACTATCTGATACTGCTAAAACTGACCTCATTCCATTTCCTTCATCAGGATCTTCTGTTGTAGAATCCAGCTGTTTTTTTCTGGAATCTGTCTTGGGCTGAGTCTTCCCAGGGCAATGGATGTGGTTTTTGAAGTCTTAAATCTCGGTAGAGTCAAAATCTCAGATGAGGCTCCAGTTTCTAAATAAGTTTGTGATTGCATAAAGACACAACAGGTTTTTTAAAAATCCACTAACCACAGCATCCATGCCCCAAAACCCACAGATGCACTAGGAAGGGGCATTATTAAGCCTCTTCGAGCAAGCGCTCAAGGTACTGCCCAGGAAAACTTCCTGCTGAGAATGTGAAAAAGGAGCTCTGGTGACATAGTGGTTAAGTGACCAGCTGCCAACAGAAAGCTGGAGGTCTAAGCCCATAAGCAGTTATGCAGGAGAGAACACAACATGTAGTGTGTTACATAATCCTAGTGCTAATGAAAAGACCAGTAGTTCAAGCCCACCGTCCGCTTCTCAGGAGAAAGATCAACAGTCTCAACTGTTGCTATGTATTATCAAGTTGTAATTGACACAAAGCTGACTCTTCAGTGGGTTTTCAGAGGCACTTAATTGCATGGGAGGAAACTGCCCATCTTCTTCCTACAGGGCAGCTGGTGGATTTGAACCACAAGCCTTTGAGTTAACAGCACAGCTCTTTATTGCTATGCCGCCAGGGGTCTAGAATCCCAAGGGGGGTCACTATCAGCCAGAATCTACTTTAATGGCAGCGGGTTTAGGTATTCTAGGTTATGCATATAAACCCTTAGCCTATCTGTAGTGTGGAAGTTCAGTAAAAGATGGCTAGTATTATTATCGCCTGCTTCTCACCCCAGTCCAGTTCTCCCTCAGGTGTTTGCTGACTATCCAGGGCCTCAATTCGAATCTTAACCTTCATTTCTTCACATCAGATGACTCATAACATCTGATTACCTCACTCTTCCTCCAGCATCTCTCTCCCTTGTCCATGTTGTCATATTCTTTTGCACAAGAAGCAAAATTTCATATTGATAATTTCCCAGATTCCATTCCCTGGCCTTTACAAGACACCCTTATTGCCAATCTTAGCATTTACTGTTGTTGTGCCATTGAATCAGTTTAAACCCACAGAAACCCCAAGTGACCATACACAGTCCCACAGAGTTTCCTTGGGTGTAAATATTTACCAGAGCAGTTTACTAGTCTTTTCTCCCACAGAGCTACATAGGGATTCAAACCACCAACCCTCTGGTTAGCAGTTAAGCGCTTAACCACTATGCCACCAGGACTCTTCATTATTGCTTCCCCAAATGAATTTAAATGTTTACCAAATGTCTTTAAAATACCATACATTATTTTAGGCACTGTAGACTGGAGGACAAGCAAGACATCATTCCTGTTTTCCAAGAGTTGACAAAATGTACCAGAACCAATCCCACTGTTGTTGATTTGAACCTGTGATGTCATGAGCTTATTCTTCAAAATGGCCTCCCTCGCCATCAGCTTTGATTCCACCACATAATTGAATGGAAACATAAAATAGGATATGTATAAATGATGTGTGATGGGATTGGTCAGTTTACCATCCCTCCAGGTTTAAATTGAATAGACATCAAAACAACTATCCCACCCAGTACAAATAACAAAATTTAACAGAGCAGCAAACAACAAATGCTGACAAGGTTGTGGAGAAACTGGAACCCTTGTTCACTGTTGGTGGGAGTGTAAAATGGTGCAATCACTGTGGAAGGCAGTATGGCGCTTTCTCAAAAAGTTGCAAATAGAAATACCATTTGACTCAGCAATTCCACTACTGGGAATATACCCCAAAGAGACCATAACTGCCACCCAAGCAGATATATGCACATCCATGTTTATTGTGACTTTGTTCACAATAGCAAAGAGTCCAGGTGCCCAAAAACAAATGAATGGATGGAGAGGCTCTAGTATATTCACACAATGGAATACTATGCTGCATTGAAAAACAAAAAAATACTCATGAAACATTACGCAAAATGGGTGACCATGGAGGACATTATGTTGAGTGAAATATCTCAGTCACAAAAAGACAAATATAGCATAGTGCCACTGTTATAAAAGAGGACTGGCATAGGGGTTGGGGGGAGACTGAGAAAGAGGGGATAAAAATGTATACTGCATTGAAACAGATGAGGGAGAAAACTGTTTAAAAGAAATATGTGATTAGGTATTTTTGTCATTACAGGAGTCCAGAACGAAGGCTGCATAATGGAGTGGACCTGGGGAGAGGGATTATATAACAATGAAAGAATTTTTCTTTTACTTTTCAAAGAGAAGAGCAAACTGGGGGGGAAGGTGGGCAGGAAGAAAAGTGCAGCAGTGAATGAATGGAAATCCAAAGTCCCTGTAAATTTTCATTAAAATTAATAATAAAAAAAGAAATGCAAAAAATAAATAATATTTAAAAAATGAATAGTCTTAATAGCTAAAGTGGGACTCACTGCCAGCAAGGAGAAGACTCAAGAGAATCAAGCAGGTGTCCCTCAGGGTCACAGCATCTTCGGCCAGCCAGTCATAGTGGAGAACCTGAGACCAACATGTTCCTGTTGTAGGTGTCATCGACTTGAGTAGGACTCCCAGTGAGCCTATCTGCCCATTGTAGAGTCACTGTGTCAATCCATCCCACAAGAGTCTTCCTCGCCTTCACGGATCCACTACCTTTCCAAGCATGATGTCCCTTTGCAGGAATTGGTTCCTCTTTAAAACATACCCAAAGTATGTGAGATGAAGCTTCACCATCTTTGACTCGAAGGAGCTCTCTGGCTGCACTTTCTCAATGACATAGCTGTTTGTTACTTTGGTAGATCTTGGGATACTCAGTGTTATTCTCCAATACTACAGTTCAAAGACACTGAGTCTTCTTCTGTTATCCTTATTCATTGTCCAGCACTCATATATCACAGCTTGAGTCAGGTGTGTCCTGATCTTTAAGCTGGCATCACTACACCTTAATATTTTGGAGAGGTCCTTGACAGCCAACTTTACCAATACAACACATCTTTTGATTTCTTTTTTTTTTTAAGGGATCTAATATATATAGATTTTTATCTACAAATCTGAACCCTCCCAGGACAAATGAGATCTCCTATCAGCCCAAAGTAAGCACCCAAAGGTAAACAGAACTGGAAAAACATGTGCAGGAGGGCTATCTCCAGACAAGGTAGGCCCCTGGACAATATAGTCCACAGAAACAAAAGAGGGAAGGGTGTTCTATTTTGATCTGCAAAGACAATACTTTTTCATTGAGAAGTTGCCAGTAATTTCCTTGAGAAATGGACAGTTGACCCAGGCAGCCCGAGAGAAATCAGGGAACTTCTAGCGTCAAGACGACAGAGCTGGTAGTGTTGTTCTTCAGAGCAGTGAAGCCCATGTCTGCCTCGCCTCAATCTGCCAGGGCCAAGTTTGTAGACTGCAGCCCTTCTGTCTCCTGACCGATGTTCTGCTCCACTATGTCGCATTCAGCTAAAAGCGTCTGAATCTTTGTCACCAAGCTCTTCCTTTTTAATCTACTGTCTGAAATTCTCTGGTAGAATCAGTGTGTCAATTTCCTCTAAAATCTTCACAAACTGCTCAATTGTTGCTTTCACTCTTCTATCAAGTTTGCAGAGAGCTTCAACTTGCATTTCCTTGGCCAGAAAACCCTGCTGGATTCCAGCAAAATCTTTACTCAACTCTTCCAGTTGGTTGGCTATCTTCTCCACAGCTTTTTCCAAAATTCTCAAATTCTTTAATTCAACCTCTTCCTCTGATCTGTCCTTTTTCCCAATTAGCATGACCCGACATCCATTTTGTATTCCAAGTGCTGATAAGGGCTGTTCCATATCGTTTAGAGATTTTTCCCTTAAATATGAGTTTCTGAGAAGACACTGGAACTCCTATGGCTTCTTCAACAAGCTGGGCCAAGTCTTGGACAATTGGTTCGCCAGTGCCCTGCTGTGGGCTAACGTTAATGTCATACTTCTCGTTGCTGTGAGTGATGGTCACCAGGATCCCAGCCGTCACTATGTCCTCGCTTTCGGACGCTTCTCCATATGGGACCACATCTCCGTCCGGAACCACGTCCTCGTCCCGGACCACGTCCTGGTCCAGGACCACGTCCCCGTCCGGAACTAGGTCCTCTTCTGGGACCACGTCCTCGCCCGGGACAAGGTCCTCTCCCGCGATCATGACCTCGCCTGGGACAAGGTCCTCTCCCGGGATCATGACCTCGCCTGGGACCAGAGTCTCGTCTGGGACCACGGCTTCTTTCGGGAACACGGCCTCGCTCCGAGCTCCCTCCTGGCTCCCAGTTATCTCCTCGCTCTGTGCCACCTCCTCGCCGCGGGCCATCTGCTGCTTCTGAGCCATCTCCTCACTCCTGCACGCGCGGGTTGGGATCTTCACCCACGGCCTGCGATCGCGGGCGGCGGGGCCTTGGGTGGATCGGTCATGCCCGCTGGCCTTGCTTTGAACGGACTGATGCTGGGCCTGGGACGGCTTTCGGTTGCCGGGGGTTTCGACCTGACGCAGCTCATGGTCGGCTGAGGTTCGGACCTGGCGGGGCTTACAGTCGGTCTGAGTTTGGATCTGGCGCGGCTGGCGTGGCTGACGGTCGGTCAATGTCAGGATCTGGCGCGGCTTATGGTCGGTCAGAGTTTGTCCCCGGCGCGGTTTCTGGTTCGCGTCTGGACCTTGCGGCTTACGGTCAGCAGGGATTTCGCCCTGGTGCCGCTCCCGGCCGGGCTGAAGGGCGCGCCTTCTGAGACCCGGCCGGTCCCCGTGGCCTCGCCGCGCGCCGCCACGCTCCGCCAGACCCACGTTTGTTCACCTCCCCGCGGCGGGAGGAGAAACCTCATCTTTTGATTTCTTGACGGCTGCTACTGAGGGCGTGGATTGTGGATCCAAGTAAGATGAAATCGTTGGCAATTTCAATCTTTTCCCCATCTATCATAATGCTGCCTATTGGCTCAGTGATGAGAATTTTTGTTTTCTTGTTGAACTAAACTGGGAGGCCAAAGTTCAAAGGGCCTGTACGCACACTTGAGAAGCTGTAGTGACTGAGGAATTCTATCTATTCTGTTGCTTATCTAAATTGTAACCTGTTGTTGTGTTGTTGTTAAGTGCCAACGAGTCAAGTATAACTCGTAGCAACCCTGTGAACCATAGATCTGACTCCTGTTCTGTCCTGTGCCATCTTTACCATCTCGAGTACACTCGAGCACATTGCTGGAGCCCATTGTTATTGTTGTTGTTGTTGTTATGTGCCATCGAGTCGCTTGCTACTCATAGCGACCCTATGCACAACAGCCCTAAACTCCGCTCTGTCCTGTGGCAATCGCACCGTCTCCGATACACCCATCCCGATTATCCCAGTCACTGAATCAATCCACCTCATAGAGGGTCTTCCCCTCCTGCACTGTCCCTCCACTCTACCCAGCATATGTCCCTCTCCAAGGACCGGTCTCTCCTCACAACATGTCCAAAGTAAAAAACAAACAAACAAACAAAAAAACCCAACATGTCCAAAGTATGTTAGACGGAGCCTCAGAATTCTTGCCTCCAAGGAACCCATTAGCTTCCTTAATATACTCCAAACGAAAAATAGGTTCTGTAAGATCTGTGTGGTTCTTGCTACGAATTGTTGACCCATTTAGTAGAGCAGTATGATAGATGCTAGAGGGGGTAAAAGAGGGTGTGCAAACATGTGGGCCATGTCTGATCTCATGTGAATTGGTTTTGTATTTTGGATGTTGCTGATGGGGACTGTTTCCCCTTGTACAGTTAGTGGAGGCTAGACTCAGCCATCCTGACGCTGCCCCACTCTTTTTACAGATTGCAACTCATGAAGGTGACCCTCCATTGAGCTTCTGAGAATGTACACCTTGGCCAGAAAAGACTATCATTTTTGTCCCACTGAGTAGCCAGTGGGTTTGAATTGCTGATATTTCAGTTAGCAATCCAACACTTAACCTACCATACCACCCAGATTCCTCTACAATATACAGAAAGAAACCAAAGAGCAATAAGATAATTCCAAGACAATGCACAGGATGCTATAATCCAAGGACAATCAGTGAGTTTATTAAGAGTGAAGAAAAAACATTCTAGGTAGAAGAAACTGTTACACATGTACAAAAACATGGAGGCAGGAGAAAGCAGAGCACACGCGAGGGAACTATATGCCTTTCTCCACAGCAGAGTAAAAACTCCAGTAGGTCACAGGATGAAGTGCTACATGTTCAGATCAGACAGGCAAGCAGGAATAAGATGTTGGAAAGCCTGATTAATCAAGATTTATATTTTATCCTTCAGGGAATGAACAATGGCAATAATGGGAATAACTTCTTATTTTATCATGGAAGTTTGGAATAGCTTTGGTTCATAGATAAATTCCAATTAAGGGACATATCTAGAATATGTTTTTAAAATCCTTCAGTACAAAGAAATCACATGTTTGTAAACATGGCAGGAAAACGAATAGAAATGACTAAACAGTACAGTTTCTATCATATCATATGTGTCAAGAAATGCAAACCAAAAGCCATCACTAGTGTAATCTCTCTTCATTATGTGTGTCTGCAAAGGATCAAGACTAACTTATTCATTAAATGAGAAATATTTTGAAGCAAGAGAGCTTCCAGTCACCAAGTGAATGCTGCCTTTTTCTCATGAGATAGGCTATGTTAAGAATACATGCATTGAATCCCAATACAAATACCAACCCCATTCTTCAATGAGATGGAAAAGGCAATCTCCAATTTCGTATGGAATGGAAAAAAGCCCCAAATAAGCAAAGCACTCCTTAAGAAT
>NW_006399813.1:2016126-2019035 GCF_000299155.1 Elephantulus edwardii
CTTGTTCTTTGGCTTCTCTACACTCCAGTGTAATCTTCAGAGTTTCTTCTGACATCCATTTTGGTCTTTTCTTCCTCTTCTGTCTTTGTAAGACTGTCTGCACTCTTCCTGTATGATGCATTTGACGTTCTCCCACAACTCATCTGGTCTTCACTCATTAGAGTTCAAGGCCTCAAACCTGTTTCTGAGATGATTCTGAAATTCAGGTGGGATGAAATCAAAGTCATATTTTTTCTTAGTCTGTCTCTCTCTAGACCAAGGAATCTCACCCATGAGCCCCTTAATAAAGCTTCTTTAGCTTTCTTTCTTTCTCTGGTCCCTTCCTTGAGTCCTTGGCCTTACATCCAGTGTGAGTGAAACAGGGAGAGGGACAGACTAGGGAAATACCACACCCTAAACTGGATTAGGGCAGGTTTTATAGTGAGGGTGTTTGGGGAGGGAAGGGGGGGCACTCCATGGTAGTTGATGCTGTTCACTCCCTTTGTTCTCCCTTTGACCTTGGTTCTGGCCTGACAGTTCTCCTAGTAGTCCAGGGTATATTCAATATTCTTCTCCAGCACTCTGTGCTACAGGATCACTGAGTTGAAATCTACCTGAGGACTCTGAGCATTTTGTTCAAAGATTCATATTTGTTTTAGTTATCTCTTTTTCACTGCCATTGAGTCAGAACCAACTCCTAACTGATCCTTCATTGAATTTCTGAGGCTGTAAATGGCACAGGAAGTCACTCACCTTTCTCTCTTGGAGCCACTGGTTTATATAAACCACCAGAGAGGCTTGGCCTTTGGATTAATAGTGCAACTCCCTATAGATTTATTTATCAGTCCTTTCATACTAACAAAGACAAGAAATAAATGGCTCTAACACACAAACTGGAGCTCTGGTGGCCTAGTGGCAAGAAGCTGCGCTGCAAAACTCAAAGGCATGCATTTTGAGGCCACCAGCAGCTCCCAAGGAGAAAGATGGGCAATCACCTCCCATGCAATTAACCGCTTCTGAAAACCCAACAGAGGGTCAGCTATGGGTTGGTTCCAACTCTACAGTAAACAACATCAACAAACACATTTCTTTTCTGCTTAAAAGGCTAAAGGTTTGAATTCAGAGCCCTAGTGTCAGGGAATGGCAAAGGACAGCGGACAAAGGAGATCAATCGACTGGCTTGACAAAGACTATGGCAATATTACAATAGTAACAGACCCTCAAGGAATGCAGCTATATGACAACAAAAACAGACTCTCAAGGAATTTGGCAAAACAACAGACTTAAGGACAAGATAAATGAGATGGCCAGTCACCATATGTCCATTAGAAGAAATGCACTAGTCAGTGGTTTAAACCCCACTCCCCAAGCAAAGGATATATAAGATTAAAAAATTGTGTCAATCTGTCCTGACCCATTCATAGCCTTTTATAAACGTCTAATAAACTTCAGTTTCTTTCTCTTGCTCTCACTTAGTATTAGTGTCTTTCTTATATTTCCGAGTCAGAACTTTCTAATTCAAAGAGTTTGAGTCAAACTTTCTAATTCAAAGAGGCCCCTGGACCTTTTTGGGAAATCATCCCCTTGACACTAGCTTTGCCACCATAGTCTGTAGTGTGTTGCATTGTTAACCAAAAGGCCTTGGGTCTCCATTAGTTTGTGTTAGAAAAAAAGAGTTGAGGGCAAGAGAGAGAAAGAAAAAAACTTGTATCAAGAAATGAAGAGGGCTTTATTGCGTGGTCTGAGAGGGATGCCAGGTAACCATGAGCAGAGAAGGTCAAAATGGCGTGAGGGTGGACTAGGGTGGCCCTCTTTTAGAGGGGTTCTAGGGGGTACTAGGGAAGAAGAAATTTGGGGCTGTTAATTAACTTGGATTTGGGCTTTTGTAATTAGGCTCAGAGCCTTATCAGGATCCATCGTCTGGTCTGGTCCTGGAACTGGCCGCCCTGGCTATCATCAGGTTTCTCAAGGAGTGAGCAGTCCTGGGGGCAACTGCGACATTCTTGACATTCTTCCTACAGTTTGAATACACCATTCATTAGTTCCAAAGGAAGATCAGTAGTCTCCTTCCATTTAGATGGACAGTTTCAGAAACCTGAATGGAGCCTCACTATAAATTGAGACAGAGTAGATGGTAGTGATGGAGCTTTTCTGTGTTGTTTCATTACGTGCAGTAGAGTGGGTTTTCACATGGCAGGAAACAGCCCATCCTTCTCCCTGGGAGTAGTTGGTGGCTTTGAACTGCGTGCCTTGGGGGTTGCAACGAAGCTTCTTACAACTCAGCCACCAGAGCACCTGGAGTGATCTTCAGAGGAAGACTTTCTGTGAACTCTAGAGGAAGGCTCTTGTTTCTTGTAGGTCACTTTCCTGTGAGCTGTGAAGTCTTGTCCCTTATCTCTGTTTCTCTTATGCTTGTTTAATCTCTTCATTTCAAGAGATGGACTCAAAACACACTCTCATCCTACTAATTAACATAATAAAGACACACTTTCAAATAGGATTATAGGTGTGTAGGTTAAGGTTTACAACATGTATTTTAGAGGTACAATTAAATTCATTAACATTCTTTTAAGACTTTAACAATTCTGGTTAATGACCGGTCAGATTTAACTGGCAGCTTCCTGCCCACCCACTCCCTTTTCTCTTTTAAGCTTAAGAAAATAATACTTTACCTTATAGTCAGCGGCATCTTAGATTTGATCAGTGGCTAATTACCCAATCAACAAGGTATATAATGTGCCACAGGATTTTTTATTTTATTTTGACACAGGATTTGAGAAAACAGGTTGTATCATTAGAGTTGTTGTTGTTATGTGCCGTTGAGTCCTTTGCAACTCATAGCGACCCTATGCACAACAGCCCTAAACCCTGCTCTATCCTGCGCCAACCGCACCACCTCTGACACACCCATCCCGATTGCCCCAGTCACC
>NW_006399813.1:2021206-2031122 GCF_000299155.1 Elephantulus edwardii
TGGATTTGGTTTAATTTTCCTCAGCTTCAGCTTGAACTTGCATATGAATAATTGGTGGTCTGTTCCACAATCAGCCCCCGGCCTAGTTTTCACAGCTGATATTGAGCTTCTCCAGAGGTTCCCACACTTTTCAAATCCACCAGCAGCTCTGAGGGAGAAGGAAGAGCAATCTCTTCTCCTGTGATTTACCGCCTCTGAAAACTCATCAGCTATATTGACTCGATGGCACAGAATGACAACATCATTAAACTACATACAGCTTGTTGGTCAGGAAGTTGGGAAGCCCTAGGTTGGAAGATTCTTAAGCTATTCCGAGAGACCTTTGGATATTAGGGCAAAGCACAGAAACTGGTTGCCAGCAATCTGCTTGTTAGGTCTGGTTGCTATGGCAACCACAGGGTATTGTCCTGTAAAGCAGGTATTGCGACAAGGTTTCTGGGATTGTGGCTTCTCACATGGAAAGGAGATAAAACCTCAAGAATGAGGTAGGACCTTTTTGACTCACTAGATTACTTTTGGGATTAGATCTCTAGCTGGGATTCCAGTATCAAGGTGATCGCTGAATGAAAGAGGGAGTAAAGATAGTACCTGGAGTCCTAGTGAGTTGATATGAGCCATGAAAACTCAGCAGCAAAAATGGGGTTTTTACTTAATTCTGTGATCTTCAAGTGTATCCTGTCTTGGTAGCTTGTACCTATCCCAGTTAGGTCAAACAGTGCCTCCCAACCAAGTTCCCCAGCTGCTAAGCTTGTTAATCTTAGATAGATTAGCAGGAATAGATTAGTACAAAAGGACTAATAGTGTAATAGATTAGGACAAAATAGTTGTATTATATATTAAATAAAGTAGTTAAGATATTTTCTTTCCAGCGATGAGATCGTCGAGTTTTTCATTTTCAACTTAGCATCTTTATTACTTGAGACTTTTTAAAGTGTCCTTTTTATGTAATACTTCCATAACAACAACAAAAAAAGACGGTAAAAACATGAAAACAGTAAAGGATAATGCTAAAAATCAAGGAGACAACTGTTGATGTTTTTCCTTTTCACTCCTTAAGTTTTTAAGACATATGAATTATTTTTCCAATACGAATATTTAAGAAAGGAAACTCCTTAAAGTCTACCTTTACTTTTTCAAAGAGAAACATTGCATGGGAAATATATATGGGGTTAAAAAATCCCCCCCCCACACACACATATTTACGCTGTTTTGGACAATGTATTCATTAACAAACACTGGTAAGCATAAATGAAGGCCTGCCATTTGGAAGACACAGTCACAGAGGTTTTCATTTTATTTACTTCATCGGCTTGAAAAAGGACTCTTAAAAGACGGCTTCAAGGAAACGGTAACTTTTTGAAAACATGCCCTGGAATGGAAGGAAGGTCGGGCGCCTTCCGCGTCACGTGACCCGCGAGCGCAGGGCGCCATCTTACGCAACGCCTCCCTGCGGAAACCACATCTCCCAGAGTCCTTTGCGCTCGGTGTCGTGCTGGCACTTTTACTGGCTGGGCTGTAGAGCGCAGCCAGTAGCTGTGCGCCATCGTTGACGCTGGCAGTCTTGGATTTGTGCTGGTGTTGCTGCTCTGAGGACGACGGGTGGCAGCGGCTAAGAAAGAAGAAAAGACGTGGCAGCCAGCGGGAGTCGGGGCTAGTGTCGTCGGTTCGGTAAAGTTCTGTCTTATGGTAACTAGAGCTGTTTTGTTTTTTTAAATTTCCGGGTGACTTGGGGCCGGGGAGGTGGGGAGAGGGCGAGGGGAGTGGCAGCGGCCTCCCCTCGCCCCCCAGGGTCGCGGCCTAGCCCGGGAAGTCAGAGGAGGAGTGCGGGTTGTTCTTCGGGCGCCGCTGGCACGACCCCGTCTCCCCATCTCCCGTCTGTGCCGTCGCCGAGGCGGGCCGAGAGCCCCGGGCTCCCGCTCACTTTTCCGTCCACCCCGCCCCCACCGCTTCCCCCGCTCCCACGGCGCCTGCTCTTTTCCCGACCAACCACCCTTCCCTCCCTCCCCCACATCCTGTGTTAGCGAAACTTGTAGGCTCCCCGAGCCGTCCCCGCCCCCCCCCCCCCCGACTGCCGACTCCAGCTTCGGGGCCGCAGCGGACCCCCACCCCACCCCCTCTGCCGAGCGCAACCCTCGTGCCAGGCGCTGCATTTACCGACTCTCGTTCCTCTCCAGGATCCCCCTACTTTGGAAGAGGTTCTCAAACTCCACATACTGAAAGCCACCGTCATTTATTCCGGTATTCTCCATCCCGGCCCTCCCCCGATTCCTCTCCTGCCCCCAGCCCTCCTCCAGCGGAGTCAAGAGCCACAGGGACACTTCCGTTCTCCTTGTAGGATTGATGAGACCGTAGTGAAGAACACCCCCCAAACTCGCATAATCGCTGTGGAATCCTATGGGCAAGGCTTATATTGTTGGCATCTTCCGACCTTGGTTCAGGACCTTGAGAAGGAGGCTGTGGAACTCTAGTGATAGCGATGCTATTTAGGGTAAATGTATGTAGGTATCGGGTCAAGGTGAGGGGGAGTCGTTTAAGGAGGAGTGGAAGTGCTGTAAAGCTCTCGTTTCAAGTTTTGTTGCTCTTTTACAGTTCACTCTGTGAGTTACTCACTGACAGCCTGTAAAGTTTCTAAGCTTCTTGTCTAAAAAACCCTGGAAAACTAACATTAACTCCTGATACAGACAGTAAATGTAAAACGCAGTTATTTTAACTTATTTTGTAATTTTTTTTCCTTTTCTCAAGCTATCCCCCCCATCCCACCCCCAAGGCATCCACTTTTGGAATTTGGGTTGCTTTTAGAACTGAAAGGGCACAGCTAGCATTTGCTGTTAGTGACCAGTATGTGGAGTCTGATTTAACTTTTCCTGAACGGACTTAACTGGGTTGTATTGGCAAATCACCATCCTAAGTAATGCACTGTGTTTTTGTTGAAATTAATTTCCCGGAAATAGCTAATACCAGATTTTAGGGGAAATCAGAGGTGCTATCATGAGGCATCAGTTCTATTTAGAGGGCTGAGGGAAGATAAAATGTTCCTGATGAAACATAGAGCTGAGATTAGAAGACTAACTTTATGATTCTGGGAGAGTGGGTCTCAGTTCTCTTTTCTTTAACATGCAGTTGGATTGTTTTAGTTCACAATTCAGAGAATTGGAAGGGATCAGAAAGCCCTCTAAGAAAGAGCTTGGGAATGTTCTCCTTTGCTGTCACTTTTCCTCCAAAAATAACCTGGCTTGGGAATCATTGGTCGGAAGGGAACTTGACGCCTCATAGAAATTGGAGGAAAGGGAACATAAGGAGAGAGGAACAGCTGTCTTTCTGCTTGAGTAGTAAACCTACTCACAAATTCCGGTACACATTTTGGAGACGTAAAGAGAATGAGTGTATGTACCCTAAGTGTGCCAGTTTCCTCAATCTCTTCTAGCAGAAGATGCCACGCTTTTAGTGGCACTGGGATTCTAGGCTGTGTTCCTATTAGTTCCAGTACTGATGAGGATGATGTGAGAGAGAGAAAGATGGTGGCTGACGGAGTGGATAAAGAGAAAAAATTACCTTCTAAAAAGAAAAGAAAGAAGGGCTTGCGAATTAAAGGGAAAAGGCGCCGAAAAAAATTGCTCCTTGCAAAAAAGTTTAAGGATTTAGCCTCCGGAAGGCCTATCGTAGATGCACCTGCTTTGCTAGCTTCCGGTGTTCCTGAGCAAGATGAAGAAAGTCTGTTTGAGAGCAATATAGAAAAGCAGATCTACCTACCTAGTACCAGAGCCAAGACTTCCATTGTGTGGCACTTCTTTCATGTTGACCCCCAGTATACCTGGCGAGCTATTTGTAACCTCTGTGAAAAAAGTGTCAGCAGGGGTAAGCCAGGCAGCCATCTTGGTACATCTACTCTTCAGCGACACCTGCAGGCAAGGCATTCACCTCACTGGACCAGGGCCAACAAGTATGGAGTCACTAGTGGAGAGGAGGATTTTACCTTGGATGTGCCTTTATCACCCTCTTCTCCATGTAGCAGTGGAAGCTTTGAATATATCCCAACTGATTCTTTAGATGATAACAGAATGGGTAAGAAAAGAGACAAATCAGCATCTGATGCCCTGAGGGCGGAAAGAGGAAGATTCCTCATTAGAAGTAACATTGTCAAGCATGCCTTAATTCCTGGAACAAGAGCCAAGACATCTGCAGTTTGGAATTTTTTTTATACTGATCCTCAGCATATCTCTAGAGCTGTGTGTAATATATGTAAAAGAAGTGTGAGCCGAGGTAGGCCAGGGTCCCACTTGGGAACATCAACACTTCAAAGACACCTGCAAGCCACACATCCAATCCATTGGGCTGTTGCCAACAAAGATAATGGTGCTATTGGGAATGGATTAGATGAATCTGAGACAGAGAGAAATGAGCTCTTGAGCGATCCTCTGCATGGAGAGAAGTCTACAGGTAGCCAGGATTTAACAATTGAGGATCTTAGTGACTCTGATTCAGAGGGACCTCCTGTGTTAGAAATTGAAAATAGAAGAGGTGAGAATCCCAGGCCTGCTGTACAGCCAGATCTGATAAGAGCACAGGGGAGGAAAAGAACATACTGTGAAAATCCAGTCTCAAGTCAAATTAGTCAAGCAATTATTCAGATGATTGTAGAAGATATGCATCCTTACAACTACTTCTCAACTCCAGCCTTTCAGAAATTCATGAAGATTGTGGCTCCTGACTATAGGTTGCCATCGGAGACTTACTTTTTCACTAAGGCCGTACCTCAGTTATATGATTGTGTCAGAGAAAAAATTTTCTTAACTCTAGAGAATGTACAGAGCCAAAAGATACATCTGACTGTTGACATATGGACCCATGACCCCTCCACTGACTATTTCATTCTGACAGTACATTGGGTCTCTTTGGAAACTGTACCTTCCAATAATGGTGGTAGAATCCCAAATTTTAGAAAATGGGCAGTGCTTTGTGTAACAGGTTTGGCAAAAGACTGTTTGATAACCAATATCTTACAAGAATTAAATGACCAGATTGGCCTGTGGCTTTCTCCAAATTTTCTTATCCCCAGCTTCATTGTTTCTGACAATTCCTCTACTGTTGTACATGCAATCAAAGATGGTGGTTTTAGTCATATGCCCTGCTTTCTGCGATGTTTAAATATTGTCATTCAGGACTTTTTCTGTGAACACAAAAGCATTGAGAATATGTTAGTGGCTGCAAGAAAAACCTGTCATCATTTTAGTCATTCAGTCAAGGCTCGACAGATACTGCAAGAGTTCCAAAATGATCACCAGCTTCCATGGAAGAATTTGAAGCAGGATGAGACTGGCCATTGGGTTTCTACCTTCTATATGTTAAGATGGCTTCTAGAACATTGTTACTCAGTTCACCATAGTCTGGGCAGAGCCAGTGGAGTTGTGCTTACCTCCCTTCAGTGGACTCTAATGACTCATGTTTGTGATATTCTTAAGCCATTTGAGGAGGCCACCCAGAAAGTTAGTGTGAAGACTATGGGATTGAATCAAGTGCTACCCCTGATACATCATTTACTCCTTTCCCTCCAGAAACTTAGAAAAGATTTTCAAGTCAGAGGTATTACTCAAGCTCTCAATCTGGTGGACAGTTTATCACTGAAACTTGAAACTGACAGCTTATTAAGTGCCATGCTCAAATCTAAGCCTTGTATCTTAGCTACATTGTTAGATCCTTCCTTTAAGAACAGTTTGCATGACTTTTTCCCACAAGGTACTGATTTAGAAACTTATAAGCAGATCCTTGCAGAAGAAGTTTGCAATTATATGGAATCTTCACAAGAAGTCTGCCATATTGCAACTTCAGAAGTTTCTGGCCCCTCAGCTACAGGATCTGATTCGTTTACCTCATCTGTAAAAGACGGCACCTCCTCCAGTTCAGGCTCTCTTGATAGCTCAGTCGCAAATAATGCTACTGGAGGCAAAAGCATCCTGTTTCCTTCTGCTATAGCACTGGTGGATGAATATTTCAAAGAGAAGTATTCAGAAATCTCAAGAGGTAATGACCCTTTGATTTACTGGCAGAAGAAAGTGAACATCTGGCCAGCTTTGACTCAAGTTGCCATTCAGTATCTAAGCTGCCCCATATGTAGTTGGCAATCTGAATGTATCTTTACTACAAATAGCCACTTTCATCCAAAGCAGATCATGAGCTTGGACTTTGACAATATAGAACAGCTCATGTTCCTGAAAATGAACTTAAAAAATGTTAACTATGATTATTCTACATTGGTTCTGAATCGAGATCTGGAGAATGAAGTTGTTCAAAGGAGTGAAAAGGAAATATTATCTTAAGGTTTTTTTTCCTTTTTCCATTTAAAATTAGTAACTTTTGCTATTATTGTATCCTAATTGCTATAATTACTACATAAAATAATACTAATTAACTTATAGAAACAAATCTGGGAAAACCTAAGAATATAAAAGGGGTGAAAATTCCTCAGAGGCAAAATAATTTTGCCAAACTGAATATTACAGATTTTGCTGTAGTAATTCAATTTAGCAAACATTTGAATTACTTTTTCTATTAATTGAGAAATAAAAGACTTTTTTCTTTTTTTTAATTAAAACTTGGAAAAGTAGTATATAAATGAAAGGCCTTGGGCTGTTTCTGGCCGATAGATTGACATGATTGGTTAGGAGGAAAAGTTTTCCTTATGTCCTTGCTCTAAACCAATAGAATGACAAGCATTCTAAGCTGCTAACCGAAAGGTCTGTGTTTAATCCTACCAGCTGCTGTTTGGGAGAAAGATATGGCAGTCTGCTTCCAGAACAATCCACAGCCTTGGAAACCTTTGGGGCAGTTTTACGTCCCTTAGTCACTATGAGTCAAAATTGACTCGAAAGCAAGATTTAGTTGGGGTGGGGTTGTTTTTTTTGTTTGGGTTTTTTTTTTCTTTTCTTTTTTTTTTCTTTTTTCTTTTTTTAAACTCCCAAAACTTACCTACCTACATCTTAATGAAACAAGCAAACAAAAACCTCATGAAACTGTTATATTTTGAAATTTCTATATGTCTCCTCATACTGGTCATTTCTAATTTCATCTTAATATGATAGAATTAGTCCCTTGTTTTGAATTGGTTCTATTAAGATTGAGAAATCTTAGAAAATAATTACAAACTACTTAAAGACTTTGAGTTGCCATTTTTAACCTTTATGCAGTAGTGTAGAAACAAAATTACATAGGTGCAGCTGCATATTTTATAGTTAAATGGCATATAATAAAAAGTTTGTTAAAAGTTTGGAAAAAGAATTAATGGGAATTGGAATGAAACCCAGTATGCATTTGCCAGAGAATAGTTGGCTAATTTTAAATGATCTTGAATGTCCTTTTTTTAAAAAAGAAAGAAAAAATCCTAAGTGACCCAAAATCCTGTATTATTATTAACTGTGAGATAGTAAAAAGAGTTGTTTCATGTGTTAGGAATCATGAGCCTCACTAGTAGAATGAAAACATTGATCTCAGTGATCCTTACAGTCCCTTTCCACTCTTAATGTATGTTTCAGTGAGTGGGAAGCCAGAAAATGACTTTTAGTAAAAGTCTATTGAAAATTTCAGATTGAATAACTAATATAAGATCCCAATTTTTCCTTTTTTTCATTTTAGATTTGGGGATATTCCCTGCCCAAAAAATTCCTGGAAAATTGACTAGTATTAAGTGTGAGTAAAAGGTGTCCACTTTTTTTTTTTTTTAAGTTTTTATTTTAGTTTTGTCTTGGATAGTATTTGGCAAGATTTAGCCTAGAAATTATGTAGTATTTATTACATGAGAATCAAAATTGCTGTATTTACTGGGCTGGTTTCAAAATTTGAGAACTCATTTCTATATATCAGTATATTTTTTGGGGTTTTTTTGGTGTTTTTGGGTTTTTTTTTATTTTAAAATGGTAAATGTACCATTGTGCAATGAAATTCCAATTCCAAAAATAGACCATTTACTGACTGGAGTCAATGGGTGATTACAGCATCTTCAGTTACATCCATTAGTAATAAAGAATTTGGAACTAAGCTGCAGAAGCAAGCCTTTGTAGGGTCAGTGTTGAATGTCGGTGACATTGGTGTTCATGTAAAAAGAAGAAAAAATATTCCCCCCGTAGGTAACATTTTCTTTAACAGTGCCAGTTCAGGATGGCTATAATGCTGCTCTGCCTTCTACAACTTGCTGCACCATTCTGTAGTTATTCTATAACTATACACTTTTATCTTTTTTGGCTAAACACTCCCTGAGACAAGAATGATGATATGCATACATCCTTATTTTACACATTCATAGTTATGTAAAAAATTTCCCTTCCTCTTTGGTTTGTGGGGTTGGCAAAATCTAGTATAACTTTAATTTTCTGATACTTTGATATAAAAGTTCAGTATTTTTATAATGAACCCAAATCTAAAAGCTTTTATATTTTAAAAGGGAAAACTTCCCCAAATGTTTTATTTCTACACATTTGTATATGTGTGTGTGTGTGTGTGTATATATAAGCCAGTTAGTATCTATGTATATTGTATACATAAAACACTATATTTTTACAAGTATGTTTTTATTATACAAATAATAAAGATGGGGGAAGGTTTCTGTTTTTTTTTTCTTAATAGGTGAAGAAATCTTGAAGACCAGAAATTGGATCTTAATGAATTTTGGTGTTTTTAAATTTTTTTTTCTTTACCATTTCTTTTTTAAATTCTATTACTCGGCTATGGAAGATGGATCTTTTTCTTTTTTTTTTTTTTTTTTTTTTCCTTTTTTTTTTCTTAAATGAAACTAAAGTTCATTTTTAAACGAACTTGTTTTTTTATATTTTATTTTTGAGGAGATAACTAACCCTAGCTGTCTCCAGTCTGACAAAGGTTATTCGAATGGACTTAAATCTCCCAGTGGTTTGGAGATGTTTTAGAAGCACGTCCTGTGTTTGAATTGTGGCTGAGAGGTTTCCTTGACAATGTGAGGAAGAGAATTCTTTCTGCCTCGTTGTTATTAATTCATGGATTGAGTGTTGGTTCGACCTACAGGAGTGATAGATTGGAACTCAGTGAAGACCCAGACGTTCCTCTTGAGATCAGCCAGCTAATGTAAGTATAGATATGGCTTTTGTTTTCCCCCTCCTTCATTAAAGAAGAGAATATTTTTTTAATTTAAAGTATAATTTTCTTGGGTTAAACGAAAAGAATTAGAAGGTGTTGTCTACGTGTTTTTATAAACTTTTACTAGTATTTTGACAGAAACATCTTTTGCATATATGTGTATCATAAAGGCATGTACATTGTAAAAAGGGTGAAAACAATGTAGCCAAAATAAAAATCCCTTTCACTTTCAGCTATGCAAGCTAAAAACACTAACTCTTACATGTATTAGGACATAGTTCTCTGTACACACAGCTCCGCTTTATCTTTCTGTAATCACTACATTTTTGTCTGCCATCCAATCTGAAATGACATCACTGGGTTTTCAGGAGCAGTAAATTGCATGGGATTAAGTTGCCCGTCCTTCTCCTATAGAGCAACTAGTAGATTTGAACCTTAAGCCTTTGTGTTGGCCATGCAGTTCCTTACCACTAGGCCACTAGAGCTCCCAATACATGGTCGTCTGTTACATAAATGTGCCATGATTTAACATTATTCGTATTCTTAGCTCTTTGTGATTTGGCAATTAAAAAAATGACTCTATTCTCAGTAACAAGTAAGTCCAGACTGATGTCTCCAGAACAGATTTCTTATATGTGAATATCATCTGTTACTCCCTAAAATGGTTGTGTCAGTTCACTAAATTAGCAATATTTTCCTTTGTCTTTTGAGTTTGTAAGAGCTCTTATGACTCCTTAATAAAAGCACTGACACTTGTTCATGTTTCTGATGTTGTTGTTATATGCCGTCGAGTCACTTGCGACTGATAGCGACCCTA
>NW_006399813.1:2035657-2042581 GCF_000299155.1 Elephantulus edwardii
AACAACAACAACAACCTTCATGGAAGTAGATTATCAGATCTTCTTCCTTCAGAGCAGCTAGGTGCAAGGGTTTCAACTGCTGGCTTTTCAATTACAAAGTAGACACTTAACTATTGTGCCAGTAGAGATCATATTCTTCGTATGTATTGTTAGGTGTTATTGAGTGAATTTTCAACTGTCATGGACTCCTTGTGACTGAGTTTTATAGATTAATTTTATAGAAGCCATTTGACAATTCTTTTCTCCCATGGAACTGTTAGATGGCTTTGAACTGTGTGTAACTTTTAATGTCTCTAGGACTCTTTGTTCTTAGAGTAGTGCTCTAATTTATACACTTGATACTGGGCTAAAATAAAAACGTTGTCATCCCTGCTCTTTAGTCACTGGAATTTTTTGACTGAAGTAATAAGTATTTGCAACTGAGGCTGACGGATATTGTTAATTTCTTTGCCACATTTTTCATAAATCATATTTATTGGTAGACTCAAGTTATATTGATCTGTGTACTCAGCTCACTTGTTGATAAGTGCTGTCAAGTATGACTCCTAGCTACTTCATGAACAAGTAATCTGAACCCTGTTCTATCTTGTGCTATTCTCATGCTTCCTGATACACAAGAGGCCATTGCAGCAGTCACTTTGTCAGTCCATCTGGTTGAGGTTCTTCCTCTCTTTGTCAACCCTTCACCTTTCCCAACATCACATCCCTCTCCAAGGAATAACTACTCCTAAAAACATGCCCAAAGTATGTGAGGCGAAGCCTCATCGTTCTTGCCTCCAAAGATCACTCTGGCTGCACCCTCTCCAAGACATAGCTGTTTGTTCTTTTGGCCATCCATGGCATGTTCAGTTCTCTTTTCCAACACCACAGCTCAAAGGCATCACTTATTCATTGTCTAGCTCTCAGATGTGTAGCAAGTGATTGGAAAGACTATGGCCTGAATCAGATGCACTTTAGTCCTCAGCCTGACATTTTACTCCTCAATAATTTGGAGGGGTCCCTAACTGTAGAAATTCCCCATTGAAATGCATCTCCTTATTTCCTGACTGCTTGTGTCAAGGGTTTTAATTGTGAATCTAAGCAAGATGAAGCTCTTGACAGTTTCAATCTCCTTTCCATCCATAATGACACTACCTATTGGTCCAGTGGTCAGAATCTTTGTCTTCTTGACATTGAGATGCTATCCATACCAAAGGCTACATTCCTTTATCTTCTGCAACAACTGCTTCAAACCTTCCTCACTTTGAGCAAGCAAAGTTGTATCATCTGCATAATGCAGGTAACTGATGAGTCTCCCTCAAATCCTGATGTCACATTCCTTTTCAGAGTCCAGCTTTTTGGACAGTCTGCTCAGCCTACAGATTGCACTTCCCTTCTAGGTTTTAAACCATGCAATGTTCGCCTGCTCTGTTCACATAGCAGTCTCCTAGTCCAGGTTTAGGTTCTGCATGAGCATGATTAAGTGCTCTGGGGCTCCCTTTCTTCTCAATGTTAGCCACAAGTTATGATCCACACAGTCATATGCCTTTGCAAAGTCATTAAAGTCACTGTTTGTGAATAGACATTCTTTTGGTATTTTTTTTTACTTTCAGCCAGGATCTATCTGACATCAGCAATGATATCCCTGGTGCCATGGACTCTTCTAAATCCTGCTAGAACATCTGGCAGTTCCCTATCTGTGTACTGTTCTAGCCATTTTTAATGACCTTCAGTAGTACTTTGCTTGTTTGTGATATTAATGATACTGTTGGATAGTTTCCAAATTCAGTTAGCTTACCTTTCTTGGGAATGGCAGCAAATATGGACCTCTTGCAAACTGTTGGCCAGACTACTGTCCTCCCATTTCCTACACAGACTGGTGAGCTCATCCAAGGTTGTATCTGTTAATTGAAATGAGTCAGTTGGTATCCCATTGATTCCTGGGGCCTTATTTCTTGCCAATGCCTTCGTGCAGCTTCCACTTCCTCTTTCATTATCATTGGTTTCCGTTCATATGGTATTTTCCTGAAATGTTTCAGTATTAATCAATTCTTTCTGGTACAGTGATTCTGTGTATGCCCTCCATCATCTTTTGATGGTTTCTGTGTCGTTTGATATATTGCCCATGGCATCTTTCAGCCTTGTAACACAAGGCTTAAATGTGTTTTTTCAGTTCTCTCAGCTTGAGAAAAGCAGAGCGAATTCTTCCCTTTTTATTCTCTAGCTCCAGCTCTCTGCACATTACATTATATTTTGCTTTGTTCTCCAGAACTGCACTTTGAAATCATCTATTCAGCTTTCACTTTAACGTTTTCCTTTTGTTTCAGTTTCTCGATGTTCCAGTGCAATATTTAGAGTTTCTTCTGACATCCATTTAGATTTTTTCTTTTTGTTTTGATAATGACCTTTTGCTTTCTTCTTGGATGATATTCTTTTTTTTTACCAACTTTTGTTTTTATTTTTTTCACTAGTTTATCTTCAAAATTCTAATACAAATTTGAACAAATTCTTTCAGTTTCCCTCCCTCTTCCCCCCCCCCCATCAAATTGTACAACCCAATGATTAATCCTCTCTTCCCCCTGTACATCCACATCCCTCAGCTTCCAGCCTCTCCCACCCTTCCTGGACCCTTATACTCATTCTACAACAACAGTCTTATATCCTTGTGGGACTGAGTTCACTCAGCATAATGCTCTCCTCTCGCTCCCAAGTTAGGTAATAATTTACTAATTTACAGTTATTGCTCTTGCATGCTGCATAGTATTCCATTTTGTGAATGTACCATAATTTCTCAATCCATTCATCTGTGGTTGGACATATGAGCTATTTCCATGTTCTTGTGATTATGAATAATACTGATGAACTTTGGTGTACAAATCTCAGTTTGTGCCTCAGTTCTCATATTCTCAAGGTATATTCCAAGTATTGGAATAGCTGGGTCATATAGAATTCCTGTGTGTTCAACTTTTTGAGGACATGCCAAACTGCCTTCCAGAATGGTTGTACCACATGGATAATATTCTTGATAATAATCATGCCACAGCTCGTCTGGTCTTCGAACATTGGTGTTCAATGTCTCAACCTTTCCCAAGATGATCTTGAAATTCAGATGGAATTGATTCATGATCATTATCTTGGTTCCTGTGGACTTTTATTTTCTTCAGGCTCAATTTGCACTTGTATATGTGTGATTGATAGTCTGTCCCTGGCCTTGTTTTGATGGCTGATAATTTTCTCCAATGATTCCTTCCACAAATATAGTCAATCTGAGTCCTATACAGCCCATCAAGTAAGATCCATGTGTAAAGTCGTCCTTTGTCTTCTTTTGCAAGTAAAGCATTATTAAGTACAGAATTCATTTTGTATCCAGCTTCATTTCTATCACCAAGCCCTTCTTCACTCTTTCCCACTTTTGCATTCCAGTCACCAGTTATCATTAATGTATCTTGAGTGCATGTTTTATCAATTTCAAACTGCAAGCTTTGGTAAAAATTCTCAATTTCTGGAGGGTAGGTTGTTTAATTGAAAGATGGGTGTAAACTGGGCGTTTTTTTATTTTGTTAACAGTCCAAGTATAAGCTGATTGGCTATTTTGATTTCTTAACAACCACCAGTGGGCTGGAAGCCTCTTGTTTAAACAATCAGAACCTGGTGGCGAGCCTTTGTATTTAAAAGTCTGTTAGATCCTACCTAAGAGTCTCCAGCTTGGAGCAGTTAGATTCTGGAGCTTAAGTTGTTTTTATTTAATTAGTGGTAATTGTGTTTGGGGAGATACAGCACTTGTCTGTCAGTTTGCTGTACTGAGATAATTTGGGGTTATGGTAATACTGAAAGCTATGCCACTGGTGTGTCATTGCCATTTGGTTTGCTCATGGTGGACAGGTTTTTGTGGAATAAGGAAGCAGTATGGGCCATCTACTTCCCAAATAAGAAGTCTTTGAAAAACACTGAAGGAATGAGGATAGTTAGAGTAGTATAGTGGTAGAGCCCAAATTGGTAGTCAGTTGAAACAAGGGGGAAAAGTAACAAACATTGTTAGTAATTGGAACATGGAAGGTATGTAGCATGAATGTTGGGAACCTGGAAAGTGTTAAAAATGAAATGAAACACATGAACATAGACATAGTAGGGATTAGTAAGAGGAGAGGGACCAGCTTTGGCCACTTTGAATCAGATAATCATATGGTATACAATGCAGGAATTGAAAAACAGAACGGTGGTGCCTTCCTAGTCAAAAGAGTCACTTTGAAGTTCTATCCTGAAATATTGTTGTGAGTAGTAGGTTATTATCTGTATACATACAAGGAAAATCTGTTAACAAGACTATTATTCAGATATACATCCCTACATCTAGAGCCAAGAGGAAAAAATTGAGAACATTTTTTTACCAACTCATTTACCAATATTTAAATGTTATTTTTCACATCTATGATACAAAGTAAAGCTAAATCCTTTTTTGAATTTTGCTTTTCTGTTACTCTTATAAATAATTGTACATTCTGTCAGATTTCAGTAACTTCAAATTGACCTTTTTTTTTAACCTTTCACTCACTATGTAGATTATTTGAGGGAGAACTAACATCACTTAAATCCTCTAACTCCCATTTTTCTAGATCTTTTGTATCTTAGTTTTTTGTAGTGTCAAACCTTGAATACTTAGAAAATTTCTTTAATTTTTTTAATTAGTAGTTACTAGTAATAGAATTCTATTATTATTTGAATGCTGTCATACAGGACATTTATTGATTTATATGTATCTTACTATATCTAGCTATTTTTTCATCTTTAGTAATTTTTTGAAGGTTTTTTTATTAATTGTAGTGAAAGTTTATAGAGACTTAGGGTTTCCTTTCATTCATTGTTGCACTTTTCTCCTTGCCCACCCCTTCACCCCCCAATTCACTCCTTTCCTTGAAAAGTAAAACTTGATTGTTAAGCAATCTCTCCACCCAAATCTACTCCACTGTACAGCCTTCATTCTGGACTCCTGTCATGACAGTAATACTCAATCATAAATCCCTTTTAAACAGTTCTCGCCCTCATCTGTTTAAATGTAGTATACATTATTCTTCCCCTCCTTCTCTTGTCTTCCCTCAACCTTGATATCAGTCCCGTTTACAACAGTGGCCCTATGCAATATTTGTCCTTTTGTGACTGAGATATTTCCCTCAGCATAATGTCCTCCAGAGTCACCCATTTGTAATATTTCATGCGTTCCTTGGTTTTCAATGCTGCATAGTATTCCATTGTGTGAATATACCAGAGCCTCTCCATCCATTTGTTTGTTGATCGGCACTTGGGGTGATTTCTAGCTCTTTGCTGTTGCGAACAAAGCCGCAGTAAACATGGGTGTTTTGGATTGCTGCATCTAGTTTGGAAGTATGTAATCTACACCTCCTAAAATTTTTTGTCACATCTTTTTTTTCCCCCCCTTCAAGCTTTTATGGTTTATTTAGGACAAATAAAATGTGCAAACAAGCTTTCTATTAATTTTCTTCACTGTACTGTCTGGCATCGGGCTTGGTGACTCTAATGGATAGCCGGGCTGCTCTTTCCACAATGGCTTTGCTGTTCTTGGAGGAAACATTGTGCGCAGTCTCAGCACAGTAAGATTTGTTGCACATAAGCAGTACCTCTAGCTCCTTGATATTGTGGACTAGCAAAAGGAGAGAGAATGGCCAGGTGCTAGGACTGATCATCACATCTTTTTAGTATGTATACCTCCCCCCACCTTACTGTGTTTATTAGATCCTTTGCAACAGTATTGATTGTAGCCATTCTTTTATTTCTTAACCTTTAAGTACAAGCAATGGAATCAGACTTGAGTTTTGTTCTTTCTCTACTTGTGTTGAGTTTTTTTCTTTTTTTACTGTTTTTTTTTCCTTTTTCTAAATTTATTATTAATTTCAATGAAAATTACAGAGACTTTGGATTTCCATTCATTCATTACACTTTTCTCCCCTCGAGTACACTACCCTCTTGGAAAAGTAAAAGAAAAATTCATTCTTTGTTTTACAATCCCTCCCCCAAGGTCCACTCCACACTATACAGCCTTTGCTCTGAACTTCTGTCATGACAAAAATACCTAATAATTTTTCCTCTTAAACAGTTTTCTCCCTCATCTGATTGAATGCATTATACATTATTAAACCCATCCTTCTCAGTCTCCTCCCAACCCCAAGGTCAGTCCTGCTTTACAACAGTGGCACCATGCACTATTTGTCTTTTTATGACTAAGATATTTCACTCAGCATTATGTTCTCCAAGGTAACCCATTTTTAATAATACTGCGTGAGTTCCTTGTTTTCCAATGCAGCATAGTATTCCATCGTGTGACTACACTGCAGCTTCTCTATCCATTCGTTTGTTGAAGGGGATTTAGGGTGTTTCTAACTCCTTGCTATTGAGAACAAAGCCATGATAAACAAGGGTGTACATATATCTGCTTGGATGTTTGTTATGGTCTCTCTGGGGTATATTCCAGTATTGGAATTGCTGGGTCAAATGGAATCTCTATTTGCAACTTTTTGAGACAGCACCATACCACCTTCCACAGTGATTGCACCAATTTACACGCCCACCAGCAGTGAATAAGGGTTTCAGTTTCTCCACAACCTCACTGGCATTTGTTGCTTGCTGTTCTGTTAAATTTTGCTATTCTGACTGGGGTGAGATGCTGCCCCATAGTAGTTTTAATTTGCATCTCTCTTAGAGCTAGGGATTTTGAACATTTCTTCATGTGCTTGTTGGCCATCTGAATGTCTTTGGTGAAGTGTTCATATCCTGTGCCCATTTTTCTATTGGATTATTTACCTTTATCTTGTTGTGGTGCTCAAGTATTTTATAAATTCTGGATATAAGTCTCTTATCTGATAGGTCATTCCCAAATACTTTTTCCCAGTCTGTGGCTTCTCATTTTACCCTGGTGAAGTTTTTGGATGTGCA
>NW_006399813.1:2043110-2044300 GCF_000299155.1 Elephantulus edwardii
GCAACATGTCCACAGTATGTCAGACGAAGCCCCAGAATCCTTGCCTCCAAGGAGTAGCCTGGTTTAACCCTCTCTAGGATGGATCTGTTTGTTTTCTTGGCAGTCCATGGAACATTCAATACTCTTCTCCAGCACCACAGCTCAAAGGCATCAATTCTCCTTCTATCCTTCCTAGTCATTGTCCAACTCTCTAATGCTTAACAAGTGATTGCAAAGACCATGGCCTGTATCAGGTGCACCTTAGTCTCCAGAGAGACATTGTTGCTCTTGAGTACTTTAGAGAGGCATCTATCCACAGACTTTCCCATTGCAATATTTTTTTTATTTCCTGGCTCCTGATACCAAGAGTGTTGACCGTGGAGCCAAGCAAACTGAAACTCTGAGCAATCTCAATCTCTTCGCCATCCATCCTGATGCTACCGATTGGTCCAGTGGTGAGAATCTTTGTCTTCTTGACATTGTCTCCTTTTTCCCTGCATCTTTGTACATGCATGCCTTTACTATTGGAATTAATAATTTTTCATTGTGTGTGCAGTTGACCATGCCATCAGAGCTCGGAGATACCTTTTAAGGAAGTTTTCTGCTACCATTTGATGAGCATCGCTAAAGTTTCAAACCTCTTCAGTATTGGGAAATTTTATGCCGTTTCCATCAATGCAATTTGAGGATTTTCACTGTATAGAAATGGAATCTCTTGGATCTATTTCTTTCTCTTTGTATTTTAGGAAATGCCTTGATAGTGATAGTTATAATTCCATTATATAACTAGTTCTTTTTCACTGATGTTTATTTTCCTGTGGATTCCTTTTACTGAAAAGAATTCTTTGGGGAGAGGACACTGGAAAATTGAGTTTTCTGTCTGTTTTCACACATAGGCACTCCTACCATGGTGTGTTTGTGTGTGCCAGACCTACCCTTTTTTTTGAGAGTATTATAAATATTTTTTCCTTTTAATTTGTGTTTGTTGTTGTGTACCGTAAGATCAGATCAGACTGGCACAGGAGGAGATTGCCCCTCCTTCTCCAGCAGAGCATCTGATGGATTTGAACCGTATACTTTCGGGATTGCAGTGCGGCTTCTTTGCCAGTAGACCACCGGAGCTCCCTGAGAGTATTATTAAACTTTTTAAAATAATTTTGTTTTTGCACAATGACTTATTCATAGCAAATACATTTTTTAAGAGACATAAA
>NW_006399813.1:2045810-2093620 GCF_000299155.1 Elephantulus edwardii
AGAGATTGAGATTTTACACAGCTTTAGTTTGCTTGGCTCCACAGTCAACAGTCTTGGCACCAGCAGCCAGGAAATTAAAAGGCGCATTGCCATGGGAAAGACTGCTGTTAGGGACCTCTCCATAGTGCTGAAGAGCAGTGGTATCTCTTTGGAGACTAAGGTGCGTCTGATACAGGCCCTGGTCTTCGCAATCACCTGTTATGTATCAGAGAGTTGGACAATGACCAAGGAGGATAGAAGGAGAATAGATGCCTTTGAGCTGCGGTCCTGGAGAAGACTATTGAGAATACCATTGACTGCTAGGAAAACAAACAGATTTGTCCTGGAAAGGGTTAAACTGGGTGGCTCCTTGGAGGCAAGGATTCTGAGTCTCCGTCTAACATATTTTGGACATGTTGTGAGGAGATACCGGTCCTTGGAGAGGGACATCATGCTTGGGAGGGTGGAGGGACAGAACAGGAGAGGAAGGCCCTCTCTGAGGTGGATTGATTCAGTGACTGGGATAATGGGATGGGAGTGTCAGAGACAGTGCGATTGGCACAGGACAGAGCAGAGTTTAGGGCTGTTGTATATAGGGTCGCTATGAGTCGCAGGCGACTCGACGGCACATAACAACAAATAACAATTTTGTTTTTCCTACATTAACTTTGAATTGAGATCAGAGAGGCCCACAGGAGACGAAATTTTTTTTGTTTTATTCCCTGACCCCCACCCCTTCTTGTAAATAGCTGTTGTCCATCTAAAGGGATTAAGTTTTCCAGTATTTGATATATTCTTAGATATAAAATTTATGGGCCATATGTTTTTGTTTTTGGAGGGACTACCACATTGTTTTCACGATGGTGGTACATACCATTTGCACCCCTGTAGCAATGGATAAAGATTCCAGTTTCTTCACTCCCTGACTAACATTTGTAGTTTTCTAGGCTTGAGGGGTTTTTTAACATCCTTGTGGTAGTGCAGTGGTATCTCTTTATTATTTTGATTTTAATTTTGGTAATGTTAATAATACTGGGCATCTTTTCATTTGTTTGGCCATTTGAATGTCCCTCTGGTAGAAGGTCTGTTTCAAGTCCTTTGTCCATTTATTGCTTAATTTTTAATTGCTTTCACACTTTTTGTTGTTTTTTATCTTGTGTTTCTTATATTTCTGTGCTCTTCTAGGTTCTAGTCATGCAGCTCTATAACTATCTTTATTACATAGCCCAACACTAGATAATTTCGGTGGCCTAGTTGGTAGAGAGACTGCTGGAAAACCAAAGGCAGGCAATTCAAATAATGCAGCTGCTCCTTAGGAGAAAGATGCGCAGTCTCTTACTGTGTGATTTTCAGTCTTCGGAAAACTCCTAGATGGCCAGCTATCATTCCATTCTAATTGTGTTGCATTGAATTTGAGTTTTGGGGTTTAGTTGGGGTTCTTTTGGTGTTTTGGGTTTTTTTATGCCACATGTTTTCAGATACAATTCTTTTCCCAGGTATTCACACCAGTCAGACTTTTAACATCTCATTATACTTCATGCATATTTGAAACAACAAAAATTCTTACAGAAATATTGGACTTTTGTCAAGTTACATGGGGGAAACATATTTACTTGAATTTGTATTTAACAGATGTTCTGTATAAAAAATTTACTACAGCAGCCAGGAAATTAAAAGATTGTGTTGGGAAAGTCTGCTGTTAGGGACCTCTCCGGAGTATTGAAGAGCAATGATGTGTCTCTGGAGACTAAGGTGCTCTTGATACAGGCGATGGTCTTTGCAATCACTTGTTATGCATCAGAGAGTTGGACAATGACTAGGGAGGCTAGAAGGAGAATTGACGCCTTTGAGTTGTGGTGCTGGAGAAGAGTATTGAATATACCATGGACTGCTAAGAAAACAAACAGGTTCATCCTGGAGAGGGTTAAACTGGCCTGCTCCTTGGAGGCAAGGATTCTGATGCTTCATCTGACACACTTTGGACATGTTGCAAGGAGGGACCAGTCCTTGGAGAGGGACATCATGCTTGGAAGGGTGGAGGGACAACGCAGGATAGGAAGACCCTCTATGAGGTGGATTGATTCAGTGACTAGAGTACTGAGGGTGGGTGTGTCAGAGAGGTAAGACTGGCACTGGGCAGCAAGGTTTAGGGCTGTTGTACATAGGGTCGCTATGAGTCACAAGCAACTAGATGACACATAACAACAACTACTCATTAATAAACTAAAATGTAGACCATTAGTAGTTGTTAGGTGCTACAGAGTCTACCACAACTCACTGTGACCTTGCAAACCACAGATCTGAACTTGTCCCTGTCCAGCTCCATCCACCTGATCTCTGATGTGCTGTAGTCCATTGTTCCAGTTACTTTGTCAGTTCCTCTTGTTGAAGGTCTTCTTGTCTTTGAACCTCACTGTTTGCCAGCATTATGTCCCTTTCCAATGACTGGACCCAACTGTCAAAATACCCAAAGTATGTGGTACAAGTTTCACTATCATTGCCTCTAAAGAATACCCTGGTTGCACTTCCTAAGTTGGGTTAGCACTACTTCTTTATGTTCAGCAGCTTAAAACCATGAAAAAATATACAGGAAGGAGGTAAAAGAGACATGATTTTTCTTTATAGCAAAATTTCTATTGTTTATTAGTGAGTACAGTAAGACTATGAACCAGAATGTTCCCAAAACTATGTATGAGCAACACATATAAATGTAATTTAATTGGTTTTTAAAATGGTATTTATCCCTTAAAATGATTTTTTAAGTCTGTCAGGACCAGGTGGGCAGGCTTATATATAAAAGTCTGTTGGGCCCTCACTACATCTCCATGTTGAGGGCTCCTGTGTGAAGCACTTGGATTCTGGAGGGTATGTTGTTTTAATTGCAAGTCTAGTGTAAACTGTAGGATTGTTTTTTATTTTCTTAACAATAGAATGGAAGTTGATTGGTTGATTGAATTTACTTAACAATTAGCTGTTGCATGGAAGCCTCTTAAGTCTATTAGGACCACTAAAAAGGCTTTTGTGTTTAAACATCTTTTGGGCCTTGACTAGTTATCAAACTGGGGGCTCCTGTATGAAGCACTTGGATTCTGGATGGTATGTTTTAATTGAAAGTTGGGTGGAAACTGGTTTTGGGGGGTTTTTTTGGTGTGTTGTTTTTTTTTAAATTTTGTTAACAATTGAGTGTAAGCTGATTGGTTAATTGGGTTTATTAACAGTCAGTTGTGGGCTGGAAGTCTCTTGTTAAAGTCTCTCAGGACCTGGAGGGCAGGCTTTTGTATTTAAAAGTCTGTTGGGCCCTGACTAGTCTCTTTTTTGGGGGGGGGGGCTTCTGTGCCAGCCACTTGTTCTCTGGAGTATATTTTGTTTTAATTGAAAGTCAGGTGTAATGGTCAATTTTTAAAAATTTTGTTATTGTGTGTAAGCTGATTGGTTAATTGGGTTTATTAACAATCAGGTGTGGGCTGGAGGCCTCTTATTTAAAATTAATCAGGACCTGGTTGATTGGATTTAATTAACAATAAGCTGTGGGTTGGAAGCCTCTTTTTAAGTCAGTCAGGACTTACTTGGCAGGTCTTTGTATTTAAAATTTGGTTCCAGTTAATTGTGTTTGGGAGAACACTTTTAGGAGTTCATCACTTGTCCGCCACTTTGCTGTATTGAGATGACTTTATGTTGCTGTGATACTGAACTCTGAGCCACTGGTGTGTCAAATGCCATAATGGTTATCCATTGTAGACAAGAGTTTGTCAGAGCTACAAGATAGACTGGGAAGCAGGATTGGCATCCATTTCTTAAGTAACTGGCCTTTTGAAACCCTTTGGAGCACTAAAGAAACAATAATATGGTTCAGATCTTTTGTTCTTAATTTCACTATGAATAATACTTCAGCACTTACCAACAAGATGATGATGATGATTTGGAGGAGGAATTTGGAAGAATTTACTTATAATTCTTTAATCATTGTTGATTTCCTCATTTTAGGATTACATTTTAAAGACGATTTCTGTGATTGAGTGTTCTTGAAGATTAAACCTGTTTCAAGAAGACTTGGAGCTGGTCCTCCACTTGAAGAAGTAGTGGCTTGTGTTCAGGAAGTCATTTGTCTTCTAAGAATCTACCCAGCATGCCTAATCAAGGAGAAGACTGCTATTTTTTTTTCTATTCTACATGTACCAAAGTAAGAATTTGCATATCCAAATTAGTACTTTTCTAAGTTTCCCTGATAAGATAATCCTAACATTCTAAATTGATTTTATATTTTGCTTTATACATCTGCTTATTATCTGTTGCTTGTTTTTAGTGTAGTGTACCTAGAAAAAGTCATTGTTCTTCTCCTTTCTTTTCATTTTGCACATTACTAATTTTCCCATGTCCTCTAAAAGTTAAAAGGTCTATGCAATACCCTTAAGTGTTCTCTAATTAATTAATTGTTCAGAGTGCCTATGGAATTGGATGCACTTCAGCCTGTGTGTTGCTTGCTAACTTTGATTTTATTAACTTTATGTTAAATGAGTAAGTAGCTGGATTGAATATAACAAGGCCAGCCGAAAGAGCAAACAAATCTGTCATAAATGATACACAGCCAGAATGCTCCTTAGAAGTGAGGGTGGCCTTTTCGGGCTTTAGCTGCTTAGGTATCTGAGACGTTCTTTCCCAGGATTCCAGAATGGAGATTGAAGGAAACCCAGGGATAAAAGTAAATGGGAAAGAAGTTCATGGTGACCAAATAAAATCACCAGCAGCCATGTAGGTGGCTGAGGAGCCAGAAGTCCTAATATCAGCACCCCAGGTCCAGATTTCATTATAGGCTACAGGGTTCCCATCAAACAGCCTAGAAGAAGACAACTTTGTCAAGGACCTTGAAACCATCCCATGAAGGAATCCCTCTTAACCCTGCATCCTCCCTGTAGAGGTTCAGACACTTCGCTGTGAGAAGGCAGGTAGGCCCAGGGATGTATTCCAACATCTGCAGGAGCTGGCAATCGAGTGGCTGAGACCCGACATCCACACAAAGGAGCAGATTGTAGAAATAACTGGTGCAGGAGCAGTTCCAGGCCATCCTGCCTGAAGAGCTCAGGGCTCGGTTGCAGAGATTTTGGCCTAGAGTCTGAATTACCGGCTAGATCTCACTCCTTCCTTGCTCACCCACTTGCTTGCTCAGAAGATTTAAAGAGTACCTACCTAATACTGGACAAGAATTACAAAGAGGTTGGAGGAAAGAGGAAAATGCATGAATGAGTGAGAGCTAGTGTCTTTGTGAAACTTCACTAAAATTTAAGAAACAAGGGAGGAGGGAAAGGCCAGAGTGTGCCTGGGGGAGAAAATAGCTAATACTCCCATGTGTCTTTTTCCTTAGTCGCTCAGTTTGTGCCACTCATGTTGTCAAATCGATTATAGGCAGTTACCAGTTGTTGCCCTTAGTCGTTTCTTTTTTTTTAAATTTTATTAGTTTTAATGAACCTTTTCAGAGATTTTGGGTTCTCATTCATTCATTGTTTCACTGTGCCTTTCGTTTCTTACTCCTTTGTGCTTATCTAGATTCCAGGAAACTTTCAGTATACCAGACATTTTACCTGGGATATATTTTGGGGCTACAGTTCTTTATTCTTTGCTTTTTTGTTTACAGGGTGAGAGCTGCCCATTCCGTCACTGTGAAGCTGCACTAGGAAATGAAACTGTTTGCACATTATGGCAAGAAGGGCGATGCTTTCGACAGGTGTGCAGGTTCCGTCACATGGAGATTGATGTAAGTTCTGAGTTTGCATTGTCATAATAAGTAGTCTGCAGTGATGATGGCAGGGTAATTAAAAACACATTTTTAAACATGTATTAAGTGACTTTTTTTATTAGGTTCTGCCTCAAGGAAGGAAGAATTCAATAACTGTTACTATTTTTTATTTATTTATTTTTTAATGGGATCTGTTATACTTATTTTTTTTTTTTAGTGTGGCAAGACCCTAGTTCTGTCACTGGAAGTGAAAGATAATTTGTTCTTTGAAAAAAAAACAGGTGATAATGCATGTGACAAAAATTTATATACTTTAAAATATATAATTTATATAACTATATAATTTTTAAAATACATTTTTAAATGTTTTTTTTCCAGTTTACCTTCCTGAAAGATTGAATTGAAATCACATTTCCATAAACAGTATGTTGAGGCTGTTTGATTTTTTCCATTATCCCACCACTGATGTGCAGTATCAGTCTTTTAAGTAAATTCAGTTTTGATCTTTGCCCTTTGTGATGCCTTTAAGGATCTTTTTGTACGGATCTTTTCCTCCTCCCTCCTTCCATATTCTCCTTCATGTTTAAGATTTCCAAATTAAAACTTGATTTGTCCTGGAACTTTAACCTGTTGTTGTGTGCTGTTGATTCATATTCGACTCAACTGACCTTCCAGTGGGTTTTCAGAGGCAGTAGATAGCACAAAAAAATGTAGGGTTTTATATTGTAATGAGAAAGCCAACATAATGCAAGTATTTTTCAGACGTGTGTATTGACTTAATTATAATATAGAAAATTACACATACCACAATTATTAAGCTAAAAGAACTTTCATGAAGTGAATATACCAAGGGCTAGCTTCCCTCATCCCGTCATTGTAACTGCACGTGATTTTTGTGCCGAAATAGTATCATACAGTGTATGCTCTTTGTGGTTGTCTGTTCTCTCATTTCTTCTGTGGTGTTAAGTGTAACGTTGGTGCCATCTTTCCTATGACTAGTGTTCTTTTGTAGGAATGTACTGTAGTATTGCCATTCTGATGTTGATGTTAATGTGGATCATTTGCATTTTGGAACTATTCCAAATAATATTGCTTCAGACATCCTTTGTTTTGAATATTCTTTACACAGGCTATTTAGTGAAATAATGTTGGTATGAACTGCAGCTTATCTGTAGATGTATTCTTCTTTTTCCCTTAAGTTTCCTTCATAAGAGGGAAGATAAATGCCGTCTTTTAGTGTGATACACACACATACCCCCCTTTACTTTGAAGAAACACTAATGAGGAAACTTGTTTAAAGCTTAGCATCAAATGATAGTTGTAGCTTGTTGAGTGCTTTCTGCTTACTAAATGTTTTGTACGTATTAATTAATCATAAGAAAGCAGTTAGATAGCTGTGTTTTCTCTTAGCTGAAGAAAGTGGGGCTTAAAGACCAAGGTTACACGGCCAGTAATAGCTTAATAAGAGTTTGAAATCCTGCTGGTTTTTATCGTAATTTTAACTATGACAGCAGCTTTCTTTTTGAAATTAAGTGTGGACATTTCGAGATGCCGAGATCAAGGCAAAGATGAAAGAATAGTGGAGAAATTACTTTTCATCATGCTCAAAAATATATCACATTAAGCAACTTTTCTAGCTGCTCACAGGCATCTCGTATGCCTCCGCTTTCTGGACCTTTTTATACGCTTGATCTGAGAAAAGAAAATTCCAAACTTTAAGCCCTGTCTCACTTTATTTTTTGTTTGAAGAAAATATATTTTTCTTTCCTACAGAAAAAACGCAGTGAGATTCCTTGCTACTGGGAGAATCAGCCTTTGGGATGTCAAAAACTGAACTGCGCTTTCCATCACAACAGAGGACGTTACGTTGACGGCCTATTTCTACCTCCGAGCAAAAGTGAGATCCATTTGTCATTAAACAGTTACTATTTAACACACATCTATTCTGTGCACTGTACAAAATACTTTGATGCCTTCTTTCAGTCTTACGAACCTGTTTTTTCTGCTCTCCAGAGGAGGAAGTAAAACCAGTATGTGGCAGACAATTAAAACTGTTGACAAAAGTTACACTGCCTCACAAATGTTGGAATACCAGTTGAGATTAATAATTTCTCATTTTCTTAAAAGGCTTATAGAAGTTTTGTAAAGAAACTTAGTTCTTCAGGTCAAGAGTTGGCAAATACATCCTTCAAATTTTGAAAATACATTTACCATCGAAACCGATCCAACTGGCACAGGAAGAGATTACCCCTCCTCCTCTAAAAGAGCATATGATGGATTTGAACTGCGTGCCTTTGGGATTGCAGCACAGTTTTTTGCCACTAGACCACCAGAGCTCCCTTGGAAAATATATTTTATTGAAATGGTGTCACACTTATTTGTACATTTTCCGTGGCAAATTCTTTGCTACAATTTTGGAGTTAAGTTGTTCAGAAATAGACCGTATATGATTTCCAAATTCTAAAATGTTAACTGTAAAGCTATTTTCAGAAAATGTTTGCCAATGAGCTCTAGGTTATAATCATTACAGAAAGCTACTACTTTTGGAAGTGCTAGTTGCAAATAAATGTTCATGAGATAAAAGGGAAGGGATAAACTGACCATATAGCATTAAGCTATACATAAGCTCTGTGTTGTTTTCAGAACCCTTTTAAGCAGTTTCCTAATGAAATTATCAGCCATTTAAAGTAAAATTGTACATGTTAACATGTGATGGTTATTCCTTTTCCTATTTAAAGATAGGCTAAAAGACTGTTAGTTCTTTCTGGTTCAGATGAATGTTAACTACTTACTGTCCTAAAGTTACTAAGCTGAACATACATTCTACAGTTCCAAAATATAAATGTCTAACATGTTTCTATTGATGTTGCATGAGCTGAGTGCTTTGTCTGCTAACCAGAAATTCAGCAATTTGAATCTACCAATCACTTCTTGGGAGAAAGATGTGACAGTTCAGCTGTAGGACCCTGTGGCGATGTTCCCTCTCTCCCCTGTAGGGGGTTTCTGAGTTGAGATTAACTCCGTGGTAACAGATGTTTGTGGTGCACCTAGCCTTTTCCTCATTTTATCAGCAGTATTTTAAGTGCCTGATTTGAATGTATTTGTGTTAAATGAAGAGATACATGCAAAGGCACATTTTTTTTTCCCTAAGAGAATTTAAAATCTTTTTTTTTTCCTCCCCCCCCCACGAGAATTTAAAATCTAATTGGGAAAATTATGTAAAAAGATACAAATGTTCATAAGGAGGCTACACCACACTTACATAGATGGTGATGGTGGTTGCGTACTGTTGAGTCAGAACCAACCCATAGCTGACCCTCTGGCAGGTTTCCAGAGGCATAGGAGGAGATTGGCCATCTTTCTCCCATGGAGTGGCTGGTGGCCTTGAACCACGTGCCTTTGAGATTACAATGAAACTTCTTGCCACTAGGCCATCAGAGCTCCCTTACATAGATGGTTAGGAGTTTTTAATGTATTCTGTTTTTTAATTCACTGCTGATTTTGTATGTTTAGCTGTGTTACCCACCGTGCCTGAGACACCAGATGAGGAAGCAAAGGCCAGCCAACTTACAGTTCAACAGAACAAATTGTCTGCCCAATCTAATCCCTCCCCCCAGCTGCGGAGTGTTATGAAAGTAGAAAGTTCAGAAAATGTTCCTAGCCCCACACATCCACCAGTTGTAATCAATGCTGCTGATGATGATGAAGATGATGATGGTAAATTTCTTAATGAATTGAAAAGAATTATGATTAAAGCACTAGGCTTGTTTTTTCATTGTAAATTTGCCTTAAATTTTTATATTTAGATCAGTTTTCTGAAGAAGGTGATGAAACCAAGACACCTATTCTCCAAGCAACTCCTGAAGTTCATAATGGATTACGAGTGGCTTCTACCTGGAAACCTGGGGTTAATTTAAAGCAAGGTGAGTGGAGCTTTTGGTGTTTAGCCCCCTCTTAAATCTAACAACACCCTTAAATTTCTCTAAACTACTTCAGTTACCTTTGGGATTTAATTTAGTTCATGGTCCTCACCCTCTCATTCCCTTTTATCTTTTGTTTCCCTCCTTCACTTACTTTATCTTACTTATTTAGAAAACATCTGAATGCGTGCTATGTGTAGCTCAAATAAGGCACCGGTTCCTCATGTAATTCTTACTTGTGTTTCTCAGGTGAATGTTTGAATTTTGGAATAAAAACTCTTGAGGAAATCAAATTAAAGAAAATGAAGGAAAAATCTAAGAAGCAAGGTGGTAAGTCATCATGAGTTGTATATGTTGCTAGAGAATAGACTCACATCCTAAGGAAACAGCCAGTCAGCAGGGAGCTTTTGACCTCTGTAACTTGTTTTTGAGTAAAACACAGACATTTCAAATCCCAGCTGCTTTTTTAATTTTTTATAATTGTGTTTCAGTCCCTAACTATAAAAAATCTGTTTATCTTAAATAAAATTCTTAAGAATAGCTTTGTTAGGTGCCGTTGAGTCATTTTCAACTCCTATCAACCTCATGTAACAGTAAAACTGACCCATGGGAGAGCTCCTGGTTAAATAGATGGCTTCAGACTTAGAAACATTTGGTTAGCAGCCACCTTCTTACCGTTGAGCTGCCAGGATTCTTTAAAGAATAGTATCCTTAAAGAATGAGAGCTGTATCTTATCCTCCTCCTTTGAGGAGGAGGAGGAGGAGGACTGTTTTGTAGTGGGTGAATACTTCCTTATGTCCTGTGAGAATTTACTTCTGGAGTTTATTTTGGCTTAGCTTAACTGTACTTCAGACACTGAAAATTGTAGTTCTAGAGTAAAAATACTTGAAGGAAGAAACTTTTCATAAGGGTCCTTTTTAAATAAGACACTTGGAATCATTTTCTCTAGATGATTAAATTGAGAAGGAAGTGATTCGCTTGACACACTTGATTTCTAATGTGCCTTTGAGATGAGTGAACTTAGCCACGTCCTGAGCTCTGGTGGTCAGTGGGTAAAAGAATCACACTATCACCCCTAACATGGGTAGTTTGAAACCCCAACTTCCTACACAGGAAAAAGGTGGGCAGTCTTCTCCCATGCAGTTTATAGCCTCTAAGAATCTGGAAGGTCATCTGTGAATTGATTCAGTCTTGACAGCGAAAAGTTGAGCTTTACAAGCTTAGCCTTGTTGGTAAGTAAAATTAGGGAACACTGAAGGCACTCAACAATATTTATCTTTCATTTGCACCTTGTGTCCCAGATAAGAGACAGGAATTATTTTTCCTCCCATCACTAATTAGTCTTGTTTGACTAGATTGGTCACATGAAATTGTAATAGCTTTGTTACTCTCTGTAATTCACTTGTTCTTGCTTTACTCAGAAGGTACTTCGGGAGTTTCGAGCCTTTTACTACAATCCCAGCCTGTTCCAGGTCCAGAGAAGGAGAATGTCCGCACTGTGGTGAGGACAGTAACTCTGTCCACTAAACAAGGTGAGTTACGGGTAGAGTTTAGTGTTGTAACTGGAATAGCAGGGGTTGTGTTTTTTCTTTTTGTTGGTTTGGTTTTTTTGTGTGTGTGTGGTTTTTTTGGGGGGGGCGGTTTCTGGCTCTTTTCAGTTTATTGCATGAAAATGTTACACTAGTCCAAGTTAAGAGTGGACCCCAAATGGTTACATTATACAAGCTGTGAAGTTTGAAACTTGTGACAAGGGACAGAAGGGAAATTTTCTACTCATTGCAAGGAAATCCTCACTTAAGTGTCAGTGAGCCACAAGCACTTAAAACCCATGAACCTTCAGCGGGTCGTCCTTAACCAGTCCAATCTCTACAAGGAACTGGCATATGTTCTTGCATTGGTCACCCTGTAGCTGAATTACTTCTCCATATTCCGGATGCTCAATTGCAGTACCATTGCAGGCAAACTTCTTAAACGCCTTCACTAGTTTCTTTTTATCATAATCATCAGCGATCCCTTGGACAGTTGTAAGGGTGTTCCTGCCATTTCTCTGTTGAATTCTTATATGGATATAATCCTCAGTCCCAGCAGGAAGCAGGTCATCACCCTTGCATCAGCAAAGGGGTCGAAAGAGTGGAAGTTCTGGATAGCGGATTCCTTTTCCTCAGTGGAAAGGGCCTGCGGAAGGCGGTGGTGGGAGAAGGCGGGCAGAGGGGATGGAGCATCGGGAAGCGAGGGGGGCTCGAGGGGGAGGCAGCTGAGTCCTCGGCAGCGGCTTAGTGATTGGGGCGCTGGAATAGCAGTTTTTAAGAGTTTATACCTTTGAAGGGGCTGTTCTTTGGAGAGGGACACGATGCTTTGAAAGGTGGAGGGTTGGCATAGGAGAGGAAGACCCTTGACCAGATGGATTGACACAGTGACTGCTGCAGTGAGCTCAAGTGTGTCAGAAATTGTGAGGATGGCACAAGATAGAGCAGGGTTCAGATCTGTTGGTCATAATAGAGTCGTACTTGATAGCACCTAACCAAAAAAAAAAAAACCTTTGAATTTTCAGGCAAACTTTATTTAATATGTTGATTTGATATTAGGATGAAAAGTTGGCACATTTAATTCTTTACTATTTAAAAGGTTGGAATTCTTAATCATCCCATTTTCCCGGAAGTATTTAAAGAAGATGAAAAGAATATACTGAGTCACTTTATCGAAAGGAATTGACAGACACAGAAGAATTTCATGAAACAACATATGAGCAAGAGCCTATGGTGATGAAGAAGTTGAGGCTGCTTTGAAGGAAATGGCAATAAATAAGGCCCCAGGAATAGATGGTATACCAATTGACATATTTCAGCTAACAGATGCTGCCCTGGACGTGCTCACCAGGTTGTGCCAGGAAATCTGGAGAATAACCACTTGGCCAACTGACTGGAAGAGATCTATATTTGTTCCCATTCCAAAGAAGGGTGACCCAACAAAGTGTGGAAACTATAAAACAATCTCATTGATTTCATATGCAAGCAAGATTCTATTGAAGATTATCTAAAAATGACTGGAACAGCACGCCAGCAGAGGACTGCCAGAAGTCCAGGTTGGGTTTAGAAGGGGTCGTGGTACTAGGGATATTGTAACTCATGTTAGGTAGATCTTAGCTGAAAGCAGGGAATGAATACCAGAAGAATGTCTATCTGTGTTTCATTGATTATGCAAAGGCATTTGACTCTGTGGATCATAACAAACTGTGACTGACTGAGAAGAATGGGAATCCCGGAACACTTGATCATGCTAATGAGAAACCTCTACTTGGACCAAGAGGCAGATGTCAGAACAGAGCAAGGAGACACTGCATGGTTCAAAATTGGGACGGGCGTACGCCAGGGATGTGTCCTGTCTCCATACCTTTTCAGCCTGTATGGAGAACAGATTATCTGGGAGGCTGGACTCTATGAGGAGAAATGTGGCATCAGGATTGGTGGAAGATCTAGTCACAATTTGCGTTAAGCAGATGACACAACCCTGCTTGCTGAAACTGAGGAGGAGCTGAAGTGCTTGCTGCAGAGGGTCAAGGACTGCAGCCTCCAATATGGATTGAGGCTCAATGTTAAGAAGAGGAAGATTCTCACCACTAGGCCAATTGGCAGCATCTGGATGGATGGTGAAGAGATTGAGATTGTTCACAGCTTTAGTTGGTTTGGCTCCACAGTCAACACTCTTGTAACCAGTAGTCAGGAAATTAAAAGGCGTATTGCCATGGGAAAGTCAGCTGTTAGGGACCTCTCCAAAGTACTGAAGAGCAGTTGTGTCTCTCTGGAGACTATGTGCACCTGAGACAGGCCTTTGCAATCACTTGTTATGCATCAGAGAGTTGGACAATGACTAAGGAGGATAGGTGGAGAATTGATGCCTTTGAGCTGTGGTGCTGGAGAAGAGTATTGAGGATACCGTGGACTGCTAGGAAAACAAACAGATTCATTCTGGAAAGGGTCAAACCGGGCTGCTCCTTGGAGGCAAGGTTCTGAGGCTCCGTCTAACTTACTTTGGACATGTTGTAAGGAGGGACAGGTCCTTGGAGAGGGACATCATACTTGGTAGGGTGGAGGGACAGTGCAGGAGGGGAAGGCCCTCTATGAGGTGGATTGATTCAGTGACTGGGGTAATCGGGATGGGTGTGTCAGAGGCAGTGTGATTGGCATAGGACAGAGCAGAGTTTAGGGCTGTTGTACATGGCACATAACTAAAACAACAACAATATTTACAGGTCATCTGTTCACCTGTATTGACTGCTCATTGTGAGTAAAGACCAAAACCTTCTAAGTTACAGAAAAATAGAAAAGTCTTCAATGTTTTAAACTCAGTAAGAATTATGAGCAAGTGTTTGTAGTATATTTGCGGGTACTTTGTTGTTATGTGCCATCGAGTCACTTGCGACTCAATAGAGACCCTATGTACAACTGCCTTAAACTCTGCTCTGTCCTGTGCCCCTCGCACTGTCTCTGACACACCCACCCCGATTATTAACCCAGTCACTGAATCAGTCCACCTTCTAGAGGGCCTTCCCCTCCTGTGCCATCCCTCCATCCTCCCAAGCATGATGTTTCTCTCCAAGGACTGGTCCCTCCTTAGAACATGTTGTGGGTACTTTAACTACCATATTTGTGCCATTATAATAAGAAAGAAACAGCAAAGAGTTTACTTCTTGCTCGGACATATGGTCAAAGAAAATGACAAAGTGGAATTATCACTGAGGTAGAGTAGAATTTCATTTAACACATCAGTGTATAAGCTAAGATATAACTTGGATTTTAGAACCAATTTCATAGAGTATGTGTTGTCCTTTTACACCTGTCTGCTATTCTTCAGGAGTATTCTGATTCTTCCTTCTAGACTTGACATTTGATTTTTAAAATTATTACTAGATAAAAAGGAATAGATACTGAGTGGGGGGCATTGTTGTTCTCCCCCCTGCAACTAATTTTCAGTAGGCCATGTGGTGTATTAATATCTCTACATATTTTGCCACCCTTAGTTTTCACTGAATACAAAGAAATTGGCTACTGGAAAAAAAAAACCAACTATTTTTGTCTTTTTAGGAGAACAACCAATGGTTAAATTGAGCCTTACTGAGAGACTGGGGAAACGAAAATTTTCAGGAGGTAAGATAAAATTGTGCATGACTCTTGGTTTCTCCTTATTTATGTATGAACATGATAAAATCATAATCAAACCCATTGCCATTAATTTGATTACAACTCATGAGCAATATTGCTTCACCAAGCTCTCTGCACACAAAACCACTGTAAGTAAATAGTGGTTTGCCATTCCATTGAGCAGCACTACCCCATCATGCTGGCCCCTCGTTCTTTGCTTTGATGAGGGATTCACATGCTAACCAAAAAGGTGGGTGGTGTGAAGTCACTTGTCAACTGACAGAAGAAAGATTCGACACTCTGCTTCTGTAACAGTCTTGAAAACTATGAGGCAGTTTTGTTCAAAAGGATCTCTGAGTCAGAGAGATGACAAGTGAGTTTGGATTTGAGTTTCAGTACTTCTGTTTCTTTCAACATTTAATATTATTGAAAGGAAAAAAGCATCCTATTAAAATGTAATTTGTGTTCCTGAATGTATTGGCACTATTATTTTATATTAAAGGTGTTCTCATGGTGTAGCATGTTAATTGTTGGGCTACTAATTTAACGGTGAGCAGTTCAAACCTTGCAGACACTCCATTAAAATCTCCACCCTCAGAAATCATTGGAGGGCTGCCACAATCAACTTGATGACAGTGGATTTTATATTATGAAGCTGTTTTACAATACTACTACTGAATCTTGTATACCAGACCTAATGTTTCTCTTTCGGTAGGATTATTTTTTAAATCTTACTTCAGGGGTTTATTTGAAGTTTACAGGCAGTCAAAAGATGCAGATTGGTAATGCCTTTACTCATAAAGCTATTATGAAAAGAATTCGATTAAACTGTTCCTGTAAATGGGAACTCTGATGCCCTAATAACTGTGGAATCGTGCTTCCTAAAGGCAAACAGTTTGAAACTACCAGCGTCTCTTTGGGAGAAAGATGGGCAGTCTCCTCTCATGTGTAGCCTTGGGAAAACCCCTAGAGGTTCAGATAGTGGTCAATAACCAACTCAGTGGCAGTGAACAACAATATAAATGAAATAAGGTCCCTGGGAAGCACAGTCAGGTATAGTTGCCTAAAGGTACCTCTGGTGGCACAGTCCATAGAGCCTTGTGTTGTTACCTAAAAATGGCTTGTTCAAATTCACCAGCACCCAGTGGCCTCTGAGTAGAAAGCCCTGTAGAACAATCCTGCTTTGTAACATATGAATATACCATGGACTTCTAGGAAAACAAACAGGTTCATCTTGGAGAAGGTGAAACCAAGCTGCTCCTTGAAGGCAAAGGTTCTGAAGTTTTATCTGACATAATTTGGACATGTTATAAGGAGGGACCAGTCTTAGAGAAGAAAATCATGTTTGGGAGGGTAGAGGGGCAGCGAAAGAGAGGAAGACCCTCGATGAGATGGATCGATTCACTAACTGGGGTATTGAGGGTATATGTCAGAGGCAATGAGGTTGGCCCAGGATAGAGCAGGGTTTAGGGCTCTTGAATATAGGGTTGCTATGAGTTGCAAGCAGCTCAATGGTGCATAGCAACAACATGAAGCATTCTCTTTAGAGCACAGATTAAGCAAGCCAAGGCAGAGAAAATCAGATTTGTGGCTCTGATGACTCTGATAAAAAGAGTCAGTTACAAATTTTAAAGTATGTTACTTAATGTTAGCATATATGTAAATTTCATGCAGCATCTTTTTTAAAATGAGGGGGGAAAATTAAGGTTTTTGGGCTTCCAGAGTTTTAATAGGTCCTTATAAATAAATAAATCTTCACTTAAGCAATTGGAAAAATAAATTTTAAAAATTTAACAATTTTTTTAAAAAAGTTAAAAATGTTTAACATTTAAATAGGATACAATCCTAAACTGAATCCAGAATTCATATCTTGACTATATTTATCACTTCTTGGCTTAATGAATAAGATACGAATTTCAGAACTTTAGATTTCTTACCTGGAATTGAAGAAAGACTAAGAATTTTTCAGTGTCTTCAAATTAAAGGAAGAATCAAAATTTTATGTTTTTCTTGCTAATTTTCTAATCACTGCAAATATATTTGATGTGAAGTTTCTTAGAGTATAGCAGTTGGCCTAATTCTGAATATCAGCTTTAACTGGGGCTTAGAATATTTTGTTCATTTGATAAGTGGTTGGTTATACAGTCAAACCTTTGTGACCTTTTTTTTTCTTGTCTCTTCTTTCTGACATTTTTTAATTTTTTTTTTTGATAACTTGATTTAAAGGAAGCTGGCTAATAGATTAATCATAAAAATACAGAAAATTTTTAGAATTAGTCTGTATTGTGTACTTTTGATTGTATTTCATTAAGCTCTTAAAATTTACATTCTTCCTATTTATAGGTGGTGACAGTGATCCTCCATTAAAGCGTAGCCTTGCACAGAGACTAGGCAAGAAGGTTGATGCACCGGAAACCAGCTTTGACAAGACATCAAAAAAAGGTAACTCTGCTCTAATGTGTGCTGTGTACTTCATGACACTTTGTCTTAAAAGCCAAAGTTTTCCATTATTTTGATAAGTTAAATTGGACTTTTCGTCTGGCATCTCTTTTATTCTTTGTTCATCAAACATCAGGCATTTATTCTGTTACAGATATAAACCATTGAGCAAAAGAAATACTGTGACTCTTCTCAGGAACTTGTGATATAACTGAAAAAATAAAAATAATTGCTGTTGAGTTGGAATTGACTCATAGCTAACTCTCCATTGTATTTCTGAGGCTGTAAATCACACGGGAAGAGATTGCCCATCTTTTACCGTAGAGCCACCAGTCTATTTGAACAACATGAACTTTGGGTTAGGAATCCAACTGGAGCTCCATTGTGAACAGAAGATAGAAATATTGTGAAAAGTTCAGTGATGAAAGAAGTATGAGGTTTATGGGAGCACGTGGGAAGAACACTTAGTCTTGTCATCTGTCAGCTATTAGCATCAGATGCTTCAACCTGAAGCATGAGTGGAGTTAAGGGTCAGAACTGTGTTCTGGGCAGAGACATGGGGAAGCACAAATCTAAGAAAGTACCATGTGTTCCTGGCACAGAGTAAGGATGAACTGTAGGATTAGACTAAAGAGATGATGTCTGGGGAGGGAACGAGGGTCAGATCATGTAAATCCTTTTCATCCATGTTAGAGTTTGGACTCTAGAAAAAGGTGAAAGGTTATACACAGAGATCAAAGGCTAACATTCATATTTTGAACAGCTCCGTTCTTGAAGATAAATGTATAACCTCTTCCTATTCTTCAAGACTGGAACAGTGCTTTTCTTTTCTTTATTTCTCTCTTTTTTTTTTGGTTTTTTTTTAGTGCTTTTCTTTTGGAACTTTCAGGTGCTCTTTGAATAAGCCTGAAGCTACTGTTTTATTTGCAGTGGAATTCCTTTCCTCTATACCTCCTTTTCACCTTGCCTGTCAGTAACATTGAAGGTTCTCAACTAAAGAACATATACTAAATACAGGCTTAGAGTAAAAATCCTTTTCTTTTTTTTTTAATCAAAGAGCATTCAGTTTATTACAGATACTTAGTATTGGCTTCCCATGTTTCCCCCCTTTTGTTTTTATCATAATTATGTTATCATCTAGGTGAGAGTAAAAATCTTCTGATGACAATAGGACTTTTGGAAGTTGAACAATAACAATTATTTCCCAGAATCTAGTAGTTTCTGCTTTTCAGATCTGAAGAACAGTGATTTTTTTTAACACGTTTTCCATGGTTCTCTACAAAATTCATGATGCACCTAAGTCTGTTCTAGGGAGGAAATAAATTTAAGACCATAAGAGTATTTTCTTAAACTATTTGTATTAGTTTGTAAAGTAAAAGCCAAATATGTGAACTTTGATAGTTTATCTGTGAAATACATCTCTGTCCAACTTCAGGGTTTTTAATTTTTTTTTTTAATTTTTTTTTACAGTTCACATTTCTAAGTCTCTGAAGGAGCGATTAGGTACATCTTCAGACCCAAACAGCGAGAAGGCAGCAGGTCAGTAAATGCTGAAACTAGCTCCTGATATTTTTTCCTCCAGCAGGATTTCAGAAGCAGTAAATTGCATAGGAGGAGATTGCCCATTTTTGTCTGCCTGAGCAGTTGGTGCTTTTAGGCTTTGTGTCTTTGGGATTTCGTGCAGCTTTTTGCCACTCGACTTCTAAAGCTCCCTAATACAGAAACTTGGAAAAAATATTAATGTGTATGGGGTGATTCCAGTTTTGTAGAGATGCTTGCTTAGGAAAACTCCTGAAAACTTAAAACAACTATTAATATTTGTTTTATCTGTCCAGGTAATTTTTGTTTTCTTCCTTATATTTTTCTTATACTTCAGTTGTGTACATTTTACATTAAAATACCTGTCTTACAGGTCTCACAGTTTATCGGTCTAGGTCTCTAGGCCTTTTGTCTAGTTTTACTTCATTTTCATCATTTAAATATAACATTTCATTTCCTCTAAAGAATGCCTTAGCCTGCTGTACACACATGCTGTCTGTGTCTGTAGGACTTTACTGCCTTTATTTAAGCAGCTTTTAACACATCTCCATTGCTGGTTTGTTTTATTTGCCTTTCTGTCTGAGATTGTATTTTTCATTACTACTATAATGTCCACCACATACCTGTAAGTTTGAATAAATGGAAGAATTAATAATAATTGCTATTTTTAATACTAAACGTAGTACATGGCTTTCACATGTCCCTGAATAGAAATATACATGAACAGTATTTGCCTTTTAAGAGTTTTCTTTGAGGGTCAAGCCACCTGAAAACCTACAGTGATTTAAAATTAAAAATTGTAACTAATACAGTCCACAAAGTTATATTTTCTTATTTTACTCTATTCATAATATAGTGAAATAAAATTTTGGAAATTTTCACTTCCTAAGTAATGCCTGTCCACTATTCAATGACATTTTTTCTTCCCCATGAATACAGAGAAAGTTACTAAAGTTGGTGAGATCCATGTGAAGACACTAGAAGAAATTCTTCTTGAAAGAGCCAGTCAAAAGCGTGGAGAATTGCAAACTAAGCTCAAGACAGAAGGGCCGTCAAAAATTGATGATTCTGCTTCCTCAGCAAGAAGCTCCCCCAATATACGAATCAAAACCTTCTCTGAGGTGCTCGCTGAAAAGAAACATCGGCAACAGGAAGCAGAGAGGCAGAAAACCAAAAAGGATGTGACTTGCATCAAGTTAAAGACTGATAGTGAAGTTAAAAAGCCACATGTTGTTGCCAGCAAAGGTCTGTCAGAGGAGCCTGCAAGTAAAACAAAGTCAGTGCACGAGGTGCATGTTAAAACGCTGGAGGAAATTAAGCTGGAGAAGGCCCTGCGGGTGCAGCAGATCTCAGAGGGCAGCACCAACTCCCAGCCGCCACCTGAGGGCACAGCAGGGGCAAAGAGGCTTCTGCGCTTCGCCAAAAGAACAGGTAACAAACCATGTGATCTCTAGGTTCTCCCCCTAATAGCTTCCCAAAGCACGGCTCCCAAGACACTCATGGAAGTTAATGTCAGGACTTGGGGTTGTCCTTATAACTTTGAAAAGCTCTGATAGTGAAGTTAAAAAGCCAGTGGTTTTGCCACATGTTGTTGCCAGCAAAGGTCTGTCAGAGGAGCCTGCAAGTAAAACAGTCAGTGCACTAGATAAGTCCACAAAGATAAGCAGTGTTCTGACTGCGGCATCATATAAATCTTTCCTATTCTAAGCTGTATTTGAAGACCTTGCAAAGACTTTTACCCAGAATTGTCTTTTTCTTGTCTTTATCATTAAAAATATTTTGTTTGACTTTCTGGAAGATGCATGAAATGATAAGTGATGTGTTTTTGAGTACAGGTTCAAAAGATGAGAAGAAACTTCAGGAAGGAGGTGAAGTTGCACCTCAGGGCGGTGTTCTGGTGAGAACAGAGGCTACAGAGGTGAGCTTATGTAAGGTTAGTGTGGGGAGGCTTTATTTTCTCTGAGGCAAGCAAGGAATAATACAGGTTTTTGTTTTCTCACTCATTGCTGTCAAGTCAGAACCAGTAGAAAGCTTACCTCCATTGGCTTTTTCAGATGCTGTAAATCACATCAGAGGAGATAAATTATCCATTTTTCTTCACAAAATAGCCTCAAACTTAGTGCTATTGAGTTGAAACCAACTCATAATTGAATCTCCATTGGATTCCCAGGCTATTAATGAAGTGGGAGGAGATTGGCCATCTTTCCTCCGTGGAGCCATTGGTAGATTCAACCCCACTAGAGAGGCACCATCTTTGTGGGAGCAGCATAATTTCCTATAGGCTGTGCCACTAGAACTCCCATTTAAAATTTGTTGTCAAGTCAGAACCAACTTCCTATTCTGTTTCGACGACTAAATTACACAGCAGGAGATTGCCTGTCTTTCTTCTATGGAGCTACTAGTGGATTCAAACCACCAGAGAGCTATCACCTTCTGGTTACCTCACAATGACCCAGGCGGTTCAAGCCTATGATTATAACGCTAGAGTTAAGTTATTTTAACATACTGTAAATTTCTATTAACTACTTAATATACATTGTACTTGTCTGAGAGAGTTTTTTTCCCCCCTACATCTTATTGTTTGTGCCTTCTGTCTTTATAAAGTTGTTTTTGATTGGCCATTCATGTTTTTAGAATTTATTTCTTGGCGAGCTCTGGTAGCCTAGTGGCAAGAAGCTGCACTGTAATCCCAGAGGTGCGCGGTTCAAATCCACCAGATGCTCTGCTGGAGAAGGAGGAAAAAATTTCCTGGAACAGTCAAATCTGATTTGATGGTACACACATAAAAAGTAATAATTTGAGAGAAAGAAACTCATTCCCTGCCATTGAGTTGTTTTGTATTCTTAGCTAACATATAAGACAAAGTGGAATTGCCTATAGGATTTCCTGGACTATAAATCTTTATGAGAGCAAATTGCCATAGAGTGCCTTGTAAGTTTGAACTGCTTCCTTTTTGATTAGGCAGCCAGTTCTTTACCCACTGCACCATCATGGTTTCTTTTTTTTTTTTTTTTTTTTTTCCCTGCCTCTTTTTAAACAGTCCCTCCGTAAGGACTATCCACTTAGCTTTGTATCCAAAGATGAAATTTGTAGGTGAAAGGAGTTAGCCTTCATTACAGACTGGTTAATTTCAGGGTCGAAAATATGGAACGCTTCATGAATTTGCGTGTCATCCTTGCACAGGGGCCATGCTATTCTTCTCTGTATAGTTCCAATTTTAGTATATGTGCTGCCAAAGTGAGCACACCATCATGGTTTCTAAAGTACAAAATTTGGGAATTTTTACTTTTGAAGAAAACTTACTAAGTAAATTTCTTACTTTATTATTTACTTATTTTAAAAATGCTTCATCTTACAAGGTGTATTAATTCTTCCACTAATTTTTCTTCTTATTAATACATATATGTATATGAACTTGTTTAATACTTAATGCTTAAGACAGTCAAAAACTCTAGTAGCTTTATTTTTGAGGGTATTTTTTTAAGGGTATTTTTAAAATTGTTAGTAATTCTTCAAAACACTTGTTTTTACTGACCACATAATATTTTCTTTTTTTATTATTTTGTGTGTGTGTGTACCTTCAAATCGGATCTGATTGGCACAGAAGGAGATTGCCCCTTCTCCTCCAGCAAAGCATCTGCTGGATTCGAACTGCATACCTCTGGGATTGCAGTGCAGCGGCCACCAGAGTTCCCTCACATAATATTTTCTTATGCAAATAAATAAATTTAGGCATTTAGAGTTTTATAGTGCCTAATTATAAATAATAAGGAAATTACTACCTTTATATATAAATCTTATACAAATGCCTTGATTATTTCAACATCATTAGTGTTTATAATCAACTTCTGCAGTCAGGAAATGATTGTTTAGCTAGTGCAGTTGACTTGGATGTTGGGTATCTGTTAAACAATGTTTCACATGTAGATTAAGGTGCTAAATGTTAACATTGCTGCTGACATTTATCCACAGGTTTCTAATAAGATTGTAGAAATTGGCACTTCTAAAATTCAAGTCACTAGATGTGAGACCTTGAGAGAAAAGCACATTCAAAAACAGCCAGAGAAGGAAGTCTCACAAAAGGAAAAATCTGTTTTGACACCTCTTCAGGGAGGTGGGGCCTCTTGCAATGCTCAAGTGCTAGAGAAGCCAGTAGTCACTAGCATACCTGGCTTCACTCGGCACCCAGCAAAGCGGCTGACCACAAAGCCGTCACAGAAGTTGGAAGCAGTAGAAACCTCAGGAATTGGAGATTCCGTATTGAATGTGAAGTGTGCAACACAGCCTTTGGAAAAAAGGGGTAAAGGTGAGTTTTGCTATAGTGTTTCTTGGCTTTAGGGTTTCAAGGTTGCAAAGGTTAACTAACTCCTAGGAACTGTTGGGTTGGATTTCATTTACGTTATATACTGGTTAGAGGATCCTGCTGGCATAGATGGCTAAGCACTTGGGCCAGATACATCATAGAAAGGCCTGGTAGTATGCTCTGTAAAGATGGTCTTCCAGAAACCCTTTGTCACATGGAGGTGCCATGAGTTAGAATTGATTCGTTAGACAGCACCTGCTAACATAATACAAATTAGACAAGTTGAGGGTAGTATTTCTAATAGAGGAGGGGAGGAGAGAGGGGGTGGGAGAGACAGGTTTTTTTTAAGATTCCTTTCTGAGAATTTTAAATTTGTGTTCTGTCTAACCTTTCCATGGTGCATCTTTCCTCTGGTTTTAAAAAAGAAAAACACTAGTGAATTGAAGAATGGAGAAGTTTTGGATAGTTGATTCTGGATCATCCTCCATGTAAAAGAAATAATTCTGGCTTTTAAGCAAATTTTGTTTGTCCTTTGTAGCTAAACCCAAAATGAATGTGAAGCCATCTGTGGTTAAAGTTGTTTCATCCCCCAAGTTGGCCCCAAAACGCAAGGCAGTAGAGGACCAGCCAGCTGTCATTGCAGCCGTAAAGCCGCTCAGTTCCAGCAGCATCCTGCAGGAGATCCCAGCCAAGAGAACAGCTATGGTAAGGGGCTGGCTTGTTGCTGCCTGCTTATCCTTGTGGTGGAGGAGCAGGACACAGATTGTATTACTTAAGCTCTTCACAGCAGTATATCCTATTTTCTAAGCATTTTAGTTGTTTGGGTAGTTCTATATTTTGCATTTACAATTGGACATTTATAAAGTGGCAGAACTGAGGGAGTGGTTAACTAGGTTTTGGGTGGCAAAGTATTTTGCTTATGGTACGGGCAACCTTTTGGATTACTGATTCTTGAACTCCCCGGCTTAAAGAAGATGAATATGCTGAAATAAAATCCTGACTGGCTCATTGATTTACCATTATTTCTACTTTTCTAGGCTGTTGTTCCCCTCCTCTCTGAGGACAAAGCAGAGGACACACCAGTCACTGTGCCTGAGACAGAGAAACCTAGGGACAGGTAATGCTGCACAGTCCTTTTTTTACCAAATATTCTTTAAAAACTCAATATTTCAAGTTCAGCAGACAGAATGTGCCGAATGACTGGGAAGTAGGATGTGGAATAAACAGCCGTTAAGAATCTCTCCAAGGTTTTGAGCCATTGAGTTAATCCTCTCATTTCTTCCAAATTCGAGCTGATTCTTACGATAACCATCCTTGCAGGTTTTGGGGATCCTGTATATAATTCACATGGGAGGGGGAATGCCCATCTTCTAAAGAGCATCTGGTGGATTCGAACAGCCACAAAAATACCACCTTTGGGCTAGCAGTGCAGAGCCCTACAGACCAGACTACTACAGCTCCCTAACTAAACTTAGAGAATAACACACTACTAGATAACTTTAAATGTTTATAGTTAGCTATGTATAAATTGAAGCTTAACATCAAAAAGACAGTTTCTCACCACTTGGCCAGTTGGCAGCACCATGATAAATGGAGAAGAGATTGTGGTTGTTCACAGTTACAGCTTGCTCAGCTCCACAAGCAACACTTCTTAACACCAGCAGTCAGGAAATTAAAAGATTGATTGCATTGGGAAAATCTGTTGTCAGGGACCTCTCCAGAGTGCTAAAGAGCAACGATGTCAGTCTAGAGACTAAAGTGTGCCTGATCCAGGCCATGGTCTTCAAAATTACTTGCTCTGCAGAAGGAGCTATGCTTTCCAAGTGTGGTTCTGGGGAAGAATGAACATACCATGGACTGCCAAGAAAACAAATAAGTCAATCTTGACAAGAATGAAACCATGTCTCTGCTTGGCGGCTAGGATTTTGAAGCGCTCGCTCTCTCATACTTTGGGCATGTAGCCAGGAGAGACCAATCCTTAAAGAGGGACACAATGCTTGGGAGGATGGAGGGACTGCGCGGGAGAGAAAGACCCTGGTTGAGGTGGATTAACTCAGTGACTGGGGCAAAGGGGGTTGGGGGGGGAGAGAGAGAGTGTGTGTGAGAGTGTGAGTGTGTGTGAGAGAGAGAGATATCAGGTGACTTCAGCCAACCATTGACAAAGGGTAATTTTCTGTTTTCCCCCTCTCCTTTTACAGTCTTGTGCTCCCTCCACCACCTCAGTCCTCTTCCGATCCCTCACCACCAGAAGTATCTGGCCCGTCCTCATCCCAAGTAGCTGTGAAAACTCGCCGACTCAGCTCTGTTTCTGCAGGAAAGCCCATGCTCTCTGTGGACGATGACTTTGAAAAACTAATATGGGAGATTTCAGGAGGCAAATTAGAAGCCGAGATTGACCTAGATCCTGGAAAAAATGAAGAGGACCTTCTGCTAGAGCTGTCAGAAATGATTGATAGCTGAAGGACATAGTGAAAAAAGACTTTTAAAAAAAAAAAAAAAAAAGAAACAACTCACCAAAAACTGGACTTAAGTTCATCTATTATGACATTTACCCACAATGATCATTTCATTAGTGTAGAATTTACCCCGAATCAGAAGTATACCTCTGAAATACCTGTACGTGTCCCAGATTCCTTTTAAAGGGGTCAGATTTTTAAAGTCACTCCTTGCATTTTATTCATTTGATGTCCTTGTTTAGTGTTTGTGAGAGAAAGTTTTTGTTTCCCCTTCCACTCCACAAAGGGAGACTTGAAGAGAGGAGGATCCAAGTGAAACAATGCAGAGAGAAATTGTGACTCCTTGAGGCGTTGGTCATTTGGGTTGGCTGGTTTTTCCTTTGTATTATTTCTTTTATGTATTGTCTTCATATACTTATTACCTGAATTTGAAAAGAATGATGACAGCTGCTATCATTAAGGACCAAATTTCATGCTACCACAAGAAGAAGAAGAAGAAAAAAAACACACACCTCAATGCATTTGTGTTTAATTTGTATGTCTTTTTAAATGTAGCATTTCAACAAGATTCACAGAGGGTGGAGTAGTTTAGGAATCCCATAATCTGGACCTAACGTCGGACTCGATTTTGAGGCTTCTGCTCCATAAGCCTCTGAAGAGCAATAGCTAATTAATTACTGTAATTCTTTAAGGCTTTAAAGTGCCTCAGGGGTCCCCTGAAACTTAATTTTCTATTCTGGGATACCTTGGATTCTCAGTAAGAGATGGTGACATGATTTGAGGAATTTTTTAATATGAAAGTTGTCCCTTCTTAAGTACTTGGCCTCCTATTGGGATTGAATTGCCCAAGGGACAACAAATGGATTTTTTTTTTTTTAAATTTTATTTTTATTTTGACACTCCCAACAAGCTCTTTCACCCAATATTTGTTTGGATCCCTTTAACTAATTGATTAGGGTGGGGTGAAGAATCCCTTTAAGCTGCCAGTACGGACCTATGGACTGTAGCAGGGCTGAAGATCTCTGGGGGTGTATTGTATACCTTCCAGGTCTATAATTTTCTTCCATTTCTAAATTGAGTTTTATTTCTTCGTGTTGGTCTCCTTCATATCAGTCACCTTAAGGGTTTAGTCTTGTGAAGAAACAAGTATGATGGTAGTTGTCTTGAAAAGAGATACATACTGTACCTAATAAGAAGGAAAAAGAAAGGACTTACTTCTCCACTTTGATAATTTTGTTGTTGGGGCCAGTTTTATCTCTCACAGGGAAATCTGGCCCACATGTCATGCTGGCTTCTAAGGAACTGCTGTTGTAAGCAGCTCGTCAAGAGTTGAACTTCATAGTCTTGCTGGGAACATGGAAAAGGAAGAGAGCCACAGGACTTCCCTTTCAGTCTTGGGAAGACCTGGATGCTTCTGCACAAGCAAAAATGACTTGAAATTTCTATGTAAATACCTCTCTACCAATCCATCTTCAGTGACCAAATGTTGGATGATAGCCCTCCAAAGCAGAGGTGGAATGTTCTGGTTTCACCACAGATTTTGTACTCATTTGATTTTTGGGATCACCTTACAGATTCCAGTTCCCTTTTGTATATAACCTTTATTTGTTTGTTTTTTAAAAAATAACTTTGTTTCATATTTAAATCCCTTGTATTAGCCAATGGTTCATGTTCAGCATTATTTCAACCATTTGCCATCCCTGAAAAAACAAATACTTATTTGTGTTTTAAATAAAACTGGTGTAGGAAAGAATGTTGTGAATAAGTATTCTCTATTATTTAAACCTTGGCTCTATTTTACAGATACCCCATTAAGAATTATTTTGCTACCTTCAGTGTAAATGCCCCAGTATTAAATGCTATTTAACTTTAGAAACCTTTTTAAAGACTTGCCAAAATCAGCTCCATGGGCACCTCACTTGTAGCTGCATGTGCATTATGTACAAATGCCTATGATTGTTTTACATGAGAATAGACAGAGTCGTTAGTATAATTCACATGATGCCATTATTTTTAAAGGGGACAGGTGTAAGTAATGTTAAATTCAGTGATCTATAATTTCAAGCTTGAAGGTACAGCGTGTAAAAATTTATTTCAGGCAATTCGAGATGTTTTCAGCAGTGTTGTCAATTGTTAAGGGAGTAATTGTTATGCAAGTAATTGTCAGCCACCAAAGAACATACATTTTGAAATAATAGACTCAAAGTCCCAAATTCAGTCAACTTCCTATAAAATGCAAAATGTTACATTTAGTTTATAAGTATATTGGCCTTTGATTTTAATAAGCCATAGTTAGATACTTAAAGATAATTCTTAATCAAGTATGTGTCTCAAGAGAAGAAATAACCAGAATTCTGATCTTAATCCCAAACTCCAGTGGAACCTCTCATCTTTGCCAGTCTTAAACTATCATAGAGATAATGTTTGGTAATTGAAACTTCAGCAGCAAAGTCCAGCTGATACTGATAGCATTACCCTGATTTTTCTAAAATTACTGCTTTAATTCCACCAGAATTGTTCAGCAATTGATTGGCAGTTTAGGAAACGGAAATAATGTAGCTTCTACTTGCTAACTGTTGAATGTGCAATATTGCCGAGGTTAGTATGTTACTGAGTCAGAAGTGACTCATAGCTTACCCTCCAGGGCCCTATTAGAGATCCTATTCGGGTTCTGAGGCTCAACAGGAGCAGCCAGCCTCATCTTTTTTCAGAATAGCAACTGGTGGTTTTGAACGGGTCAAGCCTTGCATTAGCAACCCAATGATTAACCCCACTGTGCCAGCCGGGCTCCATGGGCGATTGTATAAGGGGATCAGTGACTGAGAAATGAATTCTAGAATTATAAGTGTAGCCTTCCTGGAAGTTTAGAATCAATTTTTAGTAGCTTGGCAAAGGAGTTCACTTGAAAGGCAGATAAGGCCAGACTTCCTGGGTGCTGTTGAAAGGATCTCTGACCATCCTGTCAGCGCCCTTCCTTAGAGCCTCATTCTAGCTCTCAGGTGCCTCTCACCTAGCTCTTCCTTACAGATTCTTGACTAAGAATTCCCAGTCTTATGGGTGGAAAAACTTGAGTCTACTTCAAATGCAAAGCCTGTTTCATATACCCTGCTGTCTCCTCCCAAATTAAGTTCCTCACCATAGCATGTAAGACCCTTGTGCCACTTCTGGCTTCAACCAGGTGGGTTTTTATCTGCCACTGACCCTTCATGCTCAACACAACAGGAAAATGACTTGTTGATTTCCCTAATTACTAATTGCTCTCTCTAAAACCATTGCCTTTGTTGAATCTGTCACCATTTCACCTAAAGTTCTATCCCCTTTTCTTTTGTTTACTTCCTATATACCCTATGACCGACTTCCTGAATACCTCTTCCCACTTTCGCTTTCCTCAGATTAGGGTTTGGTGACACTGTGCGAATAGTCCACATCTTCACAGGCCTGTCTTGCTTTGGAAATGCTGTAGGTGATGTGACACTTCCAGACTTAGCTTTATTCCGAGGAGTTAGAAAAACGAAGTAAACACTGTCTCATATCTAGAGATAAGCTTTCACCCACCAGTTTGCAGATGAACAGCTCTGGCCCCCAATGTGTTCTTAATAATTAGATGAGAAACAGTTTTGTAGCCTTAATTAAGATATGCTCATTTCGTAATTATCTGACCAAATCTTTAGAAAGTGATAAAGTTTTTTTAGTCCTCCTACTTTTACTCCATGTTTTCTTTCCCGAATGAATCTTCTAAGTAATGCTTTCAAACAGGCATTGGTCAGGGCTGGGTGATTGTTTTTATGGAAGATAATTAACCAGAGACATGGTCTCTGATGTCATGAACTGCACAGGACACTGGAAATAGCTGCTGGTGTGTGAGAAACTTGTATACCATGGGGCTTCTAACATTAGGGCAAGGTCAAGTTCACTATCATTGAGTTGGTTCTGACCCAGAGCAACCCTCCATAGGATTTCTGAGGCTTTACATCTTAAAGGGAGGAGACATGAGGCAGCCTACAAATGTTATTATGTGGCGTCGAGTCGCGACTCATAGCGACCCTATGTACAACAGACCTAAACTCTGCTCTGTCCTATGCCAATCGCACTGTCTCTGACACTCCCATCCTGATTATCCCAGTCACTGAATCAATCCACCTCATAGAGGGCCTTCCCCTCCTGCGCTGTCCCTCCACCCTCCCAAGCATGATGTCCTTCTCCAAGGACCGGTCTCTCCTCACATGTCCAAAGTAAGTTAGACGGAGCCTCAGAATCCTTGACTCCAAGGAGCTGCCCGGTTTAACCCTTTCCAGGACAAATCTGTTTGTTTTCCTAACAGTCCATGGTATTCTCAATACTCTTCTCCAGCACCACAGCTCAAAGGCATCAATTCTCTTTCTATCCTCCTTGGTCATTGTCCAACTCTCTGATGCATAACAAGTGATTGCAAAGACCATGGCCTGTATCAGGCGCACCTTAGTCTCCAGAGAGACACCATTGCTCTTCAGTACTTTGGAGAGGCCCCTAACAGCAGACTTTTCCCATGGCAATGCGCCTTTTAATTTCCTGGCTGCTGGTGCCAAGACTGTTGACTGTGGAGCCAAGCAAACTAAAGCTGTGTATAATCTCAATCCTTTACCATCCATCCTGATGCTGCCAGTTGGTCCAGTGGTGAGAATCTTTGTCTTCTTGACATTGAGCCTCAATCCATATTGTAGGCTGCAGTCCTTGACCCTCTGCAGCAGGCGCTTCAGGTCCTCTTCAGTTTCAGCAAGCAGGGTTGTGTCATCCACTTAACGCAGGTTGTTGATAAATCGTCCACCAATCTTGACCCCACATTTCTCCTCATAGAGCCCAGCCTCCCGGATAATCTGTTCTGCATATAGGTTGAAAAGGTATGGAGATAGGATGCATCCCTGGCATACGCCCTTCCCAATTTTGAACCATGCAGTGTTCCCTTGCTCTGTTCTGACGACTGCCTCCTGGTCCAAGTATAAGTTTCACATTATAACGATCAAGTGTTCTGGGATTCCCATTCTTCTCAGAGTCAGCCATAGTTTGTTATGATCCACACAGTCAAATGCCTACAAATAGGGGAAGAAATATTCCCAATTATTAGCCATTTATACAAATCAAACCAATGAGATATCTTCTCACCCCAGCATAAATAGCAAGGTTTAAAAAAAATTTCAGAAAACTGCAAACACTGGCAAGAACGGGGAGCTGTTGGAACTCCCATTCACTGCTGATGGGACTTTAAAGTGGTACAACTACTGTGGAAAACAGTATGGCCCGTCCTTAAATACTGGAAATAGAAATACCATTTAATTCAACAACCCTAGTAGTAAGAGAAATATCCTAGAGAAGTAACAGTGACAAGGACAAATCTGTGCACACCCATGTCCATCATAGCATTATTCACAATAGCAGAAAGAGGGAAACAACAGATTAAGAGATCTTAAAACTCTAATAGCATACACACAATGGTGCACTATTCAACTTAAAAAATAATGATGAACCTGTTCTATGCCGTCGAGTCGCTTGGGACTCGGTGACTGTGTACAAGAGCTCTGAACCCTGTTCTATCCTGAGCCAACTTTACTGTCTTTGACACACCTACCACCCCCATTACCCTAATCAATGAGTCAACCCATCTTATCCAGAGTTTTCCTCTCTTGCACTATCTCTCCACCCTCCCAAGCATGACATCCCTCTCCAAAGACTGCTCCCTCCTTGCAACATGTCCGAAGTATGTCAGATGGAGCTTCAGAATCCTGGTCTCCAAGGAGCAGCCTGGTTTCTCCCTCTGTAGAATGAACCTGTTTGTTCTCTTGGCAGTCCGTGGTATATTCAATACTCTTCTCCAGCACCACAGCTCAAAGGCATCAATTCTCCTCCTATCATCCATCACTAGTCATTGTCCAGCTTTCTGGTGCATAGCAATTAATTACAAAGACCGTGGAACTTACAGAACACCTCTAAGAAGGATGAACCTAGAGGACATTTGTATTGAGTGAAATTGTGTGCCAATGAGTAGGAACAGACTCATAGTTGGTTCTCTGGTGGGTTTTCGGAGGCTGTAAATTGGACAAGATGGGACTGCCCATCCTTTTCCTGCAGAGCAGCTAGTGGATTTGAACTGTATGCCTTTGGGTTGGCAATGCATCTCCTTCCCAGTAGGCCACCAGAGTTCCCTGAGAGAAATGAGTCAATCACAAAAGGACAAATAATGTAGGAAACCATTACAATAAAAAGTAATGAAAAGGTATACAACAGAAAAGGATGTTTACACATTCTTTTATTATTAGGGTGAAAGAAAAGTTCTAATACCTTCAAGGGTTTTGGTGAAGATCAATAATGTAAAAGTTTCTCCCTATCCATATCTCATTTTCTCCTTTATAAGTAAAAATAGTTTTTAGATGCCAATGGCAAACAATTTTTCCTTCTCTCCCTTTTCTCCATGAATGGTAGCATAATAACCAGTAGGAGTTTTGGTTTTATTAAATGCTTTTTGAGTTATTTGCACAGCAGCTTCTTGCCACAGAGGCTTGCTGGTCTAATAGAGACTGGTGGAACCCAGAGACTATAGGCATTATAGTCTTATACACCTTTCAGGCCTGTAGTTGACCTCACCTCAGAGGCTTAACTTTCAGCTAAACGACAGATAGGCCTTCCAAAGATAAGATACTCACCAAGGCCTTGTTGAGTGAGCACTGTGGAATTGAAACAGACCCATAGCTGACCCTCTAGAGGGTTTTCAGTGGCAGTACACAGGAGGAGATTGCCATCTTTCTCCTATGGAGCCCCTGATGGATTTGAACTGCATGCCTTTTGGGATGATAGCACAACCACTTAACATTAAGGCACCAGAGCTCCCTTCACTAGGGCCTTAAATGGGTCTTTTGAATCAGAAGACTGAACTTGGCCTAAATTCTTGAGCCATGAAATTAGAAGTTATAGTCAAGTGGTTACTGGGTTTTGATTTTGTTTTTTTTCCCAATATACTTTATTCTGGTGAAGTTATAAAAGTAGATACAAAATCCTTTTTTTTCTTTTAAAGTACATACAGTTACAACTATGAGATATCATCTCACCCCAGTCAGAATAGCAAAATTTAACAGAACAGCGAGCAACAAATGCTGGCGAGGTTGTGGAGAATCTGGAACCCTTATTCACTGTTGGTCGGAGTGTAAAATGGTGCAACCACTGTGGAAGGCGGTATGGCGCTTTCTCAAAAAGTTGCAGATAGAGATACCATTTGACCCAGCAAAGTCCACTACTGGGAATATATCCCAGAGACCATAACTGACATCCAAGCAGATATATGCACACCCATGTTTATTGCGGCTTTGCTCACAATAGCAAGGAGTTGGAAACAACCCAGGTGCCCATCAACAAACGAATGGATAGAGAAACTGTGGTATATTCACACAATGGAATACTACGCTGCATTGAAAAAACAAGGAACTCATGCAATATTATTCAAAATGGGTGATCCTTGAGGACATTATGCTGAGTGAAATATCTCAGTCGCAAAAGGACAAGTATTGCATGGTGCCACTGCTGTAAAATGGGACTGACATCAGGGTTGTGGTAAGACTGAGGAAAAACTGGATAAACTGTGTATACTGCACTGAAACAGATGAGGGAGAGAATAATTTAAAAGCTATGTATGATAGGGTATTATGGTTATCACAAGAGTCCACAATTAAGGTTGCATAGTGGAATGTACTTGGGGCGGTGGGAGGGGTGCAGGGGGATTGTGTACCAGGGAAGGAGTGTTTCTTTTACTTTTCAAAGAGAGGAGCGAACTGGGGGTGGGGGTAGGGGTAGGAGAGCTGGGCGGAGAGAGAAGTATAGCAGTGAATGAATGGAAATCCAAAAGCTATGTAAATGTTCATTAAAATTATTAATAAAAAATCATTTAAAAAAGTACATACAATTAATTGACCTAGAAAAAGACAATACCCCTAAATGTTTAAAAATACAACATAAATTTTTATGTAAAGAACACTTAGAAATATTTTAGTCACCAAGACTATGCAAACTCTTTTTTTACATTTTTATTATTATTCATTTTAATGAAAATTTACAGAGATTTTGGATTTCCATTAATTCATTGTTGCACTTTTCTCCCTGCCCACCCCTCCCCCAAATTAGCTCTTCTCTTTGAAAAGAAAAGAAAAATTCTTTCATTGTTATACAATCCCTCCCCCCAAGTCCAGTCCACTATCCAGCCTTCATTCTGGACTCCTGTCATGAAAGTGGTTATTGTTTTCAGCCACTATGTTTTGATTCTCTAGTATCGTACAAATAACTCAAAGTAGTATTTTAAGAAGCCAAAATTTATAGGACTTTATATATGAGTAAAATTAGCTATTTGTCTGATGAGTTGCAAAAAATCATAATTTAACTTCTTACGGTGACCTTTTAGTCTGCATGTAAGCCTCTAAATTATATGTAACATCAGACAATGAAGCCTTAGCATATGTGTCCATGTATACACTATTACATCACTGAATTCTCACCACAGTAAGGAAGGTGATATAACTTCTCTCCATTTTGCTAACAATTAAGCCAAGACTTTGATCACACAACAGAGTTGGATTTGATCTCAACAACCAGACTTCAGCACTTTCATATTAAATCAAGGCGCCCTGGTGGTACAGACGGTTAAGCATTGATCTGCTAATTGACAAAGGAGTATGATATGCCATCGACTCTCGTACAAAATTCATAGTGAGCCTATAAACAACCAGTCTGTACCCTGTCTCCTCCTGTGCCAACCTCATCATCTCTGGCACACTTGAGCCTATTGCTGCAGTCACCATGTCAATCCACCTGGTTGAAGATCTTCCTCTCCGTCGCTATCCCTCCACCTTTCTAAGCATGATGGCCCTTTCTAGTTTCTATGTTTCTCCTAATAACACACCCCAGAGTATGTGAGACGAAGCCTCACCATGTTTGTCTCCAAGGAGCGCTCGTGGCTGCACTGCCTCCCTCCCAGAAATATCTCTTTATCCTTTTGGCAGTCCCTGGGATATACAGCGCTCTTCTCCAACATCACATGAAAAATTATAGCATCCGGAAAGATAGAAGACCCAGGACAATTCTACCCACCCTTCCAACTGTGACTAGGAAACGACTAGATGGAAGTGTTTTAGGTTTAGTTTGTTGTGAGGTTTTGTTTTGAGGTTAAATCCCTATGCTGGTGCTGCCTTCTAAAACTCCCCACACTTCTTGGGGGGTTGAATCTATCATTAGAGCAAACAGCGCTGGGCTATTGAGGGCCGAAACCCCACTCCACAGCGCCGCCTGCTCTAAGAACCTAGGCTTCAGGGAAAGCACTTAAACACATTTTACGGGGATTCGCAGTGGGAGCTGCGTCACACAGCGGAAGCACTCAGAGCTTTCACGCGTGCCTCCCAATCCGGCTTACATCACACGGCTCAAGCCCTGCGGTGCCTCCTTCTGCCGCCGTGCAGGTGGCGCTGTAGGACGGAACCAAATAGTATGGTCGCCCCCGGATGTGGAGGGACAGAGACTCGGGACAAGACTGGAAGCGCGGGGGCGGGGGCAGCGCACTTCCGTTTCCCGTTCTTTGTTCCGGAAGTTGCTTTCTGAGCTAGCGTGGGGTTTAGCCTGGTCTTTGTGACCTCTCACCATGGCGTACCGTGGCCAGGGCCAGAAAGTGCAGAAAGTGATGGTGCAGCCCATCGTATCCTACTCGAAATGCCACGGGTAGGCGGTTCAGGCCAGGAAACGGAGGGCGAGGGAACAGGCAGAGACTAGGCCGAGAGGAGAGCCGAACGGAGCGCATCCCATGAGCCCCCAGGGCGACCGAAACGGAGAGAAAGCGCGGGTAGTTGAAGGGCTGGTGGGTGGGAAATGCAGGGTGCTTGTTCCGAGTGGAGAGACAACAGCGCTAATTCTGTGCTGCGTGGAAATGAACATACTGGGTTTGAGTGAGGAGGAAGATGTTGACTTTCAGCCTGAAGAATTGGGGGCGGGGGGCGGCTCCTTCCTAAGTGTCTTTTGGGTACTTGTGTAAGCACCAGGTCTCACATTCAGAAAACAGGGAAAAGTGGGACAAGATTAGGTCGATTAGCTTTAGGAAACAGAGCTTGAGCCGTTTATTTTCCTTAACTACTGTGGTGCAGAACCTCATCTTCAGATACCTGCAAAATGTACGTAAGTTTCTTGTTAATTGTTTCATAACGGTTTTAAGTAAAAGTTGAGTAGGTTAAGCTATTCACGTCGATTGCTGTATTCTAGAGTTGAAGTACAAGTGGGAGGTGGAGGGACAGTAGAGGGAACTCTATTAGAACAGTGGTTTCTATAGCCATTTCAAACATTCATCGTCAACATGGATATAGTTATTCGGATATTCAGACATGGATATAGTTTTATTTCATTTGACAGTTCAGATGGGAAGTAGGAGGAAACCTCTTTGAAGCTGAATTTTGCTCTAGCACATAAGAAGTACACCTTTAATCTCAATCATTGGCATATACTACTTTGCTGCATGCCACTGATTCCCAGTGTAAATGTATTGAGATCATAAGTAGTAAGAAATAAAATTGAGTTTCCAAGACCACAGACAATGTGTTAGCCTGGATAAACACACTATATAGCATTAAATAAATGAAAAAGATTCTTGGCAAGTAACTTGTTTGGAATTTTAGATTTGGGCTCAAACTATTGATTTTTATTTATCAAATACGTTTTTAGAAGTCTTGTATTATTTCTACTTAATCAAAGTGTTTTAGATTATGTTTGCCTTGTTTTGGTATGTTTACTTATTTAACATTTCTATTTATTTCAGAGATCTCGGATTCAAGTGTGGCTCTATGAGCAAGTGAATATGCGGATAGAGGGTTGTATCATAGTGAGTATCAAGATATTTTATGTTGGAGCAGTTTAGTCATAGAAAAAGGCTTTGCAGAAAATGGTTTGGCTGAGCCCTGTAGGAAAAGCCAAAGAGTCAATCCAAAGAATGTTTTTCAGGGCCTACTAATTTGCTTATTTGCTTTGTTTCATTGTTCTAATTGTTATTATGTGCCATCAAGTCACTTGTGACTCATAGCAATCCTATACAACAGCTGTGAACCTTGCTTTTATCTTGAGCCATCTTCATTGTCTCTGCCCATTACCTTAGTCACTGAGTCATTCTATCTCACCCAACATCTTCCTGTCTACGCTGTCCCCCTACTCTTCCAAATTTCAGCATTTCAAATGCTGAAAAAATAACCAAAAATTATTAGACTAGTACATCAAGAGAAAATTGCCAGATGTGCAGGCTAGGTTTTAGAAGAGGCCATGTTAGATGAATCTTAACTGAAAGCAGAAAGCACCAGAGGAATGTCTGTCATGCAAAGTCATTTGATTGTGTGGATCACAACAAACTGTGGCTGAGAGAAATGGGAATTCCAGAATGCTTGATTGTGCTTCTGTGAAACCTATACTTGGACCAGGAGGCAGTCATCAGAACAGAGCAAGGAAACATTCATGGTTCAAAATCAGAAATGGTGTGTCTGGGATGCATCATCCTTTCACCATACCTTTTCAGTCTATATGTGGAACAGATCATCTGGGAGGCTAGTTTCTATGAGGAGGAATGTTTCAAGAGGATTGGAGGAAGACTCACCAAGAACCTGCGTTGTACAGGTAATACAACCTTGCTTGCTGAAACTGAGGACAACTGGAGGCATTTGCTGCAGAAGATCAAGGACTTAAATATGGATTGTAGCTTAACATAAAGAAGCTATACATTCTCACCACTGGGCCAGTTGGCAGCATTATGATAGATGGAGAAGAACTTGAGATTTTTAACAGCTTCAGCTTGCTTGGCTCCATAATCAGCATTATTGGTACCGGCAGCCAGGAAATCGAAAGACAAATTGCATTGGGAAAGTCTACTGTCAGGGACTTCTCTAGAGTACTCAAGAGCAATGATATCAGTCAGTAGAGACTGAGGTGCACCTAATCCAGGCTATGGTCTTTGTAGTTAATTGCTTTGCATCAGAGAGGTGGACAGTGACTTAAGGATGACAGAAGAAGAATCAATAATTTTGAGCTGTGGTGCTGCAGAAGAGTATTGCATATTCCATGAACTGCTAGGAAAACAAACAGGTTCATCCGGGAGAGGGCAAAACCAGGCTGCTTCTGGGAGGCAAGGATTTTGAAGCTTTGTCTGACATACTTTGAGCATGTTGCAAGGAAGGACTAGTCCTTCGAGAGGGGCATCATGCTTGGAAGGGTAGAGGGACAGTTCTAATTGTTAAGAGTTGAGTAATTAAAAAAGAAAATTATTTAAACACTAGTATTGGCTTGGGGAGAGAAATAAAAAAACTGTGGTCAAGTCTATTCCAACTTTGACTTGTGGGTTTAAATTGCCAATCTTTTGCTTAACCAAGACACTCTCAGAAAACAAACCGTAAAAATGGAAGGGGGAGAAGTTAATGGAATGTAGGTATAATTTTCTAAAGATCAGATAAACATTGCCTAAAAAGTCTTGTCAGGGTACTTTGCCATTTTATTTAGACCTGACAACAAGATTCCTCTCGTCATCTCCCCTGCCCTGTTAACTAGTTGCAAAACAAGTATGATTAGTGGCAGTAGCATATTATGGGGAAATAGAGCAGACAGTGGATGATAGACATACACACTTGTGTGGGCAGGTTACAGTAGAATTGGAGATAATTATAAAGAGCTGTAGGTGGTTAGGGAGTACTTCCATATACCCTGCTTCAAGTGCAGAAACAATATAGGGGTGAACTTAGAACTTCGGTTAGCATTCTGTAAATCTACTCATTTTTGAATGGTCTAACGTGAATATGTCATTTGCCTGTTTTCAAGGGTTTTGATGAATATATGAACCTGGTATTAGATGATGCCGAAGAGATTCATTCTAAAACAAAGTCAAGAAAACAACTGGGTAAGAATGACACTTCTTGAGACTTTAACTGCTCTGTAGCTCAGTTCTCACTTAAATTTAGTTTGTACTTGAGAAGTTATTGTTTGGGGAGTAGAATACTCTTGAAGTCATTCTCTCCCACTTAACCTTTTATTCCTTTCTGTTTCTGCTTTTACCTCTCCATCCAGACGGTTCTCACGGAGGTCACGAAAGGTCTAATACTGTGTCTCATTGTCAACACTGGTTTTCATTTTACTTAACTCTAAGCAGTCTTTGACACTGGTGACCTCAATCAAGTAGCTTGTCCATCTTGACAAATCTTTAAATCTTTCCTCAGACTCTTTCTTTTGGTTCTGAGGCACCAGACTCTGGTTTGAGTTTTCTGTATATGAGGATTTCCTTCTTATACCAATTTCTATAGCTCAGAGCTTTGCTCTAGCTCCTCTGTCCTCAGTGTTGTTTTCTTTTTTTTTAAATTTAAATAGGATTCTGTTTATTACAAATATTTAGTATTCCCATATTCCCCCTTTTGTTTTTATCATAATCATGTTATCATCTAGATGAGCTGTGTTGTTTTCTGAGACATCCGTGTTTATAGCTTCAATTATCTATATTTGAACTAACAAATTTATGTATGTAACTTGGATTTCACTGAGTCCATTCAGTATTTCTTTTTTAAAATATATAGAACGCTTCACATTCACTTTGCATGGCATTCTTGTGCAGGGGCCATGTTAATCTTCTCTGTATCGTTCAGTTTTAGTACATGTGCTGCTAAGTGAGCACTATTCTGTATTTCTTAAATGTCCCAAAGCTTTCTTAGAGTTAGCATATCATAAATCAAGCCCATTTCCCATCTCATACACACTCCTTCTAGGGAGATTTGGAAGCCTAGTGGCAAGAAGCTACACTGCAATCCCGAAGGCGCATAGTTCTTGTCCACCAGCTGCTCCACAGGAGAAGGATGGGCAGTCTCCTCCTGTGCACTTAACTGCCTCTGAGAACACACCGGAGAGTCAGCTATGAATCATTTCTGACGCTGGTGCACACCACCACCACCACACACTCCTTAGAACTATTTGAATGTTCCCTCCTTTATTGATTGACACTAGTACCCATTCAGATTTTTGGATGCCATTTCTGCAGACTCTTCATATCCATCCAGTTTTCTTTCCAGGCTGCCAGCATTCCTCTTTAAAAATAACGCCATTCTGATTTTGTCATCCATTTGCTTGAAGTACTTCACTCTTAAGATTTCTTTTGCTCTTTTCCTTAATTCTTTAATGTGTTCTTCTAGGCCCTCCATAATCTATTATTATTTCCACTTCTTTTTCTTCTTATTATTAATTTTAATAAACATTTACAGAGATTTTGGATTTCCCTTCATTCGTTGTATTTTCACTTCTGTAGGCTCATCACTGTCCCTCTTTGACTTACTTAGCCTCTGTACTTCTTCCATTTCTTTGAATGTGCTATTTTACCCCATCATAAACTTAAATGTGTCTATACTGATCCCGTGGCTTCAGAACTTGGGTTTTAAATATCATTTCCTCCAAAACCCCTGGATTTTGGCTGTCTAGATTTTTGTTGTTGTTTGGGTGTTTTGTTTTGTTTTTTTGGCTTGGAGAACTGTAAAGTACAATGTGTTCTCTGAGTTTATAGTGAAGCCTTTATGGGCTTCTTATGGTTGTTTTTCCTACTAGAGCAGAGACTTTGTAAATGCTTAAGTTGTGGTAGGTTCCCCCACCTTTAATATACCTGCTAGATTGCTCTTTTAGCCTAGTGGTAAGGAGCTGCACTGCCAATCCAAAGGCATGCTATTCAATTCCACCAGCTGTTCTATGGGAGAAAGATGGACAGTCTTCTCCCGTGAGATTTCCAGTCTTTGAAAACTTGCTGGATGGTCAGCTATAAGTCACTTAGGACTTGATTGCAATGAACAACAATACTAAGTGCTCTGTGGAGGTGAAAATGATGAGACTTCACCTCACATACTTTGGACATGTTGCTAGAGATGCTATTCCTTGGAGAAAGATGATGCTGGAAGGGTGGAGTGTTGGCGAAGGAGAGGAAGACCCTCATTGGGTGGCTTGACATGGTGACTGTTGAAGTGGTCTCTTGTGTTTCAGGAAGTGTGAGATGGCATAGGATAGAATAGGGTTCAGATTGTTTGTTCATAAGGTTGCTATGAGTCGTATTTGACTCGTTGACACCTAACACCACCACCACTCAGTGCTAGCTTCGTGCTTGGCACATAGTAAAAACTCAGAAGTTCATAGGCCATTTCTTAATTCATTTAACAAGGATGGCTAGGATTCATGACCTAAGAAAGACAAGGGAAATTTCTTTTTTGTTAACATGCTGTTAACTTGAAGTTTTAATGAGTATTTTCTTCCTCATTTTTTAAATGCCCAGGTCACAGCTCATAAGTGATTTCACCAGTGGTAGATTTCCAGTGTCTCTTGATCCCAGACCTGAGGATTCTCTCAGGCTTTTACCGGTCTGGTATTTGGCTATGTTTTTTTCTTTGATTTTGATTTTTCAGATTTAAAGATACCTTGTCAAGATTGGCAAGCTAACTTAATTGAGGTCTTCTTTTGAGCAATTATTTGTGAAGTATTAAATTCCAGTTTTGTGAAACCATCTAAACACTATAGGAGTTTCATTGAATATTAGTGATCTTTCCATGATGTTTGTAGGCATCCTAAAAAAAAAAGGTACTGTGCTTAAATAAGATTAGGAATGGCTAGTAAAACGTACAAGTTTGTTTCTTGCCAGCTGGAACCTCTTCCTTGCTAACGTAAGAAGGTAATAGTGTGGTGCATTTTCTAAACTTGGTGTGCAGCTCATCTCCAAAGTTTTACAAACTCCAGGTGTGAAGAAATCAGTGAGTTCCATTTACTTAGTTTTTAGAAAATCAGTTCTGATTTTCATAAAATAGCATCAGCCTTCCAGTAGGAGGAAAAAAATACATATGCTTTTAGGAAATCTGATGTCTTTTTACCATGGACACTTGAAAATGTCCATAGGACAGAAATTATAGTTGTCTGTGTATGTGACTATTAATAGCTGCTTTGTTGTGTTTTACAGGTCGGATCATGTTGAAAGGCGATAATATTACTCTTCTACAAAGTGTATCCAACTAAAAATGATCAGTGAAGTGAAAATGAAAAGTTTTTGAGGGCAATTGTTTATTTTCCCCTTCTGTTTTAGGTTTTGTTTTCTTTTGTTTTGTTTTAAATTGTTCTGAAACAGTTCATACTGTTTTGACTGGTCTTATATTATTGCCAGATCATAATAAATGCTTTGAAATTGTTTTTATTAAACTTTTTGTTATTTCTTTCTGTCCAGTCACCATTAGTTGTTAATTACTTTAAAACTTTGTAATGTATAACTATTGCTAGGAGCATTTGTTTTTCTCAGAGTTTGAACCTGTAGATTCTTTATTATTTTTTTGTGTACTGTCAAATCAGAACTGACTGGTACAGGAGGAGATTGTCACTTTGTCTCCAGCAGAGCATCTGGTGGATTCAGACTTAGTGCCTTTGGGATTGCAGCACAGCTTCTTGCCACTAGACCACCAGAACTCCCTGAACCTGTAGATTCTTTTTCCCCCCTTTTTATTGTGTGTGTGTGTGTGTGTGTGTGTGTGTGTGTGTGTGTGTGTTCGTACGTATGTACTGTCAAATCAGATCTGACTGGTACAGGAGGAGATTGTTCCTCCTTCTCCAGCAGAGCATCTGGTGGATTTGAACCATATACCTCTGGGATTGCAGTGCAGCTTCTTGCCATGAACCTGTAGATTCCTAAGGTAGAAATTCTTAAGTAGAAATTTGAACTTGCAGGTAAGCTTCCAGAATTGGGAAGGAAGAAAGGATGAGACTGTAAAAATGAACAAAGACTAAGGAAGTAGAGAAAAGACATATAATTAGTGCATTGTTTTTTATTCATTTAGACATTCCAATTCTGGATACTGTATACTGTGATCTTAGGTAAAATACTTTAGAGACATTTTAATAGCTTTGATGTGCTCTGTTAAATTTTTATGAGAACCAGAATATTGGAAATATAAGGATATATTTACAATCCACCAGTTGCTCCTGGGCTGGTCAGATCCAATTTGACGGTACACAGCAAAGGGGTAGGGGGAGAAAGAAGAAGTATAAGGATATAGATGAACAATTAAGTCCCTTAAAAGTATATTAAAATTAGGGAGCTCTGGTGGCAAGAAGCTGCACTGCAATTCCGAGGTACACGGTTCAAATCCACCATATGCTGTGCTGGAGAAGGAGGGGCAGTCTTCTCTCCTGTACCAGCCAGATCTGATTGACACATGCAACAAATAATAAAAGTATACTAAAATGGGCTCTGTTAAGAAATGAGATGGGAAGATAAAGGGTAAGATTTGTGGTTTGAAAAAGACTACAAGAGGAATTAGTAAATTGTTAGATTAAGAGTGTGTTAGTGTGAATAATACTCTCTTAGGAATTTTCTGTCCAGTAATTGCATGTTTCTTAATTGAGTGCATTTTCATAAGTCTTAGGTATCTTGCTGCTTTTAGTTAGAATTTTGTTAAACAAGTCGTTATTTAGTATCTATGTTACCTTGATACAGGGAGACGGATACAAAGATGAATAAATGTAATGAAATTGGTAAGTAGTTTCACTAAATGCTATTAAATGAATCTGAAGAAAGTAAGCCCTACCTTAAATTCTGTGTCATTAAGGTGGATGAGCAAGGAGGACTTAGAACTCCAGTTCCTCCTCTTCCAGATTCCTATGAAGCAGACTATTCTTTTGGCAGTTCATGATATTCAGTGCTCCAACACCACAGTTCAAAGGCATCGATGACTCATTTTTATTCACTGTCCAACTTGGAGATGCAAGCTTGAATCTGACACACTGTACGAACAAACAGGGCCTACTTGAGAGTTCCAAGCAAGGTGCTCCTGCAAAGCAAGGGTTGTGGAGCTTTGTCTCACTTAACTTTGGGCACATAATCAGGAGGGCCAGTCAGGGCACTGCACTGGGAAACCTGGAGAGTATGAGAAAGGAAGATCTTCAGGATGAAGTGACACGTGTTCAGTCAGCTTGAACATAGCAGATTGTGAGGCTGGTGCAGGGCAAGTAGTCCTCTGTTGGTAGGGTTTTCATGAGTGAGTTGGTTCACCTGCACTTCCAACAACACTGAAGGAACTGGTCCCTGGTGGTGCAGTGCTTATGGCTGCTAACCGAAAAGACAGGTAATTAGACTCTGGCAGCGACTGCAAGCTGCTCTAATGATTATAGCCAAGATAACCTTACATGTCAATTCTCTGTCACGCAGACTTGCTCTATTGAAACCACTGCCTTTTTGGTCCTTTCCTCCCCTCCCACTTCATCTCCATCTATTCATTTACATACAAAAGACTGTTTTGGAGATATCTAGAAACTTCTGGGCAAATGGAAGAGACTGGTTTCCTCAAATGTTAGTATTAGGGGATAATATTAGAATTTGCTTCTGAAATGAATTCTTAGCTTCTTATTTTAGTAAGCGTGCTCTCCAAATGAGCCAAAATCATACATATTCTTAATGTCTTAAGGCAGTAACAGTGGTGGGTGCTTCGTAGCACTGTGTGTGGGCTAAGAGGTACTAAGCTTTATGCATATCGCCTTGTTTAAAACGGCCCTATTGTTAACAGGAGAATGAGGGCTATGGGGTTGGGATTTTGCCCAGGTTCCCCAGTAAGTCCTGGAACTGTATAGCTTTTTGGTCCTGTTTTGAAATACAAGGCTACTTTACCTCTTGTAACATGTAAGTTTCTAAAATTCTTTGTACCTGCTCACAACATGCAAAGAGCATATTGGACAGCAGGGAGAGTTGCAGCCCTGAGATTACTTCACTTTTAGTGAAAAGGCTAAAGCTTTTTCATGGAAGAGCAAAGACCTCCCTGTAGTTTCTTGGCACCAAAATAGCTGGGAAGAAGGATAAAAGCTGGAGCAGTATAATCCCTAAGAAAACCTGCAGGCAGCTTTTTCCATTTCCCTTTGCAGCCTCTCTGACCTGGCGGCCCTGTGTAAACAGAGCTTTGCCTGCTGTGGTTTGTTCTGAATGGATCAAGACATGGAAGGTTCTATTTTTGACAGCAAATGATGATAGTGAGAAAGTACAGTGAACTCTTAAAATTGAGTTCTGTATTTAGAAATCTCTGCTTGCCTTTCTGTGTTCCTGGAGCCTGTGGTGGTGCCTTTTAAGTTGTACTTTTCCATAATCTGTCGATCTTTTCTTGCAACCAGAATCTGTCTTAAGGGAGGCATTGCTCTCAGCTTCAGTTAAGTTAGTCAGGCATTCTGCTAGGTAGCTGCTCTTGCTGGCAGCCCCAGGTATGGGAGCAATCATTTTTCTAGAATGGCTCTTGAATTCTGAGGGGTCTTGCTAACCACCCACTAACTTGTAACACGCTCAAAGAAAAGCAAGCACACTCTGGTGCAGGCTTTGCTTTCTACTCGTTGGAAGAAGGAAAGGTAAGAACCTTTTAAAAGCTTTGGTGCAGGTACCAGCGCCAAACATTGCACTGTTTCTTTAACAACTTCAGGGTTAAGGAGCGGATCTCAGTTTAGGTTTTGTGAGACATGGGAGTTCTGGTGACAGTTTGGAGAGAGTTGTGCTGCCAATCCAGTGGTGTATCTGGCCGTTTAAGTTCACTAGCCTCTCCACAGGAGAAGGATGGTCAGTCTTCTCCCACGTGACGGACAGTCTGTGAAAACCTGCTGGAGGGTCAGCCATGAGTTGATTTTGACACAGCAACAAGATGAGAGACCTATGCCAGGAGATGGTGGAGAACAGGTCCTTGGATGAGCCTTCTCAGCATCTTCTGTGTCACTGGCTGCCACTGGATCTTTCTGAATGGGATTGAGGTACAACAGACTTGGAGTTTCTGAGGCTGTTAATCCAACTGGAAGAGATTGCTGCTCTTTCTCCCAGGAGGCTGCTGGTGGATCCAAACCACCAGAGAAGCACAGCCTTGGGGTCAGAGCACAATTCCCTACACACTCTGCCTCTAGTACCTAAAGTTTAAAAGAAATATCCAATGACATTACTGAAGTCCAACTACAAAATAACTGCATGTTTATGATCCAAATACAAACAGTACAAAATAAAATTGCTGCCAAGTTGATCCCAACTCTTCGAGACCCTGTAGGATAGGCAAAGTGTCTGCAGGGTTCCTGAGACTAAATCCTGACAAACTGCCTCACCTTTTCTCCTGAGGAGCCACGGGTAGGTTTGAACTACTGGCCTTTGAGTTAGCAGACCAACATTTAGGACCCCTCATTTAGGACATTTCAGGACCCCTCGCAAACAGGACAGAATATAAACTGGAAGAGACAAGCTCATTTCTCTGCTGCTATTCTCCAGAGGTGATAATAGTGTTAAGAATTAGGTTCTTGTCCCAAAACACCTACAAATGTGTAGAGTTTGGTTTGCTTTCTGCTTTGGCACTTTTACTTCTTGCACATCCATCCTGTGCAACTTGACTGGGGCGTTTTCCCATGATAAACAACTATGTGAATCTCAAGAATGTTACCAATCATGAGTAGTTTAAGCTGTTTCAAACTTCCTACTATTAAAAGCAGTTTTGTAATAGTCACCTCTGTTTTTATATTGAATATTTTTGTGGGATGCATTTTTTAAAAATGGAATCATTAGGTCAAAGGTTAAACACATGGTGCAGGATCATTTATGTCTTACAGATTGCCTTCCAGAGTAGGTAAGAGAATGTTTTTCTCATACTTGCCTACCATCAGGCAGCAATTTTAAGGAAGCACATTGGCTTGTGAGCATTGTATGAAATGACAGCCTACATCCTGGGACGCCAGAGTATAAAAATGAGCAAAATCTGGTCTTTAATCTGGACTTTGCCTGGATTAAGCCTACTTTGAAACTACCCTCCTACCAAATTTGGTATGTGAAATAATAAATGACTCTATTGTTTACGTCTCTTTTTCATTGGGGGTGTGTGTGTGTGTGTGTGTGTCTGTTACAGACTAAAGCATTACCAGTGATCCAGTGTGCAAATAGGGCCTGCCTGTCTTCAGTACATTTTAAGCCTTAAAGGAGATCAGGTGTTCAATGAAGAACTGTTAACTGTTAAAGCAGAGAAAGAAATAAGTCATCAATTGAAGTGATAATTTTGGTGTATCTGGGGGGAAATGGCTGTTTTTACTCACCAAGTGGCTGAGCTTATGTAAATGCCAGGAGACCTGCTTCTAACTCCCGCAGCACTGGTCCTTATTCCCAGAGGAGGTTTTCTCAATAAAACACTACATTTTCCTCCCTTCCTAGTTAAGAAAATAATTCCTGAGAAAGATGATCTTGGATCATCGTTCCATGTCCATAGAAACTTGCTGTCTCTGGAGTATTAACAAATTAGCTTTTTCCCCAGGGCCATCCTGAGTTAGAGGTGTTTTGCAGGGCTGGGAAATTGCAGAGGAAAAGTTGGAAGAATTGACAAGTGAATGCCCCCTCTAATGGACTGCACTGCTAAACCAGAAATCATGGAGATAGGGGACCAGGTAGGGTTTCCCCCAGGAAAACAGCCCACTCCTTTATGTTCTGTACTTGATAAGGGACTCAGTTTGGGAGAGTTAGATTTTTCATCAGTGTCAGCTTCTACCTGGATGTTACCTATTGATCTGATTTCCATTGTTCATAGAGTCTTGTGGCATAAGGGATACCGTTGCTAATGTCAGATGGATCTTGACCGAAAGAGAATAGCAGAAAATTGTTTATTGTGTTTTATTGATTATGCAAAGGCGTTTGACTGGATCATTATAGATTATGACTAACATTGAGAACACATCATTTTGCTCACATGAAACCTATATATGAACCAATAAGCAGTTGTCCCAGTAGAACAAGGGAACACTGCTTAATTTAATCAGAAAAAGGGGGCATCAGTTGTATCCTTTCTTCATGCCTGTTCAATCTGTATGCTGAGTAAATCATTTGAGAAGTTGAACTGTATGAAGAAGAGTGTGGCATTAGTATTGGAGGAAAACTCATCAACAGCTTGTGTTATGCTGATGACACACCTCACTTGCAGAACGTAAAAACTTGAGGCACTTACTGCAGAAGATCAAAGCCTAAAACTTCCAATATGGAAGATGTAATCATCTAAGCATCATGAAAACAAAAATCCTCACCACCAGGCCAACAGGCACCATCATGATAGATGAAACGACTGAAGTTGTCAATGATTTAATTTTACTAGGATCCACAACCAATATTTAAGGCCATGGCAGTTAAGAAGTCAAAAGGCATGTTGCCTCCGGTAAATGTGCTGTTAAAGACCTCTTTAAAGTTCTAAAGAGCATAAAGTGTGCCTGGTCCAAGCCTTGGTATTTATTATTATTATTATTATTTTATT
>NW_006399813.1:2096878-2097516 GCF_000299155.1 Elephantulus edwardii
GATTTCCTCTTTCAGTTTTGTTAATGTTTGTTTTATGTATTATTTTCTTGCCCTGTTCTGAGGCCTGCTTCTTGGTCGAAGTATTCCCATCCTTCTCAAAGTTATCCACAGTTTGTTGTGATTCACACAGTCAAATGTCTTTGCATAGTCAATGAGACACAGAGAGACATTCTTCTGGTACTCTCTGCATTCTGCCAAAGTCCATCTGACTATGGCAATAATTTCTCTAGTGCTATGGCCTCTTCTAAACTGGGCTTGTATTTCTGGTAGTTCTCTGTCAATGTATATAGGTCCACATATCATGTTATTACATTTAAGTACTTTTGAGATTGCCGGATCATAGTTTTGTTATCAGGTACCACTGAGTTGGAACCAACTCATAGCTGACTCGGTAGTGAATTTTCAGAAACGGTAAACTGCATAAGAAATTGCTTGTCTTTCTCCTGAGGAGCAGATAGCTGGTAGATTCAAACTGCATGCCTTTGTGTTGGCAACGGCTCCTGACCACTAGGCCACCAGAGCTCCCTAGTGTAATTCATTAATATATAATTCTTACACATATTTTGTTAGATTTAGCCTTTCTTAAAATATTTCTTGCTCTCCTCCTGTACCATTCAGATCTGATTTGACGGTATGCG
>NW_006399813.1:2098481-2103939 GCF_000299155.1 Elephantulus edwardii
AAAGAAGACATTATTTCCCTGCACTTGTTAAGTTAAACTGTTGTATAGTTTTAAGAAGACGTCAAAGTATATTTTTGTTTTAAGGCTTAAAAATTATCTCAGGATAATAGTTTCAGTGGTTCATCTGCCTTCAGTGACCCCAGTATGTGTAAAGTATATGATATTTTTAAATTCTGACACATTTTTCCCTCTTTGATGAGGATTCTTCTATGGAATCTTTGATGAAAATGTTCAGTAATGGTAGCCAGGCACCACCTAGTTCTTCTGGTCTCATGCAAAGGAGGCAATAGTTCATAAAAGCAGTTAGTCATGAATTTCATGTGCTATTCTCAACTCCTTCTTATCTTGTTCCAGGTATAAGAGATCAATGTTGTGCCTCACATGTCTGCTTGCAAGCTTTTAAGATTCTAGGCTTTATACAGTAAATGAGGAGATAGAACAGAACAACTAAACTTGTTAAACCAATTACTTTGGATGTCCCATGAAACAAAGAACTGAAACCTCCAAGCCACGGAACACAATTCCAAGAAGTTTATTGGTTGTACATACATACACAGACTCAACAGCTACAAGAAAGAAAGAGGAGTGTGTGTGTGTGTGTGTGTGTGTGTGTGTGTGTGTAAGAGAGAGACAGACAGAGGCAGAGGAGAGAGTGTTAATGTAAATGGAAGAGTTTTGTGCAATTGATTGATACCATGTTTTCCTTATATATTTGTTATATTTTGACTATGAAGCTTTTGAGTCTGGTGCTTTCTTTAAAGATTTGGTGTTTGGTTTTGTTTTTTTTTTTAAATTGCGCCAAATCAAATCTTTTGTTGTGCAATCAATCCTAAGACATTTATAAAGATGCTGGGCATCTTATATCCAGCAGCGTACACAGGACAGGCGGTATAAAAATGCTCAAGAATAGGTGGTATTAAACACTGCAGAAAGGAGTCTGGAGCACGCAGTGAAATATTTACATTGTCTGTACAATGGACATTTAAGTCTTTAGCCTGATTTCCAGTGCTTTCTACAGTCTGTCTCTAACCTACCATTCAGCTGTCTCTGTATTTACTGTATCCTAAACGTCTCCCTCCCTGGATCATTTTATGGTACGTGATTTTTAACTACAAATTCAGCTCCATCTCAGACTATTCTGGTTATCTGTTTCTCCTTAAGTGAGGTTTTGGGAATTTCTGTTTCTTAAGAAATTCATTTGTTTTGTGTATGCTATAATTTTTATTGGCATAAAGTTATTCATATCATTCTCTTATTATTCTTTCAATGCCTGAAAGATCTGTAGAGATGTCTTCCCTTTCTTTCTTAAATAATAGTAATATGTATTTTCTAGTTGTTTTTATTGATCTGCCTGGCTAGAGGTCTATGGTTTTTATTGATGTTCTAAAACTACCAACTTCATGAAATTTTCTAGAATCTTTTACTGTTTTCAATTTCATTGATTACTGCTCTTTTATTATTTCCCTTGCTTTGGGATTATTGTTGGCTTGCTTTGGGATTAATTTGACTGTCTTCTAGTTTCTTGAGGTATAGAAGTATAAATTGTTACTCAAAAACATTTCTTATTTTCTAATATAAGCATGTGGTCATGTCCTACAAATTTTTATATGTTTCATTTCCTTTTTGTTCATATAAAAATATTTTCTAATTTCATTTTTAACCTACTAGTTGATACATGGCTTGTTTAGAAGTGTGTTTTTTAATCTGTAGATGTTTAGTTATTGGTAAGAGATATCTTTCTGCTACTGGTATCTAGTTTAATTCTTTGTGGTCATAAAATGTACCTTGCATGATATGATTTTATTTTGTGTTTTTATTTACAAATAATAGGAAGTACAACCAGAGTGATCTTTATAAGAGGCAAGAATGCAGAAACTTACTGACATATTTTGAGTATGTTGTTAGCAGGGGCCCATTCTTGGAAAAGATAGCATGCTGGGAAAGGCTGGTGAATGAGGGGAAACCTTCGATGAGATGGGCTGGCACCGTTACTGTAATAGTGGACTGTGTGTGGTGGAAATCATGAGGCTGGTATAGGATTGGATCAGGTTAGATCAGTTGCTCATAGGGTTGCTAGAAATCTTAGTCAACTCGATGGCACTGAACAAGAAAATTTGGTAGAGTTGTTTTATGACCGCAATATGATTGTGAAAATAGCTTGAAAGCATGGTGGTGACAAGACCCAGCCTCTACTAACTTTATGAGGGGAAGAATCATCATGAACAGCATTAAAGCATAAAACTGTTCAATACTTCACCCACCCGCATGCTCCAGACTGTCATCCACCAATTTTGACACCAATCAATTGTCCGTGGTATTTACCAATTCTTTACCGGATTTGCGAATTCATTGCAATGACCACACAGAACTCAGACAGTACTCGTGTTTATGGAGTTTATTAGAGAAATAACAGGTTGCAATTCAGGTTGTAAACAACTTAGAATACAGATCTTCAACTGGGCCAGCATCTTCTCAGATGTACTCCTAGATGGGCCTTTCTTTGACTCTTGGTCTTACAGCTTTGATGTCTTCCCTACCCAGGGAAATGTTAACAGTGTTCTTTAAGGTCTGCCATGTGTGTGCCATCCCTACTCTGTCAGCAAAAGAGATGAAAACCCCCAATGAGATGGGTTGACTGACTTGGTGACTAAAACAATGGACTCGAGAATATCGGAGTTGATGAGGATGGCACAGGGTAGGTAAGTTTCTCCTGATGGCAATGAGATTTCCATTTTCTGCCTCTAGATCTACTCAGTTTCACACTGACAAGGTGACAAACTAACTAATCCCACATAAGCATTCTGTATATCTTGTTTGCTTGGTCACACCGAAAAGGTGCCATTTGCCTTTTCTATATCTTTAACAAAGTATCCAATCCCTTTGGTCTACCATAAACACCCCACATTTGCATAGTCGTCCTTAATACCAGCAGTCAGAAGGTTAGAAGATGTATAGACAGCATTGGGAAGGTCTGTTGTCAAGAATGACTCCAAAGTCCTGAAGAGCAATGATGTCAGTTTGAAGACTAAGGTGTGCCTGATTAAAGCCAAAACCGTGGCTCTCCTGCTGTATGTCTGAGAGCTGGACAATGAATAAGTATGATTGGAAAAGAGTTGATGCCTTTGAGTTGTGCTGCTGGAGAAAAGCATTTAATATCACATGGACTACAAAAAAGAAGAAATAGATATGTCTTGGAGAAAGTACAAGCAGAGTGTTCCTAAGTGGCAAAGAGGGCCAAGCTTTGTCTCACATACTTTGGGCATATTGCTAGGAGAGGTTATTCCCTGGATAGGTGGAGGGTCAGCGAAAGAGAGGAAGCATGTAAACAAGATGGATTGATAGAATGACTGTTGTAAAGGGCTCATGTGTGTTAGGGATGATAGAGATAGTGCAGATTAGGGCAGCATTCAGATCTGTTGTTCAAATGGTCTCTATGAGCTGTACTTCATGGCATCTAACAATTCACCTTTGAGGCTTAGTGATAAAGAGTCACAGCTGCCAACTCAAAAAGGCACACGGCTCGAATCCACCAGCTGCTGTGAGCCAGAAATATGGGCAATCCTCTCCCGTGTGATTTACAGCTTCTGAAAAACCGAACGAGGGTCAGCTATGAGTTGGTTTCGACTTGATGGTACATAACAACAGCCACTTGATGAGAGTAACAAAAATCATGGCTAGAAAAGTCACGTCAAATTAGTCACTGCAGCACAATGAGACACTGTGTTTATTCCACAAACACTTGAGAAGGAAGTGCTATTGTTAGTGGGAACTATCTTACTTTCTAAGCTCTGCTGTACTGGAAATACTTCAAGTGGTAACTTTGATGAACCAGAATCTATTTTACATTTAGAAGGCGAGGAGTCTAAGTTCAGGGCACCAGCTTTATCTCTGTTGGCTCTGCAGGGAAGATCCGTGCCTCTTTTAGTTTCTGTTCCTCTTTTCCCTGGTGATCTTGTGACCTGGCTTCTATTTTATCCTGTGTCTATAGGATCCTTGGAAGCTGAAATAGATTCAACAGCAATGCTTTAGTGTTTTTATTTTGTTTTGGTGATTACTGCTCTTTTTATAGCTCAAAAGTAATTACTAAAGGCACATCCTACACTGTTATGGCCTCATTAACATAACAAAACCCTACATCAAGTATCTTGTTGTTATGTGCCTGTCAGTTGACTCACAGCTGACTCTTCAGCAGGTTTTTGGAGGCAGTAAATCACACTGGAAAAGGTCACCCATCTTCTCGTGAATATGCTCATCGATTCAAACCTTGTGCCTTTGGGTTGGCAGTGTAGTTTCATACCACAAGGCCATCAGAGTTCCCTACATCCAGTATGGTGCTGTGTGCATTTGAGTCGAAACTGACTCATAGTTCACCATCCAGTGGATTTTCAGAGGCAGTAAATTGCACTAAAGGCGACTGCCCATCCTTCTCCACAAAACAGTGGTCAATTTTGTGTTTTATCATGCCAAAAATTCAAGCTAGATTCAGAAGAGACTGGTAGGATGACATATTATTGCTGATGTCGGTTGAATCTTGGCTCAAAGAAGAGAACACCAAAAAGATGTTTCTCTTTCTCATTGCCATCAAGTCAGGATCAACTCTTCAGCATGACTATAAGTCATACAGAAGAGATTACCCGTTTTTTTCCATGTGAGAAGGATGGTTACCTGTATTTTATTGCCCATGCAAAGGCATTTGGCGTGTGGATGATGATAAATGATAGATAACATTAAAAAGCATGGAAAGGTGATCAAACAGGATGTGGAAAATTACCAAACAGTATCAGGCAAGTAAAGTCATGCTGAGGAGTATCCGATACCAGCTAGAGAACTGCCAGATGTTCAAGATGGATTTAGAAGACCAGGGATATCATTGTTGAAGTCAGGTGGATTGTGGCTAAAAGCAGAGAATAACAGAAGGATGTCTGTCTGTGTTTTATTGACGATGCAAAGGCATTTGACTATGTGGATCACAGTAGATTATGGCTAGCATTGAGAAGAATGGGAATCCTAGAATGCTCAATTGTGCTCATGTGAAAACTATACCTAGAAAAACAGGCCATTGTGCAAACAGAGCAAGGGAACAGCTGCCTGGTTTAAAGTCCAGAAATATGTGTTCATCAGGACTGCCTCCTTTCTCCGTACTTATTCAGTAAGTATGCTGTATTCTGAACAAATTATTCAAGAAGTTGGACTTCATAAAAGAAGAATGTGGCAACAGGATGGGAGGAAGATTCATTAACAACTTGCATTATGCAGATGATACAACTTTGCTGGGTGAAAGTATGGACTTGAAACACTTGCTGCAGAAGATCAAAGAATCCAGCCTTCAATATGATTTACATCTCAACATGTTGTTGTTGTTATGTGCCAACAAGTCGCTTGGGACTCATTGCGACCCTAAGTGTAACAACAGCCCTAAACTCTGCTGTGTCCTGTGCCAATTGCACTGCCTCTGACA
>NW_006399813.1:2104864-2111765 GCF_000299155.1 Elephantulus edwardii
TTGTTCTCCAGATTTCTTAGCACAGCTTGGTGAGCACATCCAAGGCAGCATCTGTTAGCTGAAATATGTCAATTGGTATACCATCTATTCTCACCACTAGGTTAATAGGCAACATCATCTTGGATATACTTTAAGCTGTACATATCTTTAAAAACTTTTTCATTAAATACTAAATATTAATATATAATGCCTCAAACATATATTTTTACTGGGGAAAATAGAGTTTGGTAGAAATGAATAAGCCAAAAGGAAAATGAGCAAATTATACAGCCTCAGTGTAGAGTGAGAATGGTTCTGTCCTGAGTGTAGAGATCTGAAATAATTTCAAGCTGCAACACTCTCTTTGTGAGGAACGAACAAGGCACTTAACTAAGTTGTTATGAGATGCCACTGAGCCTAGTATGACTCATAGCTACCCTATGAATAGCAGGTCTGAATCCTGTCCTATCCTGTGCCATCCTTATCATCTCTGATATACCTGAGCCCATTGCTGCAGTCACCGTGTCAATCCATCTCAATGGGAGTCTTCCTCTCTTTCACTCACCCTCCTCTGTTAGCGTTTTCCAAGGAGTAGCCTCTATTAGCAACATGGCCAAAGTATGAGAGTTGAAGCTTTGTCATCCTTGCCCCCAAGGAACACTCTAGCTGTACCCTTTCCAAGCCATACCTATTTGTTCTCTTGGAAGTCCAGGGGATATTCAGTACTCTTATTCAACACCACAACTCAAAGGCTTCTATTCTTCTGTCACCCTCATTCATCGCCCACCTCTCAGATGCATAGCAAGTAATTGAAAGGTCTATGGCCTAAATCAGCACACCTTAGTCTTTAAAGTGGCATTACTGCTCTTCAGTATTTTGGAGAGATACCTCACAGCAGAATCACCCAAAGCAGGATGTCTCCTTATCTCCTGATTATTGGTTCCAAGGGTTTTGATTGTGGATCTAAACAAGATGAAGTAATTAAGTTTCAATCCTTTCTCCATATATAATGATGTTGCCCACTGGTTCAGTGGTAAGGACCTTTGTCTTCTTGATGTTAAGACGCTATAGTCTTAGTGCTTTAGGTCACCCTTGCTTTCAGCAAGCAAGGTTGTGTCATGTGCACAGCACAGGTTGTTGATGCCACATTTTTCTTTATGGAGTCCACCCTCCCAAATGATCTATTCTGCATATAGATGAAAAATGTATGGAGACAGACTGCATCCCTGATGCACTCCTTTCCAGATTTTGAAACATCCAGCAGTGTCTCCCTGTGTTCTGACTACTGCTTCCTGGTCTATATATAAGTTTTACATGAGCACAATCAAGTGCTCTGGGATTCCCATTCTCAAGGTAGCCACAATTTTTTGTGACTCACGCAGTCAAATGCCTTTGCATAGTCAATGAAACACAGATGGACATTCTTCTGGTATTCTCTGCTTTCTGCCAAGATCCGTCTGACACTGGCAATATCCCTAGTACCACAGCATCTCTAAATCCAGCTTGTTATTTCTGGAAGTTCCGTGTCTACTCTTCCAGGCATTTTTTGGATCATCTTCAGCAGGATTTTACTTGTGTGTGATATTAGTGATATTGTTTGATAATTTCCACTCTCTGTTGGATCACCTTTTTTTTTTTTTAATGGGAATAAATACAGAACTCTTCTAGTCAGTTGGCCAAGTAGTTGTCCTCCAGATTTCTTGGCACAACTTAGTAAACATGTCCAGGGCTGCATCTGTGTGTTGGAATATGTCAATTGGGGGGAAAAAGAGAAAAGAAATATGTCAATTGATATTCCATCAATTCTTAGGGGCTTGTTTTTTGTCAATTTCTTCAGAGCAACGTGGATTTCCTCCTCTCCCAGGTGGCATATAAATCCAAACCCAAACAACAAACTGCCATCAAGTTGACTGAACTCAAAGGGACCCTATAGTCTAGAGCAGATCTACCTCAGGGGCTTCAGGTCTCTAAGGAAGCAGACTGTCACATCCTCCTGCGCTGCAGCTGCTGACTTCAAATCACTGACCTTCATTGCCACGCCACCAAGACCCTTCACCTAGGGTGCAGTGGGGTTTAGCCTTTGTTTTTTAATTGGTGCTTTAGATCATTTACTATTAGCGCACTTCTTGGTACATTGAGGTTGAAATCTACCACCTGGGGAGAGACGTTCACAATGGATCTCCTGTGTTTCTGCTCGCCTTGCAATCAGCAATCAGAGTGCTAACAAGCCCTTTGTTCCAGACTTAATCTTTTCAAGGATGTTTATTTTCAGAACAGCCTTGGAAAGATAGAAATTGTACCTTCCTCTAAAATAAAGGGCAGGCATACTCAGAGTCTATTAAAATTGAGAATTCCCTAAACTCAGGGTTTTCTTCCTCCAACATATTCGCCCCATGTGGTAGTATCATTTGACCCTCTGCCCACTGCTCTCTGGGAACTGGACGTTGGGCAGCAGACACCAAATGCCGACGCTCTGAATACCGCCTTTGTAATGAGTAATAAGCTATTCCGTACTTCTCACCCAGATGTCTCATGTCCTCTACTGGTGTTGGTGAAACTTGCGAGCCTCACTTGATAGTTTGCAAATAGGCAAAATAAGAAACATTTTACTGCTCTTCTAAAAAATGCTTTTCTTGGTAGAATTTATCTGTACTCTTTTCTTTTCTTTTCTTTTCTTTTCTTTTCTTTCTTTCTTTCTTTCTTTCTTTCTTTCTTTCTTTCTTTCTTTCTTTCTTTCTTTCTTTCTCATTCATTTGTTATTGTACATTTTCTTCCCTCTCTCTTCCCTCCCCCTCCCCCCAGTCCACTTTGCAATGCCCTCTTGTTCCAGATTGCTGTCATACATATAATGCCCAATCACATATTCCTTTCAGACAGTTCCCCTCATGTGTTCCAATGCAGTGCTCATTATCTGTTCACACTTTTCCTATTCTTTCCCTCACCCCCATGTCAGTCCTATTTTATATCAACAGTGTTATGCAGTATTTGTCCTTTTGTGACTGAGATATTTCACTCAGCATACTGTCCTCCAGGCTCACCCATGTTGTGTAGTGTTTTACAAGTTCATTGATTTCGATGCTGCATAATATTCCATTGTGTAAATGTACCATAGCTTTTCTATCCATTCGTTTGTTAATGGGCACTTGGGTTGTTCCCATTTCTTTGCTATTGTGAATAACATAGCAATAAACATAAGGATGCAAATATTTGTCTAAGTCATGACTGGTTTCTTGAGAGTATATTCCCATTAGTGAAATTACTGGATCAAATGGCATTTCTATTTCCAACTTTTTGAGAAAGCGCCAGATGGCCATTTTATTGCTCTTAATGCCATCTTCTTTGTTCTCTCTTTTTTCCTTCCTTCTTTTGAGTTAATACTTTTTAGCAGTCCATTTAATCTCTACTATTGCTTCATAGAGTGTAACACTGAAGTGCTCACTTATCTATGCCAAGAAATTTTGAAAACAGCTACCTGGATAAGCAGTTGGAAGAGATCTACATGTGTGCTATTTCCAAAGAATGTGAAATTTTGGAATAATATCAGTATCACATGCAAACAAAATTTTACTGAAGAGAATTAAAAACTGATAGTAGCATTACGTTGACCAGGGCCTGTCAGAAATTCAAGCTGGATTTAGTATAAGATATAGAATAAGGGTTGTCATTTTTGACACCGATGGATTTTGACTGCCAGCAGTGAATACCAGAATAGTATTTACCTATGCTTTTTTGATTATGCAAAGGCATTCAACCATGTGGATCATGACAAATTATGGCTAGCATTATGAAGAATAGAAATTCCAGAGCATTTAGTTGTAATCGTGTAAAACCTATATACGGAACAGGAAACAATGAGTTGAGCATGTTGTTGTTATATTCTGTCGAGTCCCACTTATAGCAACCATATATACAGCAGCCCTGAACCCTGCTCTATCCTGTGCCAACCTTATTGTCTCCAGCACACCTACCCCATTATCTCAGTCACTGAATCAATCCATCTCATTGAGGGTCTTCCTCTCTTGCACTGTCCCATAAGCAGGATTGTGTCATCTGCATAACAGAGATTGTTGATGAGTCTTCCTCCAATCCTGATGCCTCATTTCTCCTCATAGAGCCCAGCCTACCAATAATCTGTTTCACATATAGATTGAAAAGGTGTGGAGATAAAACATATCCTTGGCGTACACCCTTCCCAATTTTGAACCATGCAGTGTTTCCCTGTTGTGTTCTGACGACTGCCTCCTGGTCCAACTATAGGTTTCACATAAGCGCAATCAAGTGTTCTGGGATTCCCATTCTTCTCAGAGTCAGCCATAGTTTGTTGCAACCCACACAGTCAAATGCCTTTGGATAGTCAATGAAACACAAGTAAACATTACTCTGGTATTCTCTGCTTTTATAATGTAGGTATATTGTATGATTTAAAATTACACAAAGTATGTATCAGGGTTGTTTCCTTCACTTTAGTTATTCAATGTGTATGCTGAGCAAATAATTCAAAAAGCTGAGCTATATGAAGAGTGTAGAGGCAGGATTAGAGGAAAACTCATTAACAGCCTGCAATCTGCAGATGACACAATCTTGCTTGCTGAAAACGAGTAAGACTTGAAGTATCTCCTGATAAAGTACTTCAGTATGGATTAGACTTGACCATAAAGGCAATAAAAATCATCATGACTGCGCCGATAAGTGGGAAAACATTGATATTGTAAAAAATTTTGTTTTACTTGGATACACAATAACTGCCTGAGAAAGTAGTAGTCAAGAAAAGAACACATTGCGTTGGGCAAATTGCTGCAAAGATCTCTTTCTCTTTACATTGTTTAAAGTAAAATGTCCCTTCGAGAACCTTGAGCCAAGCCAGAGTGTTTCCAGTAGCTTCAAGTGCATGCAAAAGCTAGATAGTGAGTGAGGAGGATGGCAGAAGAATCAATGGCTTTGACTTATATTAAAGCCTAATGAACAGAGCATGGGCTGCCAGAAGAATGAGCAGATCTGTCTTGGAGGAAGAATAGCCAGAAAACTCCTTAGAAGCGAGAAGGACAAAGCTTTGTCCCTTGTACTTTGGGAGAGTTGTCAGGAGGGACAAGTCTCTTTAGAAGGACATCATGCTTAAAGGATGAGAGAAAAAGATAATAATGACCCTCAACTGGATGGATGGGCACGGTGGTTACTACACGGGGCTCATCTAGCAGCGCTTGTGAGGTTAACACAGGGCTGGCCACTGTCTCCTGTGGTATCTGGCGTCATTGCGAGTGGGAACCGCTAGACATCACCTAACAACAACATTGCCACCTCACTCTACATTTGAAGCCATTTGTGCCTATTTTTGTTGTGTCAGCTGCTGTAGAGTAGGCCCTCAGCTCACTGTGACCCCATGCACAACAGGACAAAATACTGCCTCCCCCTGCGCCATCGCTGTGATCAGCTATGGATTGGACAGTTGTGACCTGCAGTATTGACAGTCACAGAGATTCAGGCATGGGTTGCCAGGCCTTTCTTCCTGGTCTGTCTCCGTCTAGAAGTTTCACTGAAATCTGTTCAGCATCACAGCTGTTTGAAAGCCATCACTGACAGACGTGTGGTTGTGCATGTGGTGCCTTGACCCGAAATCCAACCCAGGTCTCTATAGGAAAATGTAAGGTTTCCACTACTAAACCAAACCATTGTCCCCATATGCATTCTGAAGAGATGAACTGTAAACCCTTAGTTTATTGTAGTTCACATTCAAGTAGCATTTTGCCATTTCAGATGGAGTGGGGCAATTTATACCACCAGTTTCTCCTTTTTCTACATGAACCATTTTTATATACATTATAAATCCTGAATACATAAGTACTACCTTTGCAGTAAATAATTATAAAACTTCACACTTTATTGCTGTGCATTAAAGAGAAATCACGCTTGGGCTAGAAGATTCTTATCTTTTCTAGTTTTATGAATATTTCTACATTTAATATATATACTTTTGGATTGAAAATAATCTTCAGGTCATTCTTTTTGAAGAGGTGTAATACCACCTTCTCAAATGGCTATTTCTTGGCTTCTCTTTGACTTCTCCCTAAGATGTTTCCATACATAACCTGCGTACGTCCTTTAGAGGGAGGCGGCCAGCCTATTTCAAGTCTGCCTGGGCCTCTTCTAAGTCTTGGCTGGGGCTCGATGTCAGCGTGCGGGCGGCTGGGAAGCCGGAGGGGAAGGTCAGGGAGGGCATTGCTCTTTCTCCTTGTATTGTTCATTTCCTTCAGACAGCTGAAGAAAAGAAAAAGTACTTGCTGCTCTGGTCTTTATACCTTGTTTCCACTTTAGGGTGTTTCTTTTCCCCCCTCAGATTCCATTGTTAAAAGTTTATTATGACATTCAAGGCTATTTAAGATATCACTCATAATCACACTTCCTATTAATATAATAGTCATTTCCTCCTCTCAGGGTGCTGTGTGTAGTCCGCCACTGGCTGGCAAGTCAGACTTTAGGAAACATTTCCTTATGTAAGTTTCAGATTTTTAACTGTTAACAAATTATTGCCCTCCTTTGTAAGGTACGTTTCTATGAGTAGATTGTGGATGTTTTAAAACCATCAATAGTTTTACAGTCAGCATATGAGACAGCAGCTGTGATGTCGTAGTTGCTCGGGAGCTGCTCTGCTGACCCACAGACAGCCCCTCTGTGCTTGTTCGAATCCACCAGTGGCTCAGATGGAGAAGGTGGCTCATCGTCACCCTCGCAGTAATGAGTGAGCCTTGACTCGACGGCAGCACATTGAACTATGTGCTTTAGAGACTCAAATCAGACAATATTTGTCTCCTTGCGTCGGCCTTGTTTTATTCACTAGAATGTTTTACATTCCACATGTCATAGCATGTATTGTTGCTTCATTTCTTTTTTGTTTTTTTCCATAATTATTAATTTTAATAAACATTTA
>NW_006399813.1:2112327-2112869 GCF_000299155.1 Elephantulus edwardii
TTTATTTTTATGATTCAGTAATATTTCAGTGGATAAATGTACCACATTTAATTAATCCATTCATCTGTTCATGGGTGGACACCTGGGTTGCTTCCACCTTTTGTGTGTTGTGAATAATGTTACAATGAACACTGGCATCTAAGTGTTTGAGTCCCTGCTTTCAATTCTTTTGGGTATAATCCGTGGCCCTCAGGCCTGTCTTTCATTGTTTTTGTTCAGACATTCCTCTAGGTCGTATAGCCCTGGTGTACAAGTTGCCGTACAGTGGTCACTTGTGGTTGCTGTGAGGTTGAACACTGTGACACTGATGCATCAAATGTGGTAATGTTTGGCTACCCAATGCAGACAGAGAGTGGGGTGGAGCTCCCTGATTAAAACAAGCTTGGAAGGAGGAGTGGCATCTACTTCCATAATAGCTTGCCTCTGGAAACCCTATGAACCTGGAGAGAGGATGAAAGACACCCAAGCTTTGAGGACTCTCCTTCATAGGGTCGCTATGAGTTGCCTGTGACTCGACGGCACTTAACAGCAACAACATACAC
>NW_006399813.1:2113454-2121131 GCF_000299155.1 Elephantulus edwardii
CAGGTGGATTGACACAGTGACTGCAGCAAAGGGCTCTAGTGTGTCAGGAAGTGTGAGGATGACAGGGTTCAGATCTGTTGTTCATAGGGTCGCTACAGGTAGTACTCAATGGCCTTTAATAATAATTGAATATATATCCTCTTGGTGGTTGTTGTGTAGCGTTGAGTCAGAACTGACCCATAGTTGACCCTCGGGCAGGTATTTAGAGGCTGAGAATGAATAGCAAGGGAAGAGATGGACCGTCATTCCCCCACAGAGCAGCTGGTGGATTCAAACCACATGCCTTCAGGATCACAGCGCAGCTTCCTGCCACTAGGCCATCAGAGCTCTACTCAAGTCCCTTGCCCCTTTTTCTTTTGTGCTACTCATCTTTGTTGTTGTTTTTAAGAATTCTTTCTATATCCTGGATAATCGGATCAGAGAAATAGTTACCAAAGATTTTCTTCTATTCTCTAAGTTGTTGCATCTCATGTTACAGTCTAAGAGTTTTATGATTTTTCTAAGTTTTGTGGTGTTTTTCTAAGAGTTTCTTACACTCACACATTGATTAATTAAGTTAATTTTCATGTATGATGTGAGATAAGACCTCAGTTTCATTCTTTGGCATGCAAATATCCAGTTGCCACAGTACTGTTTAGTGGAGAAGCTATTCTTTCCTCATTGAGTAGATTAATACCCTTGTGAAAAAGCAATGAACAGTAGATGTAGGGGTTTCTATCTGAACTTTCAATTCTATTCCATTAGTCTGTACACAGTTCAGCAATGTATATACATTTTATTTCATGACATTGGTTGCCATCTCTATAATTTAGCAACACTCTTCCCAAAAGAATAAACAAACATGTCTTGGAGAAAGTACAATTCGGGTGCACTCCTTTGAAGCAAAGATGGTAAAGCTTTGTCTCCCGTATTTTGGGCATGTTGTTAGGAGAGGTCTTTGGAAAAGGCAGAAGGTCAATGAAAGAGAGAAAGACTCTGAACAAGATGGATTGACACTGTGACTGTAAAAATGAGCTCAAGAGTACTAGAGATGGTACAGGGTAGGGCCAGGTCCAGCTCCATTGTTCATAGGGTTGCTCAGAGGCCTTCTTGACCCAACAGCACCTAACAACAGCAGCAAACTGTAAGAAAATAAATTTCTGCCAAAGGCAAAGTTTTGTGGTATGTCTATTATAGTAGCACAAGATAACTAAGAAATTTACTTTGACTAAACCGGGTGGCTCCTTGGAGGCAAGGATTCTTAGGCTCCGTCTAACATACTTTGGACATGTTATAAGGAGAGACCGGTCCTTGGAGAAGGACATCATACTTGGGAGGGTGGAGGGACAGCGCAGGAGGGGAAGGCCCTCTATGAGGTGGATTGATTCAGTGACTGGGATAATCGGGATGGGAGTGTCAGAGACAGTGCGATTGGCACAGGACAGAGCAGAGTTTAGGGCTGTTGTACATAGGGTCACTATGAGTCACAAGCGACTCGACGGCACATAACAACAGCAACAACAACAAACATCTCCAAAGTACAGGCCATGGTCTTTGCGATCACTTGTTATGCATCAGAGAGTTGGACAATGACTAAGGAGAATAGAAGGAGAATTAATGCCTTTGAGCTGTGGTGCTGGAGAAGAGTATTGAGGGTACCATGGACTGCTAGGAAAACAAACAGATTCAACCTGGAAAGGGTTAAACTGGGCAGTTCCTTGGAGGCAAGTATTCTAAGGCTCCGTCTAACATACTTTGGACATGTTATAAGGAGAGACCGGTCCTTGGAGAAGGACATCATACTTGGGAGGGTGGAGGGACAGCGCAGGAGGGGAAGGCCCTCTATGAGGTGGATTGATTCAGTGACTGGGATAATCGGGATGGGAGTGTCAGAGACAGTGCGATTGGCACAGGAAAGAGCAGAGTTTAGGGCTGTTGTACATAGGGTCACTATGAGGCACAAGCGACTCGACGGCACATAACAACAACAACAACAACAACAACATCTCCAAAGTACTGAAGAGCAACGATGTCAGTCTGGAGACTAAGGTGTGCCTGATACAGACCATGGTCTTTGCAATTACTTTCTATGCATCAGAGAGCTGGACAATGACTAGAGATGATAGAAGGAAAGTTAATGTCTTTGAGCTGTAGTGCTGGAGAAGAGTACTGAATATACTACAAACTGCTAGGAGAACAAACAAGTTCATCCTGGAGAGGGTGAAGCCAGGCTGCTCCTTGAAGGCAAAGATTCTGAAGCTTTGTCTGACATACTTTGGACGTGTTGCAAGGCTGGATCAGTCCTTGGAGAGGGATGTCATGCTTGGGAGGGTGGAAGGACAGCACAGGAGAGGAAGACCCTCGATGAGACGGATTGATTCAGTCACTGGAGTGATGGGGGTCAGTGTGTCAGAGACAATAAATTGGCAAGGGATAGAGCAGGGTTTAGGGCTGTTTAGGGTTGCTATGAGTTGCAGGTGACTCGATGGCACATAACAACATTCAGAGTATTTCTCTTTTCATTTCCATATATATTTGAAGACTGACTTTTTTGCTAAGAAGAATGTTAGCATTTTGATAGGGTCACACTAGAGCTGTATGTTGCCTTGGGGAACATTTACAGCCTAACAATGTTAACTCATCCAGTCTATGAATGTAGAAAACCTTCTATTTACTTAAGACTTATTTAATTTTTCATCCATGTTTTAGAGTTATCAGTATGCAAATCTTTGACCTCTCTGACTAGTGTATTTTTGACATCTATTTATTTTATTTTTTTGGATGCTTTTATAATGGAATTGTTTTCTCCATTTTTATTCATTGCAGTTACAAATTACTCATTGGTAGTGTTTAGAAACTCAGTATTTTTTCATTGTTGAAAAAATACAGATTCTATCAACTGATTTGTTGTTGTTGTTGCTGTGTACCGTTGAGGCAGATCCGACTGGTACAGGAAGATATTGTCTCTCCTCCAGCGGAGCATCTGCTGGATTTGAATTGCGTGCCTTCAGGATTGCAGCACAGCTTCTTGCCACGAGGCCTGCAGAGCTCCTATCCACTGACTTTTTTTAACAAAAAACTTTTATTTGTAGTTTTCAGGAAAATGTACAGAGCAAACTAGTTTGCCATTCCACGATGTATATACATTCCATTTCATGATATTGGGTCCAAGCTTCACCATGTAGCAGCACTCTTCCCACTTCCTCTTTGTGGCTCTCATTTCCATTTGCCATTCTTTCCTTCCCATTTCTGTATTCTGTGCTTTGCTTTTGGATAAATTTTGCATTTTGATCTCATATTGTAGATTGTATTGAGGGCTACTACACTCTCTGGTGTTATTATTCACTTTACAGGTATAAAAAAAAGGAGTTGTGAAGGTGTTATCTAATAACATCTAACATCTAGCAAGGAGAAGGAGGATCACCATCAGCAGTACCCCTGCAAGCCAGTACCTATGAAGTCAGAGAAGCCTCCACTATCTGCCAACCCTTCTTCTGACAGCACTTATTACTTCTCTGCAGAGCTTGATAATCCACTGGAATTAGAAGATAATATTCACAATTATGGGGTCCTCAGGACAAGGAACATAGAGTTCTTCAATCATTATAGCCTCTTTCCCTAGCTGTACCCACAGGCAGGCCTCTTTCTGACCCTCAACCTCTTGACTTTGGTCTCTGCTTGGGCAAGGGTTACAGCGTTCTTTAGCTCTCTTGGTGGAAGTGCCCAGAAGTGCCACCCTATTCCACCAAAAAGCTACACTCCCAACTTTCTTACTTTAGCTCTGTGGATGAACAAACCTAGCTCCCAGGTGAATGACTGGAGGTGTCACCCTCCATGAGTAAACCTCCCTCCCTGACACACTCAGCTTTCTTGCTCTGTGGCCAAGAAGTCCATTGCTGTGTCGTGAAACTGTCTCCTGCTGCTGCTGCCATCTCTCGGGTGGCTCAGGTCTCCATCTCTTTGCTTAACTGAATCAGTTCAGGGATCCTGGTTCCAAAAGGCATGCTACACTTTTGACTCTTCATTGCTGTCTGCCAAATATCTCCTTGAAATAAACAATCTTTTAAGCCCAGTGGGATGGCAAAACTGGCCCGTCCTCCTGTTAAGTTACCATAGATCTTATTTTTTGTCATCTGGTGGCCTATTTTGTAAGATGTTGCACCAAAAGGGCACATATCTGACAGATCAACTTCATCAGCTGCTCTGAAGGAAAAAGATGTTCAGTCTCCTCTAGTTAGGATTTACAGCTATGGAAATCTGAAGGAAAGTTGCTGTTAAGTCTGAACTGACTCAATGGCAGAGTGAGTGAGACCCTTATGGTGCCATGTGCTGTATTTATATTTTCAACCAGTTATCCAGACCCCTTGGGGCGGCCAAAGATACGAGGTATTTTCATACGTCTACATAGGGAACTCTGGTGGCATCCTCTGAAGAAAGTGAAACTGCTAACTCAAAGGCTGCATGTGAATGGCAGTTAGAATCCATCAGTGACTCCATGGGAGAAAGAGGGACAGTGATTTACAGACTCAGAAATCCAAGGGAGGGTCAGCTGTGAGTCAGTTCTGACTCAGTGATAAGGAGAATGAACAAGACTTAGTCATGTGGCAGGAATTACGAAGATCAGGGCAAGTAATTCACTAGGACACAATAGGCTGGTCTGTTTATTGTTTAATTACAGCTTGCTCAGCTCCATAATCAACACTCTTAACATCAGCAGTCAGGAAATCAAAAGACAAATTGCAGTGGGAAAAATCTGCTGTGAGGGACCTCTCCAGAGTACTGAAAAGCAACGATGTCAGTTTAGAGACAAAGGTGCACCTGTTGCAGGCCATGGTCTTCACAATTACTTGCTATGCATTAGAGAGCTGGACAATGACTAATGGTGACAGAAGAAGCATCGATGTCTTTGAGTTGTGGTGCTGGCGAAGAATCTTGAACATATCATGGACAACCAAGAAAACAAATTGGTTCTGAATATGGAGAGGATGAAACCAAGTTTCTCCTTGGAGGCTAGGATTTTGAAGCTCTGTCTCACATACTTTGGGCATGTGGCCAGGAGGGACTGGTCCTTGGAGAAGGACATCATTCTTGGAAGGGTGGAGGGACAGCGCAGGAGAGAAGACCCCGGATAACAAGGATTGACACAGTAACTGGGGCAATTGGGGTTGCTGTGTTGGAGTCAGTGAGACTGGCTCAGAACAGGGCAGGGTTCAGAGATGTGTGTAGGGTCACTATGAGTCTCACGTGACTCAATGGCACATAACAAGACAACACCCGTTATTTGACTAAAAGTTATTGCCTGAGGGTCAGTTTAGTTCTAGACCATAAGGATGGTTAAGAGCTAAAGTTCTGGGGTCCTAAAATCCTCTCTCAGATCTACAAGTCTTGATTTTTTATTTCTTTTCTCTGCCTCTTTATCTGGAGCTTTCTATTGTGTTCTTGACCAGAGTGGTTATTAACTGGTTGTTGACTTTTTACCTGTAACTTTGCTAAATTAACTTATTAACTCTAGTAGCTTTCTGTGTGTTCTTTGGCATTTTCTGCTTATAGAATAATGTCACTTGTGAATAGAGATAGTTTTATTTTCTTCTTCCTAATTTAGATGTCTTTTGTTTCTTTTCCAATGTTTTCTCTAGAATGCCCCGTACAATACTAAATAGCTGTGCTGAAAGCAGGCATCCTTGTCTTTTTCCTAATCTTAGGGGGAAAGCTCCTGTCTTTTCCATTGAATCCATTATTGGCTGTAGTTTTTTCATAAGTGCGTTTAATCACACTGAAGAACTTCCCTTCTAGTCCTAGTTGGTTGAATGGACTTTATTATGACAGAGTGTTGTGTAAAATTTAGCCATGCGCCTTTTCTGCATCAGTTGAAATGATCTTGTGATTCTTTGCCTTTGTTCTACTAATGTAGAGTATTATTATGCAGTGAAATACATTTTGAAATAGAGACTTATGGGCCTTCTGATTTTGTTCTTCTATTTTAAGATTGTTTGGGGTATTTCAAAACCTCTTCATTGTTTCCTAAAGGTATTATGTAGAAAGTTCATTCTTGAATGAAACTATGACATGCTCTTTCCTGTTGGGAATCTGTTGATTGAAATGATTTAACCAATGTTTGCTCTCTCTCTCTCTATGTGTGTTTTTGTGTGTGTATATGTTTCTCTGTCTCCGTGTGCATGTAATGAGAGAGATAGAGATAGAGATAGAGATAGAGATAGAGATAGAGATAGAGATAGAGAGAACAGGCACTAAAGTAGTTAGATCCTATGTAGCTTCTTATGAAGGTCCCAGATCAATGCTGCCTAATACAGGAGCCTACTAATTCAAACTGATTATTAAGCCCTTGAAATGTGGCTACTGTGGCTGATAAACTCACTATTTTTAAGTCAAAACCAAGCTAACTTTCTCTGTCCAGTCATGTAAGCTTCTTGCCTAAACCAGTCAGAAAATAAGACAAGAATGTATGAATCAATGGTGTTTAAGACACCGGACTTGAGGCAACCACTACAATGAGCTCTGAGGGATGGGATACAAAGAAGGAGAGTCCAGTGTGTGCCCAGCTTACTAACTAGAGGGAGTTTTCAGGGAGTAGGGAGGAAATCCATGAATAGCCCAAGCATCTCGCTCCTTAGGAGATGGAACAGAGATTCTGGGAGTCAAAGGCAGCTAGAGAAACCAAAAAAAATATGTTTCATTGTGGACATATACCGTCAAAGATCTCTCCCCATTTCTAAAGTGGAAGGATGTCAGTTTGAAGACTAAGACACACCTGATCTAAGTCTTGATATTTTCAGCTCCTTCCTAGACATCTGAAAGTTGGTCAGTGAATAAGGAAGACCAAAGAAGAATCGATGCCTTGAAGTTGAGATGTTAGTGATGAATATTGAGGACTGACAAAAGCACAAAGAAATGTATCTTGAAGAAAGTGCAACCAGAGTGCTCCTTAGAGGCAAGGATGCTGAAACTTCATCTCACTTATTTGAGCGTATTTTCAGGAGGAACCAGTTCTTGGAGAGATCATGCCAGGAAAGGTTGAGGGACAGAGAAAGAAAGCAAGACGGTCAATGACATGGACTGACACAAACTGCCACAATGGGCTGGAGCTCAACAGATCGTGAGAACAGGGCAACATGGGGCAAGGTTCAGTTCTGTTGGTCGTAGGGTTGCTATGAATTATAGTTGACTTGACAGACAGAACAACAAAAGGCAGCTAGAGTTCTCAGGGCAGAAAACCAAGGAGAGAGACCCAGGAGAGAGCCACATAAGAGAAACCCTGGAGATGTGGAGATGTGTGGTTCTCAAGTTTTCATCTGAGTATCCATCAGCATGGGTTTGTAAAGAAAAATAAGCATCAAAACTTGGAAATGAAAAGGAAAAAACCAAACTTGGAAATGAGGCACAAGAAAGTACAGCCTGTCTTTTTAATGTCATATTAGGGCATTGATTAGCAATATGTAAGGATTATTCATTTCCTTAGGAGAAGAGACCCATGCTTGACTTCACTTTTTATATTTACTATTTGTAGAGCCGAAATTCTGTGAAGCTGCCCTAACTTGCAGGCTTCTTCCAGTGGAAAAGGTAGCCCAGAGGTTTTGGCTCTATTAATTTTCTTAAAATTTATTTGCCAATATTGTACCTAACACAGAAAGCTTAATCTAGCAATCATTTTTTAAAATTTTTTTTTTATTTTAAAAAATT
>NW_006399813.1:2121923-2122767 GCF_000299155.1 Elephantulus edwardii
TAGGGATTTTGAACATTTCTTCATGTGCTTGTTGGCCATCTGAATGTCTTCCTTGGTGAAGTGTCTGTTCATATCCTGGGCCCATTTTTCAATTGAATTATTCACCTTTATCTTGTTGTGGTGCTCAAGTATTTTATCAATTCTAGATATAAGTTGCTTATCTGACATGTCATTACCAAACACTTTTTCCCAGTCTGTGGCTTCCCTTTTTACCCTGTTAGAGAAGTAGCAATCATTTTTTTTAACAGTATGCTTAAAATACACAATTCCTTGAGTAGTCTTGGAGCCAGTTTTTCCATTTTTATAATTTCTTTATTATTGAGAATTTTTTAAAACATGCATTGACTCTGTTCACGTGAAAAGAATGTTTTTTAACTTTTAAAAATATTATAACTTGGTTGATATTGAGATTAATCAGGGAGATTGTTATGCAAAAGACAATTAAAGAATGTTGATCTATAAATGTTCCTCTGAGAAGAATGGCAATCCCATAGCACTTGATCATGCTAATGATGAACGTATACATGGACCAAGAGTCAGTCGTCAGAACAGAACAAGGAAACACTGCATGGTTCAAAATTGGGAAGGGCGTATGTCAGGGATGTGTCCTTTCTCCATACCTTTTCAGCCTGTATGCAGAACAGATTATCTGGGAGGCTGAGCTCTATGAGAAGAAATGTGGGGTCAAGATTGGTGGAAGATCTATCAACAATCTGCGTTATGAAGATGACAAACCCTGCTTGCTGAAACTGAAGAGGACCTGAAGCGTCTGCTGCAGAGGATCAAGGACTGTAGCCTCCAATATGGATTGAGGTTCAATGTCAAGAAGACAAAGATTCTCACC
>NW_006399813.1:2123311-2124923 GCF_000299155.1 Elephantulus edwardii
CTGGGATAATCGGGATGGGAGTGTCAGAGACAGTGCGACTGGCACAGGACAGAGTTAGGGCTGTTGTACATAGGGTCGCTATGAGTCGCAAGTGACTCGACAGCACATAGCAACAACAACAACAACAACAATGGAATATTTAAGAACAGGTATGCCTTCTCAACTTCATCAGTTCTGTAATAAATCTAAATTAGATATGTGATATTATTTACTCTCTTTTCCTCTCTCTCTTCCTAACTCGGTGTTTTTATTTTGTTTTCTGGCCAAATTTAGCTCAGGTTGTGATATACACACAGCTGATAAGCTATTTTCAGTTGACTTTAGCAGTAATATCTGGGGTTACAATCTGAGCATTTGTTGATGGAGGCCTGTGTGTTGCCTTGATGCTGGACAAGTTTCAGGAGAGTCTACAGACTAAGAACAACTGGGAAGAAAGGCCTCGTGATTTACCCCCAAAATCAGTTAATCAGTACCATGTAGGACAATGATTTTACTCCACAACTTGACACAGGATTGCATTTCATTCTGTTGTTCATTGTTCACCAAAAGTCTGGGATTAACTCAATAGCAGTCATCACAGTGTCCCATACATTTACTTCTTTTCTCTGTGGAGTCAGAACAGATTTATAGCTGTCTCTCCATTGGGTTTCTGAGGTTGTCCATCATGTAAGAGGAAATGTCCCATTGTTTACCCTCAGAGCTCCTGGTGGATTTGAACCACCAGAGAAGGAGAGCCTTTGGGTTCACAGCAGAACATCCTGTGGACTGTGCCACCATAGCTCCCATGGCACCAGTTAGAAGACAGAATATGGCCTGTTGCTCTTTCCTCTTGTTTGAAAGCTTGTCTGTTTGTGAATTCAAATCCAATATGAAGATATTTTGTGCTCAGTGATAAAGAAAATATCCCTTAGAGGTCAGGACTAGTGAGATTTCATGTTCTGTGTTTACTTTTGATGCATGGCTTAGATTGTAGAACTGAAATGGCAAATTCTTGATGATATGTAACAGAGACAATTCCTGACTTCTCATTCTGTAAATATATTTCATTTATGAATGTATTGGCAAAGCGCAATCTTCATTGGCCCAGTACAAAGCCATTTAGCTTGGTAATTTCCTTTAGTTTTGTCATCTTTTTGGTGCCTTGAAGATTATGTGTATATCTGAATATTTTGGCATAGGATATCTGTGTTTGTAAATTTATTTCCAACTTTCTGAACTATATTTGGAATCGAGTAAAGTGGTCAGATAAAATGCAAGATGACAGTTCAATTTGAACTTGAGATGAAAATGACTAATGTTTTATCATAGATTTGCCTTAAATTCTAATTTCACTGGACATCCTGTATTGTTATTTGCTAAATCTGGCAACCCTGGTATGTTAGACATCACTATTAATAACTCAGACTACCATTGCTATAAAAGAAACATTTCTTTCTTCATCTTGGCAATATTTGGCTGGCATTTCCAAAGACATTCAAGTTAATTTTTAAAAATAATTTTCTCTGGTGCAACCACTGTGGAAGGCGGTATGGCGCTTTCTCAAAAAGTTGCAAATAGAGATACCATTTGACCCAGCAATTCCACTACTGGGAATATACCCCAAAGAGACCAT
>NW_006399813.1:2125593-2139000 GCF_000299155.1 Elephantulus edwardii
TGTACCAGTCAGATCCGATTTGATGGTACACACACACACAGACACACACACACACACACACACACACACACACACACACAAATAATAATTTTCTCTCTAGTTTTAAAGAAAATGTCTCTATTTCTCTTTACAATAGAATTTTGGTTTTTAGCTTCATGCTCACTTTTTATATTGAGAACATAGCTATACGTTTGGAGCTCTGGTGGACTACGGATTATAGTCCATATTATGTTATTCCACAAAGCAAAAAAAAAATGTATCCATATAATGTGTTATATTTTTTAAAAAATCTATTTTATTTGATGGTGAGAATGTAGTCTCTAGTAATTGCTTTGCTTAACAACCAGTGTACACATTTCTTGAATTTAACAATTAGCTTTTGGTTTGGGCACAGCTCTGCTAGAGTCTAGAGCAATGCTTTGCTTTTCATCGCCACTAGAAAGACAGTGAGAATGCTAATAAAAATAACGTGCGTGTCCAGCAATGGGCTTCGGCTGTAACCCGGGATTTCACTCAGTACAGTTTCCCCGGCCTGAGAGTTTCTTAGTTCATTAGTTTCTTACCTCATGCTCCTTACCAGAAAGTATAACAAACAAAAAAGAAGCAAACAAATAAAAGTGTTATGTTTTCTTATGTCTTCTTTTCAAATTTCTTTTGGAATGATTAGACAGTTGACTTTATCTAGTAAATAACTGTTTGTTTTTATTGAAGTTGTCATAAGAAGTGAATCTAGGCTTTCTGGGATAACTGGGGGAGGGGAGTTCTTTAAAAGCAGTGTCTAGAATTACAACTACAGAATTTGGTACTGAAGAGAGCATACACTTGTTGTTGTTATGTGCCATCGAGTCGCTTGTGACTCATATGTACAACAGCCCTAAACTCTGCTCTGTCCTGTGCCAATTGCACTGTCTCTGACACTCCCATCCCAATTATCCCAGTCACTGAATCAATCCACCTCATAGAGGGCCTACACCTAGACGGGGAAAATAAGTCACAACAAATTTAAAAAAATTTTTAAAAAGACACAGCACAACATTATAAAATTCAGAAAACCAACCAACCAACCATCGTCATCAGAACAGAGCAGGGAGACATTGGATGGTTCAAAATCAAGAAAGGCGTCTGTCAGGGATGTATTTTGTCTCCATACCTTTTCAATCTGTATACAGATCATCTGAGACGCAGGGCTGTATCAGGAGGAATGTGGCATCAGAATTGGTGGAAGAGTCATCAACAACCTGCGTTATGCAGATGACACAGCCCTGCTCACTGAAACTGAGGAGGACCTGAAGTACTTGCTGCAGAAGGTCAAGGACTGCAGTCTTCAATATGGATTGAAGCTCAATATCAAGAAAACAAAGGTTCTCATCACTGGGCCAATTGGCAGCATCAGTATGGATGGTGAAGAGATTGATATAGTTAACAGTTTTCGTTTTCTTGGTTCCACAGTCAACACTCTTGGTAACAGCGGCCAGTAAATCAGGAGACAAATTCCATTGGGAAAGTCAGCTGTGAGGGACCTCTCAAGAGTACTGAAGAGCAACGACGTCAGACTGGAGACTAAGGTGCTCCTGATCCAGGCTATAGTCTTTGCTATTACGTGCTATGCATCGGAGAGTTGGTCAGTGAATAGGGATGATAGAAAGAGAATTGATGCCTTTGAGCTGTGGTGCTAGAGAAGAGTGTTGAATATACCATAGACTGCTAGGAGAACAAATAGGTGTGTCCTGGAGAGGGTAAAACCAGAATGTTCCTGGAGTCAAGGATTCTGAAGCTTTGTCTGACATATTTTCGGCATGTTGCAAGGAGGGACTGGTCCTTGGAGAAGGACATCATGTTTGAGGGAGTGGAGGGGCGGCGCAGGAGAGGAAGACCCTCGATGAGATGGACCGATTCTGTGAGTGGAGTGGTGGGAATGAGTGTGTTTGAGACAGCGAGGTTGGCACAGGATAGAACGGTGTTTAAGGCTCTTGTACATAGGGTCACTATGAGTCGCAAACGACTCGATGGCACATAACAACAGCAAACAACAAGTCTTTGTTAAAAAAATAATCCCAACATACTTTTGTTAACTGCCTGCCTGAGTGACCTGTGTGATGCTTCCTGTAACTCTTGATGTGATAAAACTGATTAAGATTTAGTGGTGTCATTTTCTATTAGACAGTGGAGAGTTGAAAAGTGTTGTTCATAGTATTGCTGTGAGTCATAGAGAGAGCTCTGTTGGCCTAGTGGATAGAAAGTGATGCTACCAAGCCAAAGGTGAGGGATTTTAATCTGTGGCTCTCGGCCCTGGTTTTAATTGTTTTTGGTCAAACGTTCTTCTAAATGCACTGGTCTGTCCATTTGCTGTACAGAGGTAACTCGTGGTTGTTGTGATGCTGAACACTGTGACAATGATGTGCCGAATGCGGTAATGGTTACCCTTGGTGACCAGTGGAGCTCAGGCTTGGAAGCAGAAGTGGCATCCACCTCCGAAATAGTTTGCCTCCGGAAACTCTATGAACTTAGAGAAATGATGAAAGTTACACAAGTGTTCAGGTCTTTCATTCATAGGGTCGCTATGAGTCGTCTATGATTCGCTGGCACTTAACAACAACATTGATAGTTTAAAGTTTCATGACTTATTATTTGCAATACTGCAACTGATAAGAAAGAAGTAGAAAACTAATCTTTCTAATATTCTGCAATAGACTGAAAATTTAGAAGTAATTTTGAAATTTTAGAAGTAATATTTGTAAAGGAGTATGTTCCTCATAGTCAAGAAATAGAATTAATTCAAAGAGACTTCCTTATTAGGCAGATATGCATTCTCTTTGTTAGAAGAACAAAGGAGAGAGAATGTCTTACTCACATGAAGCACTTTGTTGATGTTTGTCCCCGCACCCTGTAATCTACAGCTGGGATTAACTTCCTCTTCAATAATAGAACAGAGAAGACCTTCTGACCTTGTAGCAGGACAACTTTTTTTGAAAAAAATTTTTTAATAATTTTAATGAACATTTACAGAGATTTTGGATTTCCATTCATTCATTGCTACACTTCTCTCCCCACCCAGTCCTCCCTCCCACCCCAGTTCGCTCCTCTCTTTGAAAAGTAAAATAAACACTCTTTCCCTGGTACACAATCCCCCTGCACCCCTCCCACTGCCCCAAGTACATTCCACTATGCAACCTTAATTGTGGACTCTTGTGATAACCATAATATGTCGCTTTTAAATTATTCTCTCCCTCATCTGTTTCAGTGCAGTATACACAATTTATCCAGTTTTCTCAGTCTTACCCCAACCCTGATGTCAGTCCCATTTTACAGCAGTGGCACCATGCAATATTTGTCCTTTTGCAACTGAGATATTTCACTCAGCATAATGTCCTCGAGGGTCACCCATTTTGAATAATATTGCATGAGTTTCTTGTTTTTCAATGCAGCGTAGTATTCCATTGTGTGAATATACCACAGCTTTTCTATCCATTCATTTGTTGATGGGCACTTAAGTTGTTTCCAACTCCTTGTTATTTTGAACAAAATCACAGTAAACATGGGTGTGCATATATCTGCATGGATGTCAGTTATGGTCTCTTTGGGGTATATTCCCAGTAGTGGAATTGCTGGGTCAAATGATAACTCTATTTGCAACTTTTTGAGAAAGCGCCATACCGCCTTCCACAGTGGTTGTACCAGGACAGCTTTTTTAAGTGGATATTTAAGTTTGCTCTGACCATAAACCTTGTTTTCCCATCTTCTTTTCCTCTTTACGTGATTTAATGACTAAAACTAAGAAAGGGTGGTAATTTGAATCCTATCAGAGACATCTTGGAAGACAAGATTTGATGATCTGCTCCTAGAAGGCAGCAGCCTTGGAGAAGCCCTGTTGTGGTTATGTGTGAGTCAGAATTGACTCAGTGGAAACCAGCAACAACAGCGTTTGAAATGTAATTCTTAAGAATCTATATTTCTGGAGCTCTGGTGGCCTAGTGGCAAGAAACTGCGCTACAATCCCGAAGGCACATGGTTCGAATCCACCAGATATGCTGCTGGAGAAAGAAGGGCAATCTCCTCCTGTACCAGTTGGATCTGATTCGATGGTGCACAAAAAGAAATAAATTTTAAACATTTTTAAAAAATCAATGTGTTTGATATGATATAAAAATATTCCTATTATAATTCAATTCTTCACTAAAAATATTTTAATTAATTTTAGTCATTGCTGTTGTTGTAGTTAGGGACCATTGAGTCAACCATGACGCATAGCCATCCTATGAATAACTGATTTTTTTTTGTTTTTTTGAATAACTGATTAAAAAATTTTTTAACTTAATTTTATTATTATTTGTCTGTGTACCATCAAATTAAATCTGACTGGTACAGAAGAAGATTGCTCTTCTTTCTCCAGCAGAGAATCTGGTGGATTCGAACCGCATACCTCTGGGATTACAATGCAGCTTCTTACCACTAGGCCACCAGTGAACAACCAGTCTTAACCTGGCCTTATCATGTGCCATCTTCATGCCCTTTGATAGGCTCCTTCAGCCCATTATTACAGTCACTGTGTCAGTCTGTCTTGGGGGTCTTCCTCTCTTTCTCTGACCCTTCACCTTTCCCAGCATGATGCCTTTGTCCGAGGACTAGCCCCTTCTGACAACATTTTCACTTTTTAAATTTTTTACTGTTAATTCAGAGCCAACTCATAATTGACCCTCAAGTGAGTTTGCAGAGGCTTTAAGTTGCACGGGAGGAGATTGCTCATCTTTTCCCCTTGAAACAGTTGGTGGATTCAAAACGTGTTCCTTAGGGTTGACAGGGCAGCTTCTTATCACTTGAGCTTTATTGTGCTGTTTCCTGGTCCACTATTTTTATTTCATATTTTTCATTATTTAATAAACAAATGTAAAGGTGAAAAATTTCATGGAAGTCCAAACTTGGAGTCTGATATGTCTCATTGCTTTGTTGAAACTTTTTCATAACATTCTCTATTTTACTATTGTTATTGCTAGGTGCTGCTGAATCAATTCCTACTCACAGCAACCCCATAGGACAGAGTAGAACTTCATCATAGTGTTTTCTCTGTTGTCGTTTTTATGGAAGTAGATTGCTGGGTCTTTCCCTTGTGGAGCCACTAGGTAGATTTGAACCACCAATCTTTTGACTAGCACCCAGATATTTAGCTGTTTGTGTCACTAGGACTTATTTAAATTTATTACGAATGGTATGTTATTATGACACCAGCCTTTCTCTAATAAAAAAGGTAGTGGACACATATACACACAATTCTGGTGTAATTAAAATCATATATATGGTATTATCAATTATATTTCTGACATGAAAGACATTTGAAGTTTTTATTTTATTTTATTATTTTTGTGTGAGTGTACCGTCAAATCAGATCTGACTGGTACAGGAGGAGATTGTCCCTCCTTCCCCGGCAGAGCATCTGGTGGATTCGAACTGTGCGCCTTGTAGTTGCAGCTCCTTACCACTAGGCCACCAGAAAGACATTTGGTTTTAATTGGAAGCTTATGAGATTGTAGTAGCTGTTTCCAATTTTGCACGATCTTTGACCTTGTGTTTTTCTGTTCATGATCATTAAGGTTGTGTGTCAGTTTGGCAGTTCTGATATATTCATTCCTTTGATGAGTTCCGGTGTCATTTAATAATTTTCCTTGATGATGTTGTTGTCTATCATCAAGTTGGAACCAACCCATAGCTGACCTTCCAGTGGGTTTTCAGAGGCAGTAATCACACAAGAGGAAATTGCCCAGCCTTCCCCATGGAGCAGCTGGAGTTTTCGAACTTCAGGCCTTCAAGACTGTCACACAGATTCCTACCACTAGGCTACCAAAGCTCCCTTTCCTTGATGATGTTGTTGTTGATTGCTGTAGAGTCTAGCATGACTCATAGCGATCTTATGAATAAAAGACCGGAAGCCTTTCTAGAACTATTGTTTCTCAAAGTTCATGGTGTTTCCAGAGGCATATTGCTAAGGAAGTGGATCCTTGATGAGACCATGTTGTTGTTGTTATGTGCCGTCGAATCGCTTGTGACTCATAGCAACCCTATGTACAACAGCCCTACACTCTGCTCTGTCTTTGACACTCCCATCCCAATTACCCCAATCACTGAATCAATCCACCTCGTAGAGGGCCTTCCCCTCCTGCGCTGTCCCTCCACCCTCCCAAGCATGATGTCCCTCTCCAAGGATTGGTCTCTCCCTATAACATGTCCAAAGTATGTTAGACGGAGCCTCAGAATCCTTGCATACTTAATGTAATCACCTCCATGGTGAGACCTGTGAGACCAATCAGCGGGAAACAGCCAATGGCTATATTGTCTCTCTGTTACTATATCTGGCTCATGCACTAGCTTGTCTCCTCCAGTGTTTGGATTTAAACAATCTACTTGCCTTGTCTATTGACCTTGGAGTCATCAGGCTTTGCAGCTGTAAGTCAGGAGAAGACAAACTTAGGGCTTGGAACTTGCCAGACTCTACAAGCATGTAAATCATTCCTTTAAGATAAATCTCTTTATATGCACATTCTATCATCTATGTATCTATGTATCTATCTATCAATCATCTATCATCTATCTATCTTCATTGGTTTTGCTTCTCTGGAGAGCTTTCACTAAGATAGTATTCTAAAGCCAGATGAAATCTGCACAGCAGATCATTCTTGGCATTCTTAGAAACCATTCCTTCATTTGGAGGACAAGCAATAATCTATGTACAGAAATGACTGTGAAACACCTAAACCCTTCCATCTAGCCAAAAGATGGTCAACTTCTTTTTAGCTCTCAAAATTGTCTGTGGCCGCTATAGCACTACCTGACACAAGGAGAACTATGAGAAGGGAGGTCAAGGTGTAAAAAGACAATAATCTTAATCTATTATAGTTGAAATAGCTTTCTTTCTCAAATTAAAAAAAAAAAACAACAACCAACCAACCACAGGATGTACCAATGTAAGTGACAAGCCCTGAAGGTTAAGTTTTATTATTTCCACAGCCAATTATCTCTTTTCTCAATGTTTCTCAAAATAACTCACCAAGAAATCCATATGAATAAAGAATTTTGCCAATCATCTCAAGATTTGATGGCATAATTCTAAATGATATGCTTCAAAGGTAGAGATCTGTTTAGAGTTGTATGTTTCCTCTTTCTAAATCTTGTGAATTTTACTTTTTTCTGTTCCTAGTGACTAGAATAATGGAGTTAAGTGTGTCAGAGACAGTAAGATTGGCCTGGAATAGAGCAGGGTTTAGGGCTGTTGTACATAAGGTCTTTATGAGTCGCAGGTGACTTGACGACACATAACAACAACAACAACATAATCATCAATTTTGTGACATATGAAGAACATTTTCAATAATTTTACTCAAATTCTGGGTTTGTTCTTTGAAAGGCAAGAAATCCCATCATAATAAATTTGATGCTTCAGTCTATGATATGATTTCCCCATTTCCCTCCCTTTATAGTCTCATCTTTTTTCCTTGTTGTTATTATTATCTAGAAATGTCTTCAACTGCAAATTACAAAGCCCAGGTCGCAGTAACTTAATTAAACATAATTCTATTTGGTTCTCACTATTAGACAACTGAGATAGGTAACCCAGTGCTAGTCCAGTGATTTCACGACACACCCAGACTACTCCGTTTCCCTCCTGCTTTCTTTAGCATGAGAAGCCCTGGTGGCTTAGCGTGGCTGTCAACTGAAAGGCCAGAATTTGGAAGGCCACTTTCTACTTCTCAGGAGAAACATAGGCAATCTCCTGCCATAAAGATTTATAGCCTTTGAAATCCCATGGAGGGTTCCTCCGAGTCAAGATGGACTCCACGGCAATGGCTTTGGTTTTGAGATCTGGTCATTTGGCATATGAGGTATTATTGTCCTTTTCTCTGTTCCCCTCTGGGAAAACTTCAGAAGCCAAAAAGACCATGTCAAGCTGAATCTGTCCTTTCAAAATATCCTAAAGATTTTCTGTCTTAATGCTTCTATTTCCATGTCATTGGTCATAATGGAATCTTACTGTCCATTGCTACAGGGACATCTGGAAAAGTAACCATTTTCAGCAGAACACATTGCTGTGATGAACAAAATCACAATTCTGTTAAGCTCTGGCTAACTACCCAGCTTTTGCAGGTGAAATCCATTCAGAGCACCCGGATTAAAGGACGGGCAACCTGCTTTTGAGAAGCCACACTCATGAAAAAAGCCTACAGAGTGTAGTTTTTTACAACAGGGTCCACGAGTCAGAACGACTCTACAGCAAGCTGCTGGGTGGTTTTTGCTGCTGTTTTACTATCGTGAAGATCAGTGCTCTTCCCACATCCTCTTGGCCTATGCTAGAGGACACCTACAAGTAGTTGCTGGACCCGGAAGTTACTTCTAGAATTTTTGTCTGACGGCAGTCTCTGGACACTGAAGCCCGCTGAGTCCACATGCTGCCAGGGATTTAAATGCTCTTTGGAGTAACTCCCACCTACTAAGGAACTGGAAATGATGCAGTGTGTGTGGGGGGACACATCTTGGCCTCTTTATATTTTTTATACTTTTATACTATAATCCTATATGCTATAATATATGTAATACTATGTAATAATTATAATATATTAATATAATAATAATAATATACTATATGCTACACAGTCTCTCCGATGAGCCCATAGGAGTGAGCCCCAGTTACCGCAGTTGTTAACCAGATTATTAAAGCAATTGTTATTCACTTTTCTTCTATTTCTATTGTTCCCTCACAAACTTGTTGTGCTTCTTGGAATCACTTCTCAAATAAACTACATATATCAGAGTCTCGATCTCAGGGTCCACTTGCAGGAGAACACATGCTAATGGTTAAGAAGAAAAGGAGAATGAATCTTGTCACACTAAGAAAAAGTTTTCTTTTGTGATGACATACTTTCAGTGTAAAGCTAAATTAGAGGGTCAGCAAAATAGAGGGAGACTCAACGAGAATGGTTGGCACAGTGTCCCCAAGAACGAACTCAAACATAGCCAGCATTGTGGGAATGAGGCAGGACTGGGTGATGATTCACCCTGATGTACAGAGAATTGTTGTAAACTGGAAGTGACACGATGACACCTAACAACAACAATAACGCAGACAAATATTTGAAAGCTGCACAGCCAACCCAAAGGCACGTGACTCCAATCTACTATCTACAATCTACACTCTATTTTCACAACTACTTGCTATGCATCAGAAAGTGGGACAATGACTAAGTATGTTAGAAGGAGAATCGGTACCTTTCAGCTGTGGTGTTGGAGAAGAGTATTGAATATGCCATGGACGGCTAGGAGAACAAACAGGTTTGTCTTGGAGAGGGGGAGACCAGGCTGTTCCTTTGAGGCAAGGATTCTGAAACTTCGTCTGACATACTTTGGACATGTTGCAAGTAGGGACCAGTCCTTGGAGAGGGGCGTCATGCTTGGGTGACGGGGACAGTGCAAGAGAGGAAGACCTGGATGAGATGGATTGATTCAGTGACTGGGGTAATGTCAGACACAGCAGGATTGGCTCAGGGTAGAGCAGGGGTCAGAGCTGTTGTACATAAGAGTTGCTATGAGTTGCAAGCAACTTGACAACACATAACAACACAAAGTTAAAGTGCACAGATCACCAAAGTAAGAAATTGTAGATTATAGAATCTAGTATGATTGTACTAGATTATACCTTATAGCCATTGAGTTGGAACTAACATAGCTGACCCTTCAGCAGGTTTCAGACTGTAAACAACTCACAGGAGGAGACTGTCCACTTTTCTCCTGAGGAGCACCTAGTGGATCTGAACTGTCCACCCTTTGCATTGGCAGCACAACACTTTTCACTAGGCCACCAGAGCTTTCTGTACTAGACTATTTTGTTATTGTTATGTAGTGTTGAGTCTGAATCGACTCATAGTTGACCCTCCAGCTGGTTTTCAGAGGCAGTAAATCACGGGATAGGAGACTTGTCTTAGTCTCCAGACTGACATCATTGCTCTTTAGTACTCTGTGAAGTTTCCAGACAGCAGATTTTCCTAATGTAATTCATCTTTTGATTTCCTGGCTGCTAGTACCAAGAGTGTTGATTGTGGAGCCAAGCAAACGGAAGCTGTTAACAATCTCAATCTCTTCACCATCTATCATGATGGTGCCAGTCACTCCAGTGGTGAGAATTTTTTTTTCTTGATGTCGAACTTCAATCCATATTTAAGGCTGCAGTCCTTAACCTTCTGCAGCAAGTGCTCAGGACCTCCTCAGTTTCAGCAAGCAAGCCTCGAGTTGCAATACTTAAGGATGCTTTGGGCTGAATATTAAATGATCTAAGAAGCATTAAAAGAAGATGGAAAGAGTATACAGAGTCATTGTACCAAAAGGACTTGGTGGACACAGAAGAATTTCATGAAACCTATGAACAAGAGCCTGTGGTGATGAAGGAGGAAATTCAAATTGCTCTGAAAGAATTGACAAAAAACAAAGCCCCAGGAATTGATGGCATATTTCAACAAACAGATGCTGACCTGGTTGTGCTCACTAAGTTGTGCCAGGAAATCTGGAGGACAACCACCTGACCAACTGACTCCATGTTTGTTCCCATTCCAAAGAAAGGTGACCCCACAGAGCATGGAAATTATCAAACAGTGTCCTTAACATCACATTCAAACAAGATTCTTTTGAAAATGATACAAAATGACTGGGAGCAGCACATCAACAGAGAACTGCCAGATGTGCAGGCTGGGTTTAGAAGAGGCCGTGGTTGTTGTTGTGAACCATCGAGTCGGAACCGATCCATAGCTGACTCTCCAGCTGGTTTTTGGAGGTAGTTCATCACACAGAGGAGCTTGCCCATCCTTTTCTGCAGAACAGTTGGTGAATTCAAACCACGTGCCTTTGAGATTGCACTGCAGCTTCTTGCCACTAGTCCACGAGTGATATTATAGCTAATGTTAGATGGACCTTGCCTGAAAGCAGAGAGTACCAGAGGAATGTCTATCTGTGCTTTATTGATATGCAAAGGTATTTGTGTGGATCACAACAAACTGTGGCTGACTCTGAGAAGAATAGGAATCCCGGAACACTTGATTTGGTTTATGTGAAACCTATACTTGGACCAGGAGGCAGTCGTCAGAACAGAGCAAGGGAATGTTGCATGGTTCAAAATCAGGAAGGGTGTATGCCAGAAATGTGCTCTATCTCCATACCTTTTCAATCTATATGCAGAACAGATCATGGAGGAGGCTGGATTCTATGAGGAGGAATGTTGCCTGAGGACTGGAGGAAGACTCATCAACAACCTATGTTATGCAGATGAAACAACTTTAATGTATACCTCATAAAATGCCAAAAAGAAAAATTAACCACTTTACAGGGTTGTAAAAGTTAAACGAATTCATTCATATAAATCTTTTAGAACAATATTTCGCACAGAAGTGGACGTTCAGTGCCTTTTAGTTGCCATTATGGTTACCTTCCTTTTGAATGTGTTTGTATTGTATTTGCAGAACCATTTATGCTAATACATTGAATGTATAGTTGGATAATGACTAAGGAGGATAGAAGGAGAATTGATGCCTTTGAGCTGTGGTGCTGGAGAAGAGTATTGAAGGTACCATGGACTACTAAGAAAACAAACAGATTCATCCGGGAGAGGGTTAAACTGGGCAGCTCCTTGGAGGCAAGGATTCTGAGGCTTCATCTGACATACTCTGGACACGTTGTAAGGAGGGACTAGTCTTTGGAGAGGGACATCATGCTTGGGAGGGTGGAGGGACAGCGCAGGAGGGGAAGACCCTCTATGAGGTGGATTGATTCAGTGACTGGGATAATCGGGATGGGTGTGTCAGAGACAGTGAGATTGGCACAGGACAGAGCAGAGTTTAGGGCTGTTGTACCTAGGGTCGCTATGAGTCGCAAGCAACTCGATGGCACATAACAACAACAACATAACTTGTCTAATTTTTTAGAAAATATAATATGGGAAATTTTAATTTGTTAAAAATATTAAGTAATTTGAAAAAATATTAAGTAATTTGGAGGCTCATGTGTGAAGCAGTTGGGTTCTGGAGGGTATGTTCTCTTGTTTTAGTTGAAACTTGGGTATAAACTGATTATTTTTTATTTCATTTTACAATTGTGTGTGAGCTGATTGGTTGCCTGGATTTACTGAAGTTATGTAACAATCACCTGTGGGCTGGAAGCCTGTGGCCCTTGGGCCTGATGTTAATTACGTTTGAGAAGAACATTTCTTCTATGTGATACAGTACTGAGCTGTCAGTTTGCTCTACTGAGATAACTTGGGATTGCTGTGATGTTGAACCCTGTGACAATGGTGTGTCAAAAGCCATAATGGTTACCCATGGTGGACAGTGTTTGGTGGAGCTCCCAGATTAAGACAGGCTTGGAAGCAGAATTGGCATCCACTTTCCTAAGCTCTATGAACATTAGAGAAATGATGATAGTTATAGAAAAGGATTCAGACCTTTTGTTCATAGGATTGCTATATGTCATACTCAACTTGATGGCACTTAATGACAACAACAATTAAGTAATTAACCATTGAACCTAAAGGGCTCACATGATTTCTTTATAATAAACTTTTACATTTTGGAAAAATATGAGATTTGCTAGAATACTGCAAAGATAGTGCGCGGAGTTCCCGTATACCCCTCCAGTCAAATTTTCCCCAATGTTAAAATAGTCTTAAACTATTAGCACATTTATTATTATTATTATTATTATTATTATTATTATTAATTACATGTTTGTTGAGTAAAAAGATTTTACTTAGATCCACAATAACTGTGGTAGAAGCAGTCAAGGAAACAAAATATATGTATACTGCACTGGACAAATCTTCTGTGAAGGACCTCTTTAAAGTGCTAAAGAGCAAGGATATAAATTTAAAGACTAAGGTGTATCTGACTCAAGTAATGATACTTCCAATTGTTCCATTTGTTTGTCAAAGTTGGACAATGAATAAGGAAGAACGAAACAGAATCAATGCTTTTGAATGAGAATGCTTGTAGGAGGTGTAACCAGGGTGCTCCTTCACAGGTGAGGAGAGTGAAACTTCATCCCACATAATTTGGACATATTGTCAGAAGGGGCCAGTCTTTAAAATGATAAATCATGCTTGAAAAAGTAGAGAGTCAGCAAAAGAGAGGAAGACTCTTAGCCAGATAAACTGACACAGTGACTGCAACAATGGGATTGAACATGACAGAGATTGATGGGATGGCAGAGGACAGGGAAAGAATTCAATCTATTGTTAATAGGGTTGCTAAGAGTCACATGCAAGCAAGATTCTGCTGGAAATCATCCAGAAGCCTTTGGAACAATATGTCAACAGAGAACTGCCAGATGTGCAGGCTGGATTTAGAAGAGGTCGTGGTACTAGGGATATTATAGCTAATGTCGGATGGA
>NW_006399813.1:2139705-2146458 GCF_000299155.1 Elephantulus edwardii
GCTGGAGACTAAGGTGCTCCTGATCCAGGCTATAGTCTTTGCAGTTACGTGCTATGCATCGGAGAGTTGGACAGTGAATAGGGATGATAGAAAGAGAATTGATGACTTTGAGCTGTGGTGCCGGAGAAGAGTGTTGAATACACCATAGACTGCTAGGAGAACAAACAGGTGTGTCCTGGAGAGGGTGAAGCCAGAATGTTCCCTGGAGTCAAGGATTCTGAAGCTTCGTCTGACATACTTTGGGCATGACTGGTCCTTGGAGCAGGACATCATGTTTGGGAGAGTGGAGGGACAGCACAGGAGAGGAAGACCCTCAATGAGATGGATTGATTCTGTGAGTGGAGTGGTGGGAATGAATGTGTTTGAGATGGCGAGGTTGGCACAGGATAGAACGGCATTTAGGGCTCTTATACGTAGGGTCGCTATGAGGCGCAAACTATTAGATGGCACATAACAACAACCACGAGTAGCAGCCCAGCCCACTGGATGGCAGTTAACAATAGCAACAACAAAAGACAAATATTATGTATCTAAACTTCAGACTTTATTACTATTTCATCCATGCTCTTTCCTTTGAAAGCAAGTAACTAAATCCAGCACACACTTAAAGTGGATGGAGGAGACAAGGCTCTATCACTTAGAAGCAGGAGATCTACATATATTTCTTAAAATTCTTCTACAAGGTAGACTTGCCTCTGCTACTTCATTTTATTCAATCATGTGATTACAAAGGATTGACTTGTTTTAATACCCACTCTCCCCACCACACAAATACAAGTTCCAGAAGTCTATTTAGGGATGCTCTTGAATATTTTGACTAAATATGGATCTGTACATCCATAAAGCAAAACTTTTCAGAACTGGACAAAGAGTTACTTAGGGACAGTAAGGTGGCTTTTCCCCCAGAGCATAGACAGAAGAGGGGAATTTGAATTTTAACCAACCAGGCTGAAAAGAACTTAAACCCCTAGAATACTTAACAGAAACTCCAGAAAGGCCAAACCAAAATATCCAGATTAACTAGTCCTAGAGCAAAAGTTACTCCATATCTATTCTAAAAAACATCATAACAAGCTTTGAAACTGTCAAGGCATTCCTTAAAGAAGCTGACAGCCAGTGAAAAGAAAACACTCTTTAAAACGAAAGAAAGCCTATCATTCAACCTTAAAGTGTTTATTATGTTCAGCATTCAATGTTGTTAGGTGTGTCGAGTATGACTCATAGTGACCCTATGAACAACAGATCTGAAACCTGTCCTGGCCTGTGCCGTCCTCACACTTCCGACACATTAGAGCCCATTGAGTCAGTCAGTCACCATGTCAGTCCACCTGATTGAGTCTTTCTCTCCTTTACTGATCCTCCACCCTTTCAAGCATCATGTCCCTCTCCAAGGAAGAGTCTCTCCTTAGAAACAAACCCAGAGTATGTGAGGTGAAGCCTCATCATCCTTACCTCCAAAGAGCACTCTGGCTGCATCCTCTCCAAGACATATCTGTTCATTCTCTTGGCTGTTCATGGGGTGGTCATTGCTCTTCTCCAACAACACAGCTCAAAATAATCAATTCTTCTTCGATCATCTTTATTCATTTTCCTGATCTCAGATGCATAGCAATTGATTGGAAAGACCATGACCTGAATTAGATGCACCTTAGTCCTCAGACTGACATTACTACTCCTCAGTAATTTGGTGAGGTCCCTAACTGCAGTCTTTCCCAGTACAATACTTCTCCTTATTTCCTGACTGTTTGCACCAAAGATGTTTATTATGAATCCAAGGAAGATGAAGTTGTTGGCAGTTTTAATCTCTTCTCCATCCATCATGATGTTGCCTATTGGTCCAGTGGCAAAAATCTTTGTTTTCTTGACATTGAGATGGAATCCATACTGAAGACTACGTTCCTTGATTCTCTGCAACAAGTGCTTCAAGTCCTCCTCACTTTAATCAAGTAAAGTTGTGTCATCTGGATAATAAAAAAGTAAGAAAATGTGGCTCAAATTAGAAGAAAAAACAGTCAATAGAAATAGAGCCAGAAAGGACAGTGATGATACAGTTAATTGCAAATATTTGAAAATAATTACTATAAATACACTCAAAGATTTAAAGGAAAAGAATATGGAGAGATAGATATGATGGAATGATACATGGAAAATAATACTGTGAATCTGAATACTTACCCCTCCCTTCACAATAAAAAGACTTCAACTTACACTTCAACTTCAATTATGCACTTCCAAGAGTTACTGCTGGCATGTTTGGGGTTTTGTTTTGCTTGTTTGTTTTTTTAAAAGAACAACATAACAATAGATTTATTCAAAGTTACACCCCAAAAGACAAGACAGATTTTCTTCCTTGGAAAGGAAATAATGGAGGAGGTGACATTTTTTTCATGTAACTCATTTCTCTTCATTTCATCAAACATTTTGTTACTGTAAGTTAATATGGTTAATGTTTGGCTGGATTTATTAATATTTTGTCATTTTAATTTCTCATAGGTTTTTGCATCTTAGGCTATTCTTTTTCTGTGATTGTCCACTTTGTGCCTAAATTGCATATTCTAGAATTTCCTTTAGTGAATATTGTGGTATCGAATTTTCTGCTTTTTATGAAAAAAAATTTATTTACCATCATTAAAATAATTACTGGAAATAGAATATAAGATTGACATTTATTTCTTTCAGCACAGAAAACCATTTGAAAATGTTATTCTAATGAAGTCTGTCACTCTATTTATGACTCATAGGAGGGTAATATGTCTTAAAAATTTGTTTTTAAATAGCTGCTTTAAATATCTTTCCCCCTCCCTTTCCTTTCAGTTTGTGTTCTGTAGTTTCTCTATGGTGGAGTCTGGATCTTTCTCTCTCTCTCTCTCTCTCTCTCTCCCTCTCCCTCCCTCCCTCCCTCCCTCCCTCTCTCTCTTTCTCTCTCTTTCTTTGTTTTATCTTGAGATGTATTTGATTTCTTGAGTATCTGTATTGCATTCTTTGGTTCTAAAATACTAGCAGTCACTATTGCTTCAATTATGCTTTTCATTGTTTCTCCAGGTTCATAGAGTTTCCAGAGACAAGCTATTTCAGAAGTGGATGCCACTCCTGTGTCCAAGCTTGTTTTAACAGGGGAACTCCACCAAACACTGTCCACACTGGATAACCATTACCACATTTGACACATCAGTACCACAGTGTTTAGCATCACAGCAACCACGAGTTACCTCTGTACAGCAAATGGACAGACCAGTGCTGTACCACCTAGAAGAATGTTTGACCAAAAACAATTAAAATCAGGCCTGAGTGCCACAGATTAAAATCACCCACCTTTGTTTGGCTTGGTAGCATCACTTTCTATCCAGTAGGCCCACAGAGCTCTTTTGTTGTTGTTAAGTGCTGTTGAGTCCAGACGACTCATAGCGACCCTATGAACTAAAGACTTTTGTGTAACTTTCATTATTTCTCCAAGTTCATCGAGTTTCCAGAGGCAAGCTATAACAGAAGTGGATGCCACTCCTGCTTACAAGTGTTCAGATCTTTCGTTCATAGAGTCGCTATAAGTCGTCTAAGACTTGACAGCACTCAACAACAACAACATTTATTATGCTATAGTTGATCATAATTTTCATTTTTATTATCTTTTTGTTCTGTTTTCTGTGTAATTTTTAAAAATCTTATATTTTAGTTTACTGACTAAAGAATTATTAAAGCACAAAATTTTAATTATTACTTTAAAAATATTTTTTGCTTTGTTTCTTTTCAGAAGTGTTGCTTATTGATAGTTCTCAACTCTTATATCAAATGATATATTATAATGCATATACTTTTTTCTCTCTATTTCAGAAGCTAATATCTTTCAAGTTCTGATTTTGCTGCCATTTCTGGTGATTCTTATACATGGTGTTCAGTTTTCTGTCATTTTGGGAAACTTTTTCTTTGCTATTTACCATCAACTCGTATTCTCTGGAGGAATGACATTATGTTTGAGAAAGAGTCCTGTGTTGTTGGTAAATTCAGTCAAAGACATTTATTTGCTTTTGCTTCTTTGGACACCTGAGGGCATTGCTGCATCAGGACTATTATAGACCTATTTCTCTGCTTAATATTCTTCCCCTTACCCCCCAATATCCTGATTGCATGTGTTTGGGCTGAAAGCCTGCACTGAGCATGTGGTTACAGATCTGTAGAGAGATACTGTCTTCTCTTTTCCAACGCAGCACCACGTTTTGCGATAAGCAATACTTATAGTGCCGAGGTGGTGACTGTAATGGTGGGAGACAGAGCCTTTAGCTTGCCTCACATTGAAAGTGTAGCCCTTTGAGCGCCCAGCTTTAGGATGGAAAAGGGTCTCTTCTAAATATTACTTGTTTCAGGTGGGCCTGAGTTCCCATTTACACCCACATGCTGTATAACATTTGCAAATGGAACACTAACCTCACCCATCTGGGTAGACTCCTATTTGACTTCATCCTCAATTTATCATATTTGATTACTCAAAACATAAGTTTTCCCACGTCTTAACACCTCTGAAATCACTGTGGAAAGAGACAACACTGTCTCTTAGCATTCTGTTCAATGCAATACACACTCAGCAAGTGTTTGGAGAATTAATCAAAATTAACTCTCATTGGACTCACCTTTTCTGAAATATACTTCATTAAACCAAAGAGATGTTTTATTGCCCTGTCTTTGAGAGAAGATATGAGTGCTTGAAGAGATAATACAGTAGAATCTGTTTTCATGGGGAAATAAGGGTTTGATAATAAGACTTAAAGCTACTCTCACTGCCATCAGGTCAGTTGAGACTCACACAGACTTTCCATCAGGTTTCAGAGGCTTTAAATTTTTTTAACAATGCTCTGGATTGTTTTTTTTATTTCTTCTTTAAATTGTCATTTGGGTGAAAGCTTATAAAACATATTGACTTTTCATTCAGTCATTTATACCCATTTTGTTTTATAACATTAATTACAATCCCCACAATGTCTGATCATTCCCTGATTGTATATTACCTTTGCCTTCACCCATATTAATAAGGATCTATTAATTAATTATTAATTAGGATTTATTCATTATTAATAAGGATGTATTGATGTTCACTCCCCTCCCCCTTTCCACTTCTAGCGGTAAATCTTTCAGGAGGAAACTACCCAGCTTTCTTCTCTTGAGCAGCATATGGGTTGGAACTATCCAGATCCTATGTAGAGTATCTATGGGATCATCCACTAAGACACAAGTGAGAGCCACTGGTCCAATCCAGGGACCTCCTCTCAGCCAAGGGCTAGACGTTGGAGAGGTCCTCACCCCTTGATCACCTCACATCTTCATCCGAGCTGATGTACTCGCTCTGATGCCCTTGCATCTCTGTGTTCTCACCTCTGCACTCTACCACCTCAGGGCGCTGCAAGGTTGATTAACAGGGTACTTAAGGGACAGAAAGTAAATGTAATGCACTCCTCTTATTTCCAAATGAGTCCAAGAAAATCAAATTGATTTCTCCAAGACCAGTGTCAGAATTTGCATCATAATTAAATCTATAGGAATCTTTGTTAGTCTATTCATGAAACTATACTCTTTCCTGAAAAACAGCTGAGAGCATTACTTGCTGATGGAAGAGTAAAACCCACATACTGATAAAAACATCAGCCTCGACGGAAGTCATTTAAGTCTTTTAAAGTCCAGGCTGTACTCTTTTCAGGGGAGCTCTGGTGGTGAAATCCACAGCTCATTGCATTGCATATCTAAAGGCTGTGTTTCTGTGGAAATCTGAAGTCACCAGCGGCTGTTTGGGAGAAGGATGGGCAGTCTCCTCCTGTCATGATTTGCTGCCTGGGAAACCCCGTGCAGGGCTGCTGTGAGTCAGAACCCACACGGCGGCCCTGAGTTTATCTTATTTGACATTTCTCTCAAAACTTTAAGTAAACAAAAGGCTGAACATAGAAATTCCATATGACTCAGCTATTCCACTGCTTGGAAAATTAGATTCTGAGAAAATTAGAACTGAGACACAAACAGAGCTTTGTACACCGATGTTTATAACAGCGTTATTTACCATCACAAGAACCTGGAAACAGCCCAAATGTCCAACCACAATCGAATGGGCTGAGAAACTGTGGTACATTCACACGATGGAATACTACGCAGCACGTAGGAGCAATGATTTTGAGAATCACTACCTACCTTGGAAGGGACTGGAGAGCACTATGCTAAGTGAACTAAATAACTCAGTCGCATAAGGACAAATATTATATACAACCACTATTGTAGAAACAGAAAGATTATTAGTAAAATGTGTGTGAGTATCCAAGGGGGAAGGGTAGGCATAGAGGGATGAGGATGGGCAAGGGGGTAATCATAGGGTCACACAATTTGATGGGTAGAGGGAGGAGTGGGTAAAGGAAATGGGAATGATCTGATGTATAAAACAATGTTTATGAACTTTGTAAGCAAACCAACATAAAATAAAAATGTATTTAAAAAAATAATTTAAAAAACCAACACTTTGGGTAAAGACTGATGAAAAATTGTCAGATATAGTAGTAATAACCTACTTAGAAGAGTACTCCAAATTCTAATTAAATAGACTATAATGTTGAGCTAAAAGAGAAAAACAGAATTACAGAAGGAGTTGTTGTTGTTGTTATGTGCCGTCGAGGCGTTTGCGACTCATAGCAACACTATGCACAACAGCCCTAAATCCTACTCTATCCTGCGCCAACCACACTGCCTCTGACACACCCATCCCGATTACCCCAGTCACTGAGTCAA
>NW_006399813.1:2147808-2171740 GCF_000299155.1 Elephantulus edwardii
AGGCTCTTGCTCATATGTTATTTCTTTAAATTCCTCTGTATCTGCCAATTCCTTTCTATATAGTGACTCAGTATATTCCTTGTTGAGAAGTATTATTATTATTGTCATGTGCCATCGAGTTGCCTGAAATTCTTAGCCACTCTGAACTCTGCCTTATCATGAGCCAATCTCACTGTCTCCAACACAACTACCTCCACAGTCCCAGTAACTTTGTCAGTCCATCTCATCTGAGGTCTTCCTCTACTGTGGTGTTCCTACACACTTCCAAGTATGATGCCTTTCTCCAGGGACTGGTCCCTCCTGGCCTCATACCCTAAGTATGTAAGATGGAGCTTCAAAATCCTTGCCTTCAAGGAACAGCCTGATATTACCCTCTCTGGGACAGACCTTGTGTGTTCCCTTGGTGGTCCATGGTATGTTCCACACTCTTATCCAGCACCACAACTCAGAGGAATCAATTCTTCTTCTGTCATCCCTAGTCATTGTCCAGCTCTCCAATGCGTAGCAAGTAATTTCAAAGACCATGGCCTGAATCAGGCATACCTTAGTCTCCAGGCTGACATCATTGCTCTTTAATACTTTTTTTTAACTCTTTAACACTGACAGCAGATTTCACCAGTGAAATTCATCTTTTGATTTCCTGACTGCTGGCGCCAAGTTTGTTGTTTGTTGAGCCAAGCAAGCTGAAATTATTAACCACCTCAATCTCTTCTCCATCTATCATGGTGCTGCCAATTGACCCAGTGGGGAGCATCTTTGTCTTCTTGATGTTGAGCTTCAATTTATATTGAAGACTACAGTTCGTGACCTTCTTTAGCAAACACTTTAGGTTCTCCTCAATTTCAACAAGCAAGCTTGTGTTATCTGCATAATGTAGATTTTTGATGAGTCTTCCTCCAATCTTGAACCCACATTCCAGTCTCCCAAATTATCTGCTCATAGATTGAAAAGGTATGGAGATAGGACACCTCTCTGATGCACTCATAGCATATATATTAAAATACATAATAAGTGGAATTACTGAATCAAATGGTATTTCTATTTCCAACTTTTTGAGAAAACGCTATACCACCTTCCATAGTGGTTACACCAATATACACGCCCACCAGCAGTGAATAAGGTTTCCAATCTCTCTACAACCTCACTAGCATTTGTTGTTTGCTGCTCTGTTGAACTTTGTCGTTGTTACTGGATTGACTAGGACAATACCCAAAAGAAATCAGAGCTGCCACCCAAACAGATATATGCACACCCATGTTAATTGCTGTGCTATTCACAATAGCAAAGAGATGAAAGTAGCCCATGCACCCATCAACAAATGAATGGTTAGAAAACCTGTGGTATAGTCACACAATGGAACGTTACACAGCACTGTAAAACAAGGAACTCATAAAATAGTAAACAACATAGGTGACCCTAGAGGACATTATGCTGAGTGAAATATCTCAGTCACAGAAGGACATATAGTGCATAACTCCACTACTATAAAACAGGACTGTCAGTTGGGGGAAAACTAAGTAAAGAGGAGATAAATAATGAATACTGAATTGGAACAGATGAAGGAAAGAACAGTTTAAAAGGAATATGTGATTAGGCATTATTTGTATGACAACAGTCCAGAATAAGAGGTGTATAGCAAAGTAGACGTGGTAAGAGGTAGAGGGAAGGGAGGAAATTATGAAACAATGAATTAATCTATTTTTTTAAAAAGTGAACTTGAAGGGGGTAAGGAGGAAGATGTACAACAATGATGAATGAGACAAAAAGTACAAAATCAGAAAAAAACCCATAATAAATACAGGAAGGCTAAGACTTAATAGCGTTGTATGAGAAGGAAACCTGGGACCTTATAGATTTTGATAAGTGGTGTGCTTCAATGGTTAGACTTCATCTCACATTGATTGGATGTGTTACTGAGAAGGCCCTGTCCTTGCAGGAGGCCCTCATGCTTGGTAAAGGAGAAGCTAAAAAAGAGTAAGACTCTCAACAAGATGGATTGAGATAACTGCATCCATGAGCTCGAACGTGGGCCCAAATGTCGCCTCAACAATTGTGAGGATGGCCCAGGAATGGGCGGTGTTACATTCCATTGCACACAGGCTTGCTATGAGTTGGAATGAGTTCACTAGCACTTAACAACAAGAATAAAAGGGAAAAACAACAAAAAAATTTATGCAGTCTTTGCCTGCAACGAGATAAAAGAAACAAAAAGAGTTGATAATGTAGATATGGGTTCTATTTAGACAAAGGTCTGAGACAAAACTTCAAGTTGTGAGACTGAAGTTTTTGCCTAAAAGTCAAGAGAAACATAACTTGTGAGTTATCTCTCATAAAGGAATGTTCCTTTCTTCTAGTTACTCCACCACTTCACTTCTCTCAAATACTTCAGAGTGCTTTCAAAATAGTGATTCCTTTTAAACATAACTTTCCTCTCTGTCATCTTCATTCCTTCAATCTTGCTCAAGTCCTACATACTTTTTGTGCTAATTTATGAAAGACTTTCTCCTCTTCTGAATTTCTGTAGCATTTATTGATCCCAAATCCTGTGCTACCCTTTGGTTTATTAATTTTACTTAATTATAATTATGGTGGTAATTCTTGTGACATTGGTGATAAATGACATTGACAATATATGAAATGTACCTGGGAATCATAAAGCCCTAGGCAAAGAGGATGTCTAAGAAGATATAAATGTCAATAATGCTAACTGTAAAGGCTGAAGAACTACTTTGGGAAAAGAACATTTAGCTGTTCTTCAAAAATTTATTTTTTTATTAATTTTAATGAAAGTTTACAAAGACTTAGGGTTTCTATTCATTCATTCATTCATTGTTGAATTCATTTTCTCCCTGCCCACACTCTCCCCCAATTCACTTTTCTCCTTGAAAAGTAAAAGAAAAACTCTTTCATTGTTACGCAATCCTTCCCACCAAGTCCATTCCACTGTGCAGCCTTCATTCTGGACTTCTGTCATGACAATAATACCTAGTCACATATTCCTTTTAAACAGTTCTCTCCCTCATCTGTTTCAATGCAGTATACATCATTCATCCCTTCCTTCTCTGTCTTCCCTCAACTCTGATGTCAGTCCCCTTTTACAACAGTGGCCCTATGCAATATTTGTCCTTTTGTGACTGAGATATTTCACTCAGCATAATGTCCTCCAGGGCCATCCATTTTGCATAATATTTCATGAGTTCCTTGTTTTTCCAATGCAGCATAGTATCCCATTGTGTGAATATACCATCATCACTTCTCTAGCCATTTGTTTGTTGATAGGTAAAAATTTCATTTTTTAAGAAAAATTTAAAAATTATTTTGTCCCTTCAAAACTTGACATTTAATTTTTTTAAATTATTAGAGGGACAATATATAAAGAACTGATGATTCAGGGTGGTAATTGGTTTTGGCTAATATCACTAAATAAGAGATGAACTCGGATCCTGATATACTAATTCCTACACTATGTTTATCAGGTAAAGTCCTTGGGAATTTTCATTGCAAGAGAAAGAATCCAACTATGACTGACGAAAGACAACTATGACAAAAGTAGAATTTGTTTGGTTAACAGAACTATTCTTTTAAAAAATCTCAAGTTCACCACTATGAGTCAGTTCAGACTGGCTGTGACGCTCCTTTCTGTTTCCGAGGTCTAAATCACAGGGGAAGAGACTGCTTCCCTTTCCTCTGAAAAGCCACAGGCGGAATTAAATCTCCAGAGGTACACAGCCTTTGGGGAGCCGTGCAGTTTGCTCAGGACTAATCTTGCTCTTCCCATGCCTTACTTCTGAGCTTCAATCAAGTCTTTCTATCCGTTCCTTTTTCAGATAGCCTTCCTTTACCATGCTGTTGGAAATAGCACTCCTCTTTCCTACCAGGTCCTTTTATTTTCTCAACAAACATGAATTTATTGAGTACCTCCTATGTTCTAGAAAGTTGATGTAGTCCCTACTCTCAAGAACTTAGATATTAGTGGAAGGAGTCAAGCATTAAGCAAATTCATAAATATATTGTATTCAGTTGCTAAAAAAAGAAAATTAAAGAGGAGCAGTTAAAATTCTGGCAAAAAAAAAAAAGATAAAACTGGACTCTGGGAGAAGAGAGGAGAGCTCTTTCAGTCTTCTTTGGGGCAGTCTAGGAAGTTTGTCTGAAAAGAACAGTTATCTGTTATTCTCTTGAAGGGCTGGCTGCAGATGGGGTCACATGGGTTCCTCGGGGGAAGAGCAATCCAGGCAGAGGGGGCAGCGTGAAATCCCAGGACCAGAAGAGCAAGGAGGCCAGTGTGGCTGGGGCCCAGTGAGTGAGTGAGCGAGTGCCAGGAGGTGGAGGTGGGATTCAGATGAGAGAGAGAGAGAGAGAGAGCGAGCTAGCAAGGAGTCAACTGCATCCATTGAGAAGAATATGTTAGATTTTATTTTGAGTTAGGTGAGAAATGATGGACTGCTTTTGAGCGAAAGCGTGGCACGATGATTTATGATTTACAAAGTATCGCTCTGAAAACTGTTTGGCAATGAGGCTGCATGGGAAGGAAGGGGAAAGCAGAGAGGCCAGTCACTAGAGTGATTGCAATAATCCAGGTGCAGGATAAAGAAAGGTCTTGGGCCTGCTCCCAGCAGTGGCATCAACAGGCCACTTTTAGAATTTGCTGATGGGCTGGAAATAGGGTTCTAGAGGAGCAGTCTCTGTGGAGCTGTTCAGACTGCTGAAGCAGAGAGGTTGTATAATTTCTTTAACAGAGTTAGGCAACTGTCATGGATTGAATTGAGCAATGCCCTCTCTCTCCTCGAAATACACACCTATAATGATATAATGTGGAAGCCATGTAATGATTCCCCCATGATCTAATAAACCAAATAGTTGTAAAAGGATTAGAGAAGGAACCCCTAATCCCATCATAGCCTTAATTCAATATAAAGGAGTTTCCCTGAGAGAGGGGGACTTGTGACACCCCTTTTCTCATTAGAGGTGAAAGGGGTGGAGAATGAGACAGGGGGGCCTCTAGTACCACCAGAAAGTCACCAGGAATGGAGTGCATCTCTTTGGAGCCATGTTCCTGTATGAGAAAGCTTCCTGATGCTGGGGAGACCAGGACACAACCCACAGGTGCGAAAGGAAATAACCCACACAGAGAGAGGAGGCCCTCCCCTCAACCTGGCACCCTGGATTTGGACTTCTAGCCTGCTAAAAGCAACAAGGGGAGTAATGCGAATGGAGAGCACTCGCTTAGCACGTGTGTCATCAGGATCGATATCTGCGTGCTCCGCTTGGTTCCAGAGAGCCCTGGTGGCCTAGAGTTCAGGGAGTCGAGAGGACACACCTCTCTGGTCATCTGTATCCACCAACAGCTCTTGAGGAGAAAGACAGACAATCTCCTCCCATGCTTTTTAGAGTCTTGGTTTATCCTCTGAAGGGCCAGCTATGAGTCAGAGGGCAATGTGTACAAGAAACCTCCTCAACAGCAAGAAAACAAATTTGTGTTTGTTGTGCCATCCAATGATGGCAGCTCTGTGATAGCAACATTAGCTAAGACAATAGTTTAGAGGAAATTTTTTTAAAAAACCAGCTGGAGAGAATTTCACCCATAACGGTGAAGGTACTTCAGACTCTTCAACAGGAAGATGAACGGTTGCACCATCACTCGATGGCACACAGTACCAGTAACAGACTTCCTTTCGCTTTGCCTACGTCTCTGACCACAGCCGTGCAGAACTGGGATTCTTACAGGGTCAAAGCTTGCCTTCAGAGCACCCAGAGCCCCTGTCTATTGTGTTGAGTTTCCTTATTCACCATGACAGCCTCAGGGGAGAGCGAGGCCTACCAGCCCCCTGAGGATTGTGGAGAGAGTCAAGTGTAGTGAAATGAAAGGGCTTTGCCAAAGTCAGATATTATTGGAGCAGTGATTTGAAAAGGATAGGGCTCTTTTTTTTTTTTTTTTAAGCTGTTATAAGAACCTTGACAAAACCCCATGAGCATCTCCTTGGAATTGTTAAAGCCTTGAAAAGCAAAGCTTGAAACCCACTGGGTAATGCAAAAGTACACCAGACAGGGTATCTAAAGACATTCATTCCAAGTGCACCACCGTGGTTTCAATTACGAAATCCCTATAAGCTTTAATCTCTATAAGCTTTAGTTTCCTCTTCTGTGAAATGGGGGCGGCGGGAGGGGGGGGGAAGTCATCTCTCGGGGAATTCTAAGGCTAAAATAAGACAATATTTGAAAATCTAGTTGAACTGTAAGTAAAGTATTCTACAAAGTTAGGTGTGGTGTCTCCTCACAGTCACACAGGATGGAGAGTTTTAAACCTAGAGCCCTTCCTCGTCCATCTGATCTACTTGAGATAGTTCCTCCAGGGAAGTTGCAGAGGCCCAGGAGCTTACCAGGCATTGACAACAGTAATAATGGCAGAACTAAGCTTGCTGCCTCCCCTCACTCAGCGCTTTGGACACCCAGCCGAGTTCTGGCTCGACTTGGGACTTTGGTTTGGTCTGTTGGTGTGAACGGATTGGGCTTGCGCCAAGGTTCCGGCTTTCATTTCTCTATCACTTTTTGCACCTCCCAGCTCCACGCAAACCCGAGCTGCTTGTTCTTTCCACATCTGACTAGTCCAGGTGTCGCTTTCCATTTCCCTCCGCTCAGTCCCAAAGCCTCCTCCTCAGAGGCTTTCCCTCACAGCCCTGGGGAAAAGCTGATTCGCTAGAAGATCCCTCCTTCCCACCAGTCTTGGTCTGTCTGTGTTTAGATTTGTATTTGTGTTTCACCGGGAGGTAGGGTTCCTTTATGTAAATCCCATGCCCACGTAAAGCCTCTGCTGATTTCCCAAAGGTCCCTTGGGTGGGCTGGGTGGAAAAACTTCTCTATCTCATCACAATACTTTCTACTCTGGAGAAATAACCTCCCACTGTGACCACAGCTAGAAGAAGGAAATAGGGTATCTGAGTTCTAGCAGGAAAACTGGGTCAAATAGGCAAGAGGTCTTAGACCCTACCTGTTCTCAATGATGAAAAACTACGCAAAGAGAGTGTGTGTGAGTGGGTATAGAAATGAATAACATTCCAGGAAGGGGTGTCTATTTGGACATTGAATGTGAAAAGAATGCTTTAGACTGTATAAGAAATAGAACCTCTGGTGGTGCAGGATGGACAGAAGGACGGGCAATCTCCTCCCATGTGATAAACTGCCTCTGAAAACCCGCTGGAGGGTCCACTATGGGTCGGTTTCGACTCAAGGGCACATAACAACACAACAGCAATGCCAGGAGGTACAGCAGTTAAATCATTTGGTTGCTAATCAAAAATATGGTGATTCGAAACTGTCATTGCTCTGTGAGATAAAGATGAGTTATTCTACTTTGTAAAGATTTATAGTCTTGGAAATCCTGTGGAGGAAGTTCTCATAGGAAAGTTAGGAGTTGGATCAATTTACTGCATTTTAAAAATATGTACTCAGAAAACGTTTTGGAAAGAAATGTTTTCATTGTTGTTGTTAAGTGCCATCGAGTTGACTATGACTCACGGTGAAGCCTGCCTTATCCTGTGCCGTCTTCAGCATCTCTGATACTTGAGCCCAAAGCTACAGTCACTGTGTCAGGCCATCTTGTTGAGGGTCTTCCTCTCCTTTGCTGAGCCTCCATTTTTCCAAGCACGATGCCCTTTTCCAAGGACTTGCCCTTCCTAATAGCATGCCCAAAGGCTGTGAGGGGAAATTTCATTCTCCTTCCCTCCAAGAAGCACCGTGGTTGCACTTTCTCCAAGAAATATTTCCTCCTTCTTTTGAAAGGAATGAGTGAACTGCAATCGAGAAACTTCTTGGTGATTTAAGGAATCCCCATCTCTTTCCTCATATGCGGGAACGGACTTGCTAGGCGCTATGAATTTTTATGATAAAACCTGTTTTCTAACTTAAGCAATTTACTTATTATTAAAAAATATAACATGCACTGCTAGATTCCACCATGTAAAATCAGATCCACTGAAGACCTACATGTACAAATTAATACCATCAAATTCTTGGGAGAACAGGCAAGGGTGACACTGTCAGGTCTCATTTTCAACAATTTATTATCTCAGTCAGAGACCTCTCCAAACTACTGAAGAACAACAATGTCAGGCTGGAGACTCAGGTGCGCCTGATACCAGCCATGGTCTTTGTAATTACTTGCTATGAATTGGATAGTTGGACAATGACTAGGGATAATGAAGGAGAATTGATGCCTTTGAGCTGTGGTGCTGGAGAAGAGTGTTGAATATACCATGGACTGCTAGGAGAACAAACAAGTTCGTCCTGGAGAGGGTGAAGCTGGAGTACTCCTTGGAGTCAAGGATTCTGAAGCTTCGTCTTACATACTTTGGACATATAACAAGGAAGGACCAGTCCTTGGAGAGGGACATCATGCTTGGGAGGGTGGAGGAGAGGAAGACCCTGGATGAGATAGATTGACTCAGTCACTGGGGGTAAGAGGGGTAGATGTATCAGAGACAATAAGATTGGCACAGGATAGAACAGAGTTTAGGGGTGTTGTACATAGGGTCGTTATGAGTTGCTTGCGACTAGAAGGCACATAACAACAACAACAATTATAATAACAAAAGAGCAAACAGGAAAATGCCAGATAAATAAATGGGACCTCATTTCAAAACAAAACCAGGACAATTTGTTCATTAAAAGGCTTTACAAAATGAGGGAAAAGACAAGTTTCCCAATGGTAGAACATTCTTAGCATATTATATATATATAGTTGTGGTTTTTATGTACCATCAAGTCAGAACCAACACATAACTGGCCCTCCAGGTTTTCAGAGACAGTGAATCACACAGGAGGAGAATGCCCATCCTTCTGCAGAGTAGCTGGTGAACTTGAACCACGTGCCTTTGGGGTTGCAATTGCAACACAGCTTCTTGCTACTAGGCATATAGATAGATGATAGATAGATAGATAGATAGATAGATAGATAGATAGATAGATAGATAGATATAGATATATTCAAAAACAACAACAAAAATATATATGCATATAATCTTCAACAATAAAAGATAAATAACAGTCATAAAATGGGCAAAAGATTTGAACAGATGGTTCATCAAAGGTGATGCCCAAATAGCCTCCAGACATGAGAAGATTCTCGATATCATTAGTCATCAGAAGGATGTAAATCACAACCCGATGAGGTACCATTTCACTAGGATAGCTAAGCTTCCAAAACAAACAAAAGCTCCAGTAAACAACAAATACTACTGAAGATGTGGGAAAATTGGAATCCTTGCCCATGTTTGGTAGGAATGCAAAACTATATTGGCAATAATGAAAAACAGTGTGGTGATTTCTCAGAAAACTTACAAAAAAGAACTACCACATTTCTGTCCTTGGAAGGTGCCATCAGGTCTACTCCAAGTCATGGACCATGTGTCCAACAGATAGACACCCTGCTGCATGCTGCACTATCCTCGCGATCTCTCTTTGTCCAAGCCCATTGTTGTGGTCACGGTGTCCATATATCATCTCCATGAGGGTCTTTCTCTCCTTCAGTGACTTTATACATTTCTGAACATGCTGTCCTCTTCCCAAGGACTGACCTTTTTTGAAAATATGCCCAAAGAATGTGAGTCAAAATTTCATCAACCTACCTCTGATTTCCCTTCTTCCAAGCCAGATTTGTTTGTTCTTTTGGTAGTCCATGAGATAGTCAATATTCTTCATCAGCACCATGACTCAAAGCTATACATTCTTCTTCAATATTATTTTTTCCGTTGCCCTACTTTCACACACATGTGAAGCTATTAAAATGCCATGGCTTAGGTGAGCTCTGGTGGCTTAGTGGCAAGAAGCTGCACTGCAATCCCAGAGGTGCATGGTTCGAATCCACCAGATACTCTGCTGGAGATGAAGGGACAATCTCCTCCTGTATCAGTCAGATCCGGTTTGACGGTGTACACACACACACACACACACACACACACACACACACACACACAAGTGCCTTGAGTTTATTGTTAGCACAACAATAAATAGAAAAATGCCATGTCTTAAATACTAAAGTCAAGTACACTTTAGAGTTTAAACTAACACCATTGCTCTTTAGCATTTTCAAGAGACCCTTGACAGCAGGTTTGACCAATGTGGTATGTGTTTTGATTTCTTGATTGAGGCACAGGGGAGTTGATTGTGGACCCGTGTAAAATGAAATCCCTGACAACATCAATCTTTTCATTTAACACGATGTTGCCTATTGGTCCTATAGTGAAGATTTCAGTTTTCTTTATGTTGAGATACAATCCATACTGAAGATTGTGGCCCAGAAATTCTAATGCTACTTAGATATGTACTCCAAAAACTGAACATGGAGACATGTACATGCATATTCATTCTGGCACAGTTTACAATAACTAGAAGATGGAAATAATCTAAATGCACACATTGTTGTTGTGTTCCGTAGAACTGGAACCGACCCATAGCTGAACCTCCGGTGGGTTTTCAGAGGCACAAGAGAAGATTGTCCAGCCTTCTCCCATGGAGCAGCTGGTGGCCTCAAACAGCATGCCTTCGGGATTGCACTGCAGCTTCCTGCCACGAGGCCATCAGAGCTCCCAATGCACACATTGTTGTTGTTGTTGTTGCTGTTATGTGCCGTCGAGTCGCTTGCGACTCATAGCGACACTATGTACAACAGCCCTAAACTCCGCTCTGTCCTGTGCCAATCACACTGTCTCTGACACTCCCATCCCAATTATCCCAATCACTGAATCAATCCACCTCATAGAGGGCCTTCCTCTCCTGCGCCGTCCCTCCACCCTCCCAGGCATGATGTCCTCTCCAAGGACCGGTCTCTCCTCACAACATGTCCAAAGTATGTTAGACGGAGCCTCAGAATCCTTGCCTCCAAGGAGCCACCCGGTTTAACCCTTTCCAGGACAAATCTGTTTGTTTTCCTAGCAGTCCATGGTATTCTCAATACTCTTCTCCAGCACCACATCTCAAAGGCATCAATTCTCCTTCTGTCCTCCTTGGTCATTGTCCAACTCTCTGATGCATAACAAGTGATTGTGAATAAACAAAATGCACTACATACACACAGTGGAATACTACTTAGCCAGCACAGGAAAAGCAGTCTTGATACAGGCAACAATATGGATGGAGCTAGCAGACATCATGCTGAGTGAAAGAAATCTATCAAAAAAGATGAATATCATATGTTCTCACTTATACAAAAAAAGACGTGAAAAGGCAGATAGAGATTAAAGCTTACTAATGATTACCAAAGGCAGGGGAGAAAGAGAGAGAGCACGCGCTTTAACAAGTGGTGAAAATATATCGTTCAAGAGTAGGTTGGCACATCTGATTCTTGTTAGGAGCCATTGAGTCAAGTATGACCCATAGTGACCCTGTCCTATCCTGTGCCGTCCTCACAATCTCTGTCACACTCAAGCTAATGGCAGCAGTCACTGTGTCAGTCCATCTAGTTGAGGGTCTTCCTCTCTTTTGCCGACCCTCGACCTTGCCAAGCAGGATGTCCTTCTCCAAGAAATAGACCTCTTAGGCAACATGCTTGAAATAAGTGAGATGAAGCTTTGTCATCTTTGCCTCCAAGGCTGCACTTTCTCCAAAACATATTTGTTTGTTCTTTTGGAAGCCCATGGAATGTTTAGTACTGTTCTCCAATACCACAGCTCAAAGACAGCAATTCTTCTTCTGTCATCCTTAGTCACTGAACAGCTCTTAGATGCCAGCAAGTGATTGGAAATACCATTTTCTGAATTAGACACACTTTTAGTCCTCACACTGACATCGTTGCTCCTCAATAATTTGGAGAGGTGCCTGACTGTATGAAATTGTATATGTTGAAACTGTTCCACTAGTGTATGCTTTGTTTCGTATATTCTCAACAATAACAAAATAAATAAAAGATAGAGAAAAATATACAACTGAGGGTCTGTGTTCTATGGCATTTAAGTTCGAGATAAGCATAGTTATGAAGATTCAAACTCCACCAGATTTCTGTTATGCCAACAACAACAACAACAATATTGCAATAGTGAACCAGAGGCAAGATATTTTAATGAAAAATAAGGATTCTAGAGATGAGGATGAAGGAAAAATAGGAAATAAGAGTTCAATGTCCTGGGAAAGTATCCAGATAGACTTCCTGAAGATTAGGATATTACTAAGGAATTTTGATTACGTGCTTTACTGCTAACCACAGAGTCAGCAGTTCAAACCCACGTAGTGGCTCAGAAGAAGAAAATATCTGGCAATCTGCTTCTGTAAAGATTGCTGTTGTTTTTAGGTGCCATCAAGTCAGCTCTGACTCAGATTGTTATTAGTAGGTGCTATCAAGTCGAGTACAATTCATAGCCACCCTATGAACACCCTGCTATATCCTGTGTCATCCTTATTGTCTCTGACATCCTAGAGCCCACTGCTGAAGTCACTGTGTCAATCCATCTCACTGAGGGTCCTCCTCTTCGCTGACCCTTCATATTCTGAGCTTGATGTCCCTTTCCAAGGAATAGCTTTACCTAGCTACGTGTCTAAAGTATGAAAGGCAAAGCTTCGCCATCCTTGCCTCTAAGGAGCGCTCCGGCTGCATTTCCCTAGGACATATCTGTTTGTTCTTTTGGTGGTCCATGGGGTGTTCAGCGTTCTTGTACAACAGAACAAAGCCCTGCCTTATCTTTCTCCAGCCTCTCAGTCTATCAGTGGCTGCTTAATTTAGCCTGTTGTTGTTGCTGTTGTGTACTGTCAAGTTGGAACCAACCCATAGCTGAACCGCCAGAGGGTTTTCAGAGGCAGTTAATCGCACGGGAGGAGATTGTCCGTCCTTCCATGGAGCAGCCAGTGGATTCAAGCCACACGCCTTCGGGATTTTAAAGCAGCTTCTTGCCCGTAGGCCACCAGAGCTCTGACTTAAGCCTAGACTTGGAAAACTTACAGCGCATTTTTCTCTGTCTTACAGAGTAACTGTGAGTGGGAATCATCCTGATGGCATGTAACAACAATTAGCTATTATTTGATCTATCTAAATAAACATCCCCATATATACTTTTTGGCAGAAGGAAAATTTCTGAATGAGAGAAGTCAAGGGTTTTTAGGACCCTTAGTGGGGTTCATAAAAACAGTTAAATAAAAAGCTTCTTCCGCTCTGGGAAATCAGAGCATCACCGGATTTGTGGGGTGCCTGTGGGCTAATAAGATGCTGACTACCGGAGGTGGTTGCTGCTGTGTGCTCCCTGCCTGAGATTAGACCCCCTTGAAGGTTATTTGTCGCGTCACCAATCTGCAGCTGAGGGGGCCTTTGCGGATCTGGGAAATAAGATACCATCAACGGTGGTCTCAGTGGAGCACTGAGCCTGGCAGTCAGGCAGGAAAGGAAGGCTAGTGTCGGGGGCTTCAGCAGGAAGTATGGGCTCACATTCAGGAAGCAGCTCTTCACTGTGCCGTCAGAACCGATAACTGTGTGTAAAAGAGGGAGCTCGAGAGTCATATAAGTCACTCAAACTGCAGACCATGCCATGGGCCAAAGTGTGGCTGGAATGGCTCTAGATCATGATATTAAAAAGTGGTCAGCCTCTTTTTTATTTTTCAATTATTAAATTTTATTCGTTTTAATGAACATTTACAGAGATTTTGGGTTTTCATTCATTCATTGTTGCACTGTTTTCTCTACCCTCCTCCCCAGTTCGTTCTTCTTTTCCCCCCCCCTTGAAAGTCTGTTTTAATTGTCCATTTGCCACAGTGCTTGTCAAAGCCAGTTCTGATTAATCTCCTTTGTCGGTGTGTCCTTTGCCATTCCCTATCACTCCTCCCTGAGAGAGACTTCACCCTGATTCATAAGGAAAAGGGGATGGCATATTCTCTTAGCTACTTCCTCTTTTGAAAAATTGTGACTTGGGTGAAAATTAGTTTTCCATTCAACAATGTGCACACATTTTGTTTCCAATCACTAGTTGCACCTCTGGATTCCTCTAGCCACTCACCCTTTCGCTTTTCCCTTCCTACCTTCCGTCTGAAGTTTATTTTCTTTTGGTTTTGTATGATAAAAGGTGGCCAATCTTAAAGTCTGCCAACAAGGAGGGGAGAAACCCCTGGCTTCTCAGGTAGCTCTGGAAACAAATACATGGGAATTTCTTCCAGGCATTTTCCTCTGCCTTGGATGCCTCCAGGATTCTTTGAATGATTTATGTATGAACGCTATTCAGAAATCAAGAGGATAGTCCAGAATAGGACCATGTTTAGTTCTGTTGTTCTGAGGGTCACTGTGGGTTATAGTCAACTCCATGACATCTACCAGCACTTAATAACAAGAAAAAGAAATATTTACTAACAATTTGAATAACAATTTTGTTGTTGTGTACTACAGAGTCAGAACCAACCTATAGCTGCCCCTCCAGTGGGTTTTCAGAGGCAGTTAATTGTATAGGAGGAGATTGGCCCGTCCTCTGCGGGACAGCTGGTTGTCTTGGACTGTTTCCCTTCAGGATGGCAGTGCAGCTCCTTGCCACAAAAATGATCAAAACTGGTGGCATAGTGTGTAATGCACTGGCCCATGGTTTGTTGATGTTGCTGATTGCCTTTGAGTCGAGCACGACTCATAGGGACCCTGTGAACAAAAGGTCTGAAGGCCAGATGCACCAATTTATCAGTTGCCTACAGTAAAGATGTACAGTCTCAGAAATCCAATGGAGGGGTGCCATGAATTGAAACCAATTTGGTGGTAGAGGAGTAGAATAAACATTCTTATAACCTTTACACTTTTCAAACTATTTCCCTGCCCTACAAGATTTTATCCTTCTGACTTCTATGGATCTTTGTCAAAAAGCCTTCTCTCATTAACCTTAGCTTATTGTAGTTATACTTTCATCTCAATTTCAATAGGCATCTATTTTTAAATTTTTTATTGATTTGCATATAGCAATCATATACATCATGTTTTATATATGTAGTTTGTGTTTTATACAATCATACATAAACTTTATATTTTATATAATTACCATTGCTCTATGCCTATTATCACCCCATCTTTTCAAGTCTGCACAGAACATTTCCCATTATTTCATCCCCTCCAGCCCGCTAAATTCTGCTATCCAAGTGATTTTCTACTTCTTCTGCTCCCTTTCTCCTTTCCCTTCTGAACATTTATACATATCTTACTCAGTTATCCTCCTATTTTCACAATAGGTCATATGCAATATTTGTCCTTATGTGACTGAGATATTTCACACAGGAAAATGCTCTCTAGTCTCTCCCAAGTTTTATAGTATTTTAGAAATAATTTTTCCTTAGTGTAGATTGTCCATTCATCCCAGGTTGATCTTCCTTTCCCTTAAACTATTCCAGTGTTCATTGTTTATTCTGCTCCTTCTGACTTTTTCCATTCCATAACCCTCTTATTTTTACAATGTTATTGTTGTTGTGTGCCATCGAGTTAGAGCCGACCAATAGTTGACCTTCCAGAGGGCTTTCAGAGGCAGTAAATCACACAGGAGGAGATGGCCCATCCTTTTCCCCGCAAAGCAGCTGGTGGATTCAAACCACATGCCTTTGGGATTGCAGCACAGCTTCTTGCCACTTGGCCACTAGAAAGAGAGAGCTTATTTTTTAAAACTGCTAGGGCAGTAGTGATTAGAAGATGGTTGGATAGGGTAAAGGGAAAGGCAAGATATAGTGAGGATTTGGTAAATCATTGTGATAAATAGTATTGATCAATTGTCATTAATGTTAGAGAATATATGTATGACTGATTGAATGAAAGTGAATAAAAAGGAATAAATATTTATGTTTAATTTAAAGGTAAAAACTCCAAAGGTTACCTTTTAGGCTTTTGGGTAAGGTTGGCTTGGATTTTGCATATTCTCCTAATTTCTGAGTATCTGAAAACATTCTCATTTATGTGTAAATTTTTTAAAAGGAAGCAATTAAAAAAAAATCTGTCCCTGCAATGAGACATGGCTCCCTCTAGTTGGTGTGACGATAGCACCTGCTCTGTGAAACAGCTCGGTAGAGGGTGCACAATCCTAAATGCAAATCGAAGATGGGGAGACAAGCGCAAGTGCATGTCTCTTCAAAAACAGAATTGTGGTAAATTCACACAATAGAATATTGTGTTTTCCATATTTTCATTGTGTTTGCTTGCTATCCATATATTTTCACTGGTGGTATGTCTATTCAGTTCCTGTACCTGTTTTCTTGAGGTCATTATTATTATTGAGTTTCAACCATTGTTTGTATATCCTGTGTAAAAGTCCATGTTTTTATAAGACAAACAAGGGGAGCTCTGGTGGCCTAGTGGCAAGAAGCTGCACTGCAATCCCAGAGGTACACAGTTTGAATCCACCAGATGCTCTGCCCGAGAAGGAGGGACAATTTCCTCCTGTACCAGTCAGATCTGATTTGACAGTACACACACAAAAATAATAAAATAAAAATAATTTTTTTTAAAAAAAAAAGACAAACAAGACACCTAGGACTGGCTTGTATTGTGAAGTAGATTATTCTACTAACTCAGATGTAAAGCCCAGAGGTGTAATTCAGTCCCTGGCTCTCTTTCCTTCTCTTGCTGCCTTCTGCTGTGATAACTTGCTATGTGGGGCAGAGCTTTCCTCACAGCAGGAAAATAGCTTCAATAACTCCAAGTACATCCTCATAGCACATCGTTAGAACAAGTAACTTCCAACAGAGCTCAAGACAGACTTTTTTGCAAGATTTCTCTGCCTCTCCTAACGTCTCTTTGGCCTCAGTCAGGACAGGTGCCCACATAAGAGGAACCCCTATAACCAGAGGAGAGCAATGAGCTTAACTGACTTTACTTGTGGGAAAGAAACAGCTAAACTTGGATGTTGCTCGGCATCTTTTGATCACTGTTCCCAGGGGTGCGATTTTATTATAATCTGAATCCTATTTCCTCAAACCCAAAACCAGTATCACTCAGTACAGCTCTGTTCCAATCCCCGTTGTCAGGTAAGGCATGGAAACAGGCCCCCCCGTATGAGTGTTTTCCTTAAAAAGAGGAAAGGATGAGAAAGCAAGAGACCAAAAACAACAAAAAACCCACAACATTTTTATTATGTAGAGGGCTTCAGAGGGAACTCTTGTGGCCTACTGGTAAGAAGTTGTGCTGCCATCCCAAAGGCATGAGGTTCGAATCAACCAGCTGCTCCGCAGGAGAAGGATGGGCAGTCAATCTCCTCTCCTGGGATTAAACTGCCTCTGAAAACCTGCTGCAGGGTCATCTTTGGGTCAGTTTTGACTTGACAGCACACAACAACAACAGAGGGCAGCAGAGGTCCAATCATTTATTTGTTAACTCTTTAAATTAGGAATTATTTTCTACTTTGACTTTTACTGGTTGAAACCACACATTTTTAGTAATGAAAAGGTATTAAAGAAAATTTTGAAAATTAGGTAAGATGTCTTTTTTTTTTAGGAAATTAGTGGACTATGTCCCAAAGGATCTCTGGTGAGATGAAGTGTTTTTCCTCAGCATCGTGCAGTCTTACAGGTCCCCTCTACCAGAAGACAATATGCAGGAAAAAGTAGGATAACAGCTCCCCACTAAACCCCAGAGATAGACAATGTAGGTAAGCACTGTATGCCCCTGTTAAAAAATGGTGAGCTGTATTCAATCATCTTACATAAAACTAAGTGGATATACTCTCTGACACACATCACTCCAACGCTATGACTTCTGTAGTTCTAAAAACATTCCCATCCACTTGTTTCAAACTCCTATATGTGCAAGGTTTGGGATTAATTTCTTTATGCGATATTATTTATGCAGGAGATGCAGGGAAGGTGTAGAAAGGGAATCTGGGAGCATGGGTTTCCACAAACTCTCTACATGAAACACTTTGCAAAGGAGTTAAAGTTTTGCAAAGGGATGTTTAATATAAAATGCATCCAGCAGAGAAATACTGGGGGTGGGGGAGAGCTGTTGCTTTATTAATTTTAAATAAACAAGGACATATAGAAGTCAGGGAATGATGGGAAGAACTGCCTGTGTTTAATTAAAATAGCACCTGTTTGAGAAGCAGATTTGGCCACAGAATGCAGCCTTTGTAAGGCAAGGACCTCAAATGACTTTGTAACTTATTGTTATGTGTCGTCGAGTTGCCTGTGACTCATAGCGACCCTATGTACAACAGCTCGAAACCCTGCTCTATCCTGTGTCAATCTTATTGTCTCTGACACACCTACTCTTCTTACCCCAGTTACTGAATCAATCCATTCATTTGTGACTTGAGCATTAGAATGTGAATCGTGACACTCTTTGTTGTACTGGGAACCTTAGAGGAAGATGGAAGGAGACATTGAGGTGCCTTTGAGGTAACTTGCTAGTTAGAAAGCTGAGTGTATGGATCAAGGAACTCGGGAACCACAGGTAAATCAACACCACAAAAAGGCACGGAATGAGAGCTCCAAGTCCTTTTCCTGTTTTGATTCTGTGTAATAAGCAGTGCTCTAAGTTACGAGAGGCAGAAACCCTATTTGAACTAACTTAGGCAAAATGAGGCACTTACTGGAAAGATACAGGGTTGTTCTCAGTCAAGGAAAAGCTGATGAACCAGACAGAAGGAAGGTCAGAAGCAGAGGTGGGCTAATAGAATGATGGAAAAGACATGATTTCTACAGTTTCTCTTCTTTCTCCTTCATATTCTCTATCTCTTTAATAAAAAAACCCTTTTTCCCGCAGGGGGCAGTTCATAGCAATAGGCACACAGACAAAAAAAAAAAGGAAGAAAGAAGAAAAATCAATGATCTAACTCAACATCTTCATCAAATAGAAAAAGAACAACAATCTAATCCTGCAGCCAGCTTCTAGAAGAAAAGAAATTATAAGGACAAGAGCTGAAATCAATAAGATAGAAAACAGAAAAACAATTGAAACCATCAATAAGACCAGGAGCTGGTTTTTTGGAAGGGTCAATAAAATTGACAAACCACTGGCAAACTTAACAAAAGAAGAAAAAAAAGAGAAGACATAGACAACTCGATTAAGAAATGATAGAAGTGACATCACAACAGAACCAAAGGAAATTAGATTGATAATATCAGAATATTATGAAAAGCTATACTCTGATAAATTTGAAAACCTAAAGGAAATGGACAAATTCCCTGAAACTTTTGCCCTACCCAGACTGACAAGGACAGATACAGAATACTTGAACAGACCCGTTGCAAAAGAAGAAATTAAACAGGTCATAAAAAGACTTCCCCATAAGAAAAGTCCTGGACCAGGTGGATTCACAGCTGAATTCTACCAAACATTCAGAGAGGATCTATCACCAATGCTACTTAAAATATCTTAAAAAATAGAAAAAGAAGGAACACTCCCAGAGTCATGCTATGAAGCAAGCATAACCCTAATACCAAAACCAGGCAAAGATATTACCAAGAAAGAAAACTACAGACCAATATCTCTCATAAATATAGATGCAAAAATCCTTAACAAAATCCTAGCAAATAGAATCCAAAATCACATCAAGAAAATAATTCATCATGACCAAGTGGGATTAATAACAAGTATGCAAGTATGGTTCAACATAATAAAAACAATCAATGTAATTTACCATATTAACAAAACAAATAAAAAGAAACATATGATCTTAGTAATTGATGCAGAAATGGCATTTGCCAAAAACCAACGCCCCTTCCTGATAAAGACACTCAGCAAAATTGGAATAGAAGGGAATTTCCTCAATATAGTGAAAAGTATATATGCAAAACCAAGAGCCAACATTATTCTCAAAGGAGAAAGACTAAAAGCATTTTCCTTGTGAACAGGGACCAGACAAGGATGTCCACTATCACAACTTCTATTCAATATTGTACTCCAAGGTCTTGCTAAGGAAATTCGACAAGAGAAGGAAATAAAAGGCATCCAGATCAGCGAAGAAATGGTTACACTGTCACTTTATGCAAATGATATGATAGTGTACACAAAAACCCCCAGAGACTCAATGAAAAAAACTATTAGAACTAGTAGATCAATTTACTAGAGTGGCAGGATATAATATCAATTAAAAAAAAAATCAGTGGGATTCCTCTACAGTAAAAAAAGAGAATCCAGAGAAGTAAGCCAAGAAAGTAATACCATTTACAAGAGCCAACCACAAATTGAGATACTTGGGAGTGAACCTAACTAGAGAAACAAAAGAACTGTGCAAAGAAGACAACAGAACATTTCTGTAAGACACACTTAAAGACCTAAATAAATAGAAAAATGTGCCCTGTTCATTGATAGGAAGACTCAATATTGTGTCCTGTTCATGGATAGAAAGATTCATTATTGTGAAAATGACCATCCTACCAAAAGCAATCTACATGTTTAATGTAGTCCCAATACAGATACAAAATACATTTTTGAAGGAGATTGAAAGGGAAATTGTCAAGTTTATTTGGAGAGCAAAGAGATCCCAAATAAGCAAAGCACTTCTGAGAAACAAAAATGAAGTGAGAGGCATAGCACTCCCTGACATCAAAACCTACTACACTGTGGTAATAACCAAAACAGCAAACCCTATGAACCTGGAGAAAGGATGAAAGCCATGCACACAAGTGTCAAGGACTTTCGTTCATAGGGTCGCGCTATGAGTCACCTACAACTCGACAGCACTTAGCAACACAGAGAGAGACCAGTTGGTCTAGTGGACCGAAAGTGATGCTACCAAGCCAAAGGTGGGTGACTCTAATCCGTGGCCCTAAGGCCTGTTTTTTCATTGTTTTTGATCAGTCTTCTAGGTCGTATAGCCCTGGCGTGTCCACTTGCAGTACAAAGTTAACTTGTGGTCTCCGTGAAGCTGAACACTGTGATACTGATGTGTCAAATGTGATAACGGTTACCACGGTGGACAGTGTTTGGTGGTGCTCCCTGGTTGAAACAAGCTCGGAAGCAGGAGTGGCTTCCTCTTCCGTAAATAGCTTGCCTCTAGAAACCCTATGAACCTGGAGAAAAGATGAAAGTCACGCTCGCACGTGTCGAGGACTTTTCTTCATAGGGTCGCTATGAGTAGCCTACGACTTGAGGACTGGATAGGACTTAACAACAACAACAGCAACATTATCATTATACTAGTTTATTTACAAAATTCGGATACATTGTTTTTCACACCAGATTCTTCCCATTTCCGTCACCGCCCTACCGATAAAATTTTACAACCCCGTGATTAATCCCCCAACCCCAGTACATCCTAATCCCTCTGCTTCCTGCCTGGAAGGGATCTTTTTTTTCCTTTTCCAACAGTATGGAGAAGTTATTGAGCAATATTATTAATATAAAAAATAAGTAAAATTTTGCCAAGGATTATTTAAAAATAGCTGGAATGGCACATTGACAGAAAACTTCCATAAATTCAAGCTGTATTCAGAAGAGGCTTGAGAACTATCACTGCTGATGTTAGATGGATCTTGCATGAAAGCAGAGAAGACCAGAAAGATGTTTACTTGTTCATTGGCTTTGCAAAGGATTTCCAACTATGTGGATCAAGATAAATTATTGCTGACATTGAGAAGAATGAGCATTCCATAACACTTAATTGTGATCATGTGAAACCTAAACATAAGCCAACAAGTCTTGATTTTAACAGAACAGGAGACTATATAACATGGCTTAAAATCAGTAAAGAGGTGCATCAGGGTTGTATTTTTGTATGCTGAGCAAATAATTTGAGAAGCTGGAGTATGTGAAGAAAAATGTGTCATCAAGTTTGGAGGAATATTCACCAATTTATACTTTGCAGATTTGTAAGAATGTGAAGAGGACTTGAAGTGCTTACTGAAGATTAAAGAAAGACTATGGCCTAGGGAGGTCTGGTGTCCTAGTGGCAAGAAGCTGCACTGCAATCCCAGAAGTACACAGTTCGAATCCACCAGATGCTCTGCTGGAGAACGAGAGGCAATCTCCTCCTGTACCAATCAGATCCGATTTGATGGTGTACACACACAAAATAATAAATTTTTTAAAAGACTATGATCTTCAAAATACATTATATATCAATATCAAGAAAACAAAAGTCTTCACACTGGACCAATAAAGCCACATATTAATAGATGAAGGAAAAATTGAAATTGTCAATTATTTCATTACACTTAAGGCCACAATCAGCATTCATGATAACAACAGTCAGGAAATCAAGACATGGTATATTAGGACAATCTGCTGCCAGAGACCTCTTTAACATATCACTTTAAAGAGTAAGGTGTGCTTACCATGGTATTTTCAAATGTTAGACATCTGAAAGTTGGACAAAGTATAAGGAAGTCTGAACAATTGATACTTTTGAATTGTGATGTTTGCAAAGAATACTGACTATATCATAGACTGACACAAGAACAAACAAATCTGTCTTGGAGGAAGCGCAACTAGAGTGTTCCTTGGAGGTAATAAGGAATATGGTCAGAAGGGGTCATTGCTTAACAAAGATACCATCTTTGGTAAAGTAAAGGGTCAGTAAAAGAGAGGAGCACCCTCATGAGATGTTTGACACAGTGAATGCAACAATGCAACAGTGAGCTTGAGCATGGTGAAGACTGTGAGCCTTTTGCAGGATAAGACAAGGTATATCAGAGAACTCAGAGAAGGAAACCAAGAAAGCAATACCATTTGCAATAGCCAACCATAAATTGAAATACTTGGGAGTGCACCTAACTAGAGACACTAAAGACATATACAAGAAAACTACAGAACTTTTCTGCAAGACACAATAAAAGACCTAAAATATTGGAAAAATATTCCCTGCTCATGGATAGGAAGACTCAATATTCTGAAAATGACAATCCTAGGCAAAGCGTGTTGTGCATGAGCCAGACAGCTGAAATCTGAGTGAGGTCCCCATGTGTACCCACCAGACAAGTGTCTGCACGCACACCTACCTGGCTTGTCTATCATGCCTGTGCATGCCCCATGCTCAACCTCGCATCTCCTCATGTCCGGTCAACTAACTGCCTTTAATCCAAAGCACCTTGGTCTGACTTAGCTACAACAATTATCTTATAGAAGAGGCTACATTCACAGGCCCTGAACTGAAACTTTCTTTGGTTCAGAAGTCCAGAGAAAAACACAGGTAGTGTAGCTGCCACACCCTCTTCTGTAGCAATGACTTCAGATCAAGAACCTATCATCACCTCAGGCATGAAAAACTCTACCATAGCGATGTCACTTAAGAAGCAGGCTACCTCAGATCCTACACAAGTGCAAAGCAAGATGTCACCCCTAAAAAATGTTACAGTATTAATGTATTTCCTGAAGCCAGAAAGTCTGATGGAATGTTCTGAAAATGACAATCCTACCAAAAGCAATCTACATGTTCAATGAAGTCCCAATACAGATACAAAATTCCTATTTCAAGGAGATCAAAAGGGAAATTATCAAGTTTATTTGGAGAGGAAAGAGACCCTGAATAAGCAAAGCACTTTTGAAAAACAAAAATGAAGTGGGAGGCATGGCATGCACTGACTTCAAAATCTAGTGTATAGCAGGAGTAACCAAAACAGTATGGTACTAATACAATGACAGGCACATAGACCAATTGAGCAAAATTGAGAACCCAAAAATGGAAACATTGATCTATGGTCAACTGATATCCAATGAGGAAATAAAAAACCTATCAAATGGGGAAATGACAACCTTTTCAATAAATGGGGCTGGCAAACCTGGACTGCTACCTGCCGAAAGCAGAAAGAGGATCCAGTTCTCACACTATGCTCAAAAATAAACTCAAGGTGAAGCAGAAAGCTGGGAGTAAAGCCCAAACCCATAAAGTTTATCAGAGACAAACTGTGATAAAGCTTAGAAGGTCTAATCTACAGTATAAAGAGAGGACCAAATACAGCCAGAAATGTACAATCTGGAGAGGACAAAATTGATGAATGGAAACTTCTGAAGTTAAATCCCTGTGCTCATGGAAAACTTTTCAAACACAGTGAAAAGAAAACCTACTGACTAGGA
>NW_006399813.1:2171840-2182096 GCF_000299155.1 Elephantulus edwardii
TGGCACACAACAACAATATAATTGATTGTCGATCCAAGTAAAATGAAACAGTTGATTACTTCCTGTTTTTCTCCATCTGCCATGATTTTGAAGCTCCATTTCACATACTTTGGGCATGTGGCCAGGAGAGATTTGTCCTTGGAGGACATCATGCTCCAAAGGGTGGAGGGACAGCACAGGAGAGGGAGACCCTCGATGAAATGGATTGATACAGTAACTGGGGCAATGAGGGTTGGTCAGAATTAGTGAGACTGGTTTAGGATAGGTCAGGGTTCATAGCTGCTGTACATTAGGGTCACTCTGGGTTGCACGCAATTCAATGGCACATAACAACAACAACAACAACAATCATGATGTTACCTATTGGTCCAGAATTTTTGTTTTCTTGATGTTGAGATGTAATCCATATTGCAGGCTGTAGTCTTTGGTCTTCTTCAGTAAGTGCTTCAAGACTTTTTCACTTTATGTAAGCAAGATTGTGTTCTTTGCATAATATAGGTTATTGATGAGTCTTTCTCATAACCTGATGCCACATTCTTCTTCATATGGTCCAGTTTCCTGAATGATTTTCTCAGCATACAGATTGGATAGGTTTGGAGAAAGGATATCATTCTGACGCACACCTTTTCTGATTTTAAACCACACAATTCCTTGTTCTATTTGGACAACTGTTTTTTTATCTATGCATGAGTTTTGCCTGAGCACAAATTAAATTAGATTAAATGTTCTGGGATTCCCATCTATTCAGTGCTAGCTATAATTTATTATGAACCATACAGTCAAATGCCTTTACATAATCACTAAAGCATAAATGAACATCTTTGTGTTATTTTTGTCTTCCAGCCAAGACCCACTTACCTTGTGTCCCAGCATCATCTGATTCCAGCTTGAATTTCTGATAGTTCCCTGCTGATGTACTTGTTTCAGTAATTTAAAAGTAATCTTTAGCACAATTTTATTTACATCTAATATTAATGATATTGTTCAATAATTTCCACATTCTGTTGGATCATCATTTTTTGGAAATGGGAGCAAATATGGATATCTTCTAGTCAGGTCAGTTGGCCAGATGTCTTTCATATTTGTTAGCAAAGACAACAAATTGTTGGTGAAAACATCCAGTATTTGCAACGAGTAAATCTTCTGAGTGATGGTGCTGGAGAAGAGTGTTGACTGCCAAGAGAACAAAACAGTTTATCCTTGAGAGAGTAAAATCAAGATGCTCCTTGGAGGCAAAGATTTTGAAGCTCCATCTCACATAGTTTGTGCATGTGGCCAGGAGGGACCAGCCCTTGGAGAAAGACATCATGCTTAGAAGGATAGAGGGTAAGCTCAGAAAAGAAAGACCTTAGATAAGATGTATTGATGCAGCAACTGGGATAATGGCAGTAGATTTGTCAGAGACAGTGAGACTGGCTCAGAAAAAAGCAGGGCTCAGAGCTACTGTACATGTTGTTGCTGTGTACAGTAGAGTCAGAACCAACCCATAGCTGACCCTCCAGCAGGTTTTCAGGGGCAGTTAATCGCACAGGAGGAGATTGTCCATCCTTCTCCCATGGAGCAGCTGGTGGCCTCAAACTGCATGTCTTTGGGATTTCAGCACAGTTTCTTGCCACTAGGCCACAAAAGGTCATTATAAGTTGCAGGAGGCTCGATGGCACATTACAACAACAACAACAACAACAACACATAATCATACATTGTTCAAAATTCTGTAATTCTCTCTCAAGCCACATTTCTCACAAAGGTCATATTTTCTAACTACCAATTCCTGTTTCCAACTTTTGCATTCCAGTCACCAATCACTATTGGTAACCCACAGTTCATCTTAATTGCTTGTTCAATCTATTTCAGACTGCAAAGGTTGGTAACCATCCTCAATTTCTTCATCTTTGGCTTTAGTGGTTAGTGCATATATTTGAAAAATGGTTGTTTTACAGGAATTCCTTGTGTGAGGGTCGTAAACTATCACTCACAGTACCTTAGTATAGACCTTGAAATATTCTTTTTGATAATGAATGACACACCATTCATCCTTAATTTGTCATTTCTGCCACCATAGATCATATAATTCTTGATTAAAAATGAGCAATACCAGTTCATTTCATCACACTAATGCCTAGGAAGCTTTGGTGGCCTAGTGGTAGGGAGCTGCACTGCCAACTTGAAGGCATGCTGTTCAAATCCACCAGCTGCTTAGGGGGAGAAAGATGGGCAATCTCCTCCCATTTAATTTACAGCCTCTGAAAGCCCACTGGATGCTCAGCTGTCTATTGGTTCCAACTGGACAGTACATAATATAACAATAATACCAGGATGTCTATCTTTAGATAATGGTCCATTTCTGTTTTTACAACTTCCTATTTTCCTACATTCATACTTCATAAACTCCATGTCTCAATGGTTATTGGATGTTTGCTGTTGTTTCTCCTTCTTTTAAGTCTTGCTGCAGCCTCAAATGAAGGTCCTCCATCAGGTGAAAGCTTTGCTCCATCCCTGTCATTATAGTAGACTCCACTTTGAGAAGGCAGCTCACCCCAGTCATCTTCCAATCTGAGGGACTCATTCACTGGCACTATATCCAACATAATCTTATATCAACCAAAGAGTTTTTGAAGATCTGTTATTTCAGGAATGGCTGGCCTGTCCAGCTTTTCAGTCTGTCTTAGCTGGGAAAATCCACTGAAACTTGTTCACCATGGATGATCCTGTTGGTATTTGAAATACTAGTGGCATAGATTCCAGCATCAGAGCAACATGCATGCCACCCCAGTGCAGCAAGCTGACAGATGAGCAGTGGGACTTACCTGTGCAGAGGAGACTCTCTTGACCATTCTCTTCCATGCTTCAGGGGTAGGCTTTGCTTGCCCAATAAAAAGGCTTGCATTTTGAAGGCATAACTTCAAAAATTCCAATGTCTAACATAATGAGCTGTGAATACTGAGTAAAGAAGGAGGGTGTTAAATCTTGCCTGGCAAATTATGCACACTTTTGGTGAGTTCAAGTATATAGCATTGGGCCTTGGACTTAGAATACTTTGAGTGTTTTGATTCAGCAATTTAAGAGGCTTATATTAAATCAGATGGGGTTTTGCAATTTTGTAGATAACTCTTAACTTCTGCAAAAGGCTTTAAGTTTTAAGCTTCCTTATATTTTGACTGTGACAGGTGACTACAACTATGTCAGGGCATTGTAGCTTGTGCTACTACAAAGACAGAGCTGTATGTTAGGCCAGAGCCAGGATGTGTGTGGTCTCTGACAAGACAGAACATCCCTCAGCAAAGCCACTGCAGGGCACTTAGGTGAACTTGAGGTGTGCACTACTGCTGTATCGTAAGCCTTGAATTATGGCACTGGTCTTAGCTCGCATGTGCAGACCTCTTGGAAACCTGAGCAGACTCTGGTAAACTTAGCAATCTTAGAAGCAAGAATTTGATTTCTCATGAGGCAAGAACTTTGACTCTAGGGAAAACCAACTACTTCAATATAGTTCTTTTAGAAATTGGTGGGTAAAGAAAAAGAAATTGGTGGGTTAACAAAAAGTTTGCTGCATTTAAACTATAAGTCAGCTGAATCTGTGTGCGCTACAAAGGCACGTATGAAGAAGGAGCTTTAAATGATCACTACCACAAGGTGGCTTCAGATTTATGATGTTCTGCTCCTTGATCTGGGGGCTGGCTGCTTGACTGTGTTCACTTTCTGAACTTGAGCTATGTAATCGACTAGTGCACTTCTCTGCAGAGAGAGTTTTACTTTTTTTAAAAGTTTGTACAGGATTGAATGTTCCAGAACTTGATCCTATATCAATGAAATATCTGTGTTACTAAAACAACTATTAAACAGATACTCTGCTACATGCCAAAGAAACAACTGATATTACTATGGTTTTGATCAGGTGCACCTTAGTGAATATTTAACAAATAAATTTACATATGAATACTATAAAGAATTCAAATAGGAGAATAATACTGTCACATTAAAGTTTAAGAAATTCTATGGCACAGTAACAAACAGCTATGAAGAATTTTATGTCAATAACTTGGTAAACTTATATTAAATAGAAAATGCGTTAAGATGTAATGGACTTCATGTAACTCTAGTGTATTCTCTATTGCTTAACACATGAACCAAAACTAAGCTCTTTAAGATAACACAATTTGTTACCTTGTATAGTGTTTGGATCATCTTACGCAGATGAAACAACCTTGCTTGCTGAAAGTAAGGAGGACTTGAGGTACTTGCTAATGAGAATTGTCGCCTTCAATATGCATTATGTCTCAGAACCAAGAAAACAAAATCCTCACACTGGGCCGATGGGCAACATCATGGTGCATGGAGAGAAGATTGAAACTGCCAATAATTCCACTTTTCTTTTATCCACAATCAACACCCTTGGTACCAGCAGTGAAGAGATCTGGAGACATATAGCATTGGGGAAGTCTGCTGTCAGGGACCTCTTCTAAGTCCTGGAGAGCAATTGTGTCAGTCTGAAAACGAAGGTGTGCCTAATTCAAGCGATATAGTCTTTTAAATTCCTTCCTATGTATCTGAGAGCTAGACAATGAATAAGAATGACAGGAGAAGAATCGCTGCCTTTGAGTTGTGGTGTTGGAGAAGAATACTGAATATCCCACAGACTGTCAAAAGAACAAACAGATGTGTCAAGGAGAAAGTGAAACCAGAGTATTCTTGGAGACAGCGTTGGTGAAGCGTCATCTCACATACCTTGACATGTTGCTGGGAAAAGCTATTCCTTGGAAAGAGACATCATGCTTGGAAAGGTGTAGCACAAGAGGGGAAGACCCTCAATGAGATGGTGACAACATCAATGGGCTCAAATGTGTCCAAGATGATGAGAACAGTACAGGATAGGACTCTGTTCAGAAGTGCTGTGCATAGGGTTACTATGAGTTGTACTTAACACCATCAACTTAATCTTGAGAAAGTGTAACTTGGCAGTTCTAGCTCAGGATTCTAGAATGTATGGAGGCTGCATTTAATATAATGGGAAAGACTACAGTCATAGGGCATAATTGGGGCTGGTGGCTACACTTCCAATGAATGGCTAACTCATGGGCTTGGTTAGCTGCTAAGAGGAGACGTTAGTTCCCTATGTCTCCTTAGGACTGTTTGAATGTCCTCATGACACTGCAGTTGTTTCTTCACAGAAGGAGTATCCAAGAGAGAAAGATAGAAGGTGCAGTACCTCTTACGACCTAGCTTTGAATATACACAATCATTGCTGAAATCTCTTAATAGTACACAGTTGGCCTTACTCTGTCTGGGAGGGGGACAATAAACAAGTACATGAATACTAGGAGACTAAGAACATGGGGCCTTCTCAGATGCTGGCTCATTGGTATAAAGGAACAGAATTTTCGTCTGCTGTTTCTGCTATTCTTCACTAAGGTCAAGTCAAGTATGTTTCATTGTCACCTGATTTTGTACAAAAGGGTTTTTATTTTTGTTTCCTTCTCCACTGCTATTTTTATTACTACTTGCTGTGGAGTTGGAACTGACTCATAGCTGACCCTCCACTAGGTTTTCAAAGGCAGTAAATCACTGATAAATCACTCCTTGGAGGCAAGGATTTTGAAGCTCCGCCTCACATACTTTGGGTACATGGCCAGGAGGGACCAGTCCTTGGAGAAGGACATCATGCTCGGAATGGTAGAGCGACAGTGCAGGAGAGGAAGATCCTGGATGAGATGGATTGATTCAGTGCCTGGGGTAATGGGGGTAGGTTTGGTGGAGTCAGGGAGACTGGCTCAGGACAAGGCAGGCTTTGGAGCTATTGTGTACAGGGTCACTCTGAGTCGCAGTCTACTCGATGGCACATTACAGGAAATCACCTGGGAAGAGATTTCCCATCATTCTCTTGCAGAGCATCTGGTGGATTCGAACCCCATGCCTTCTGGTTGGCATCATAGCTCTTTATCATCAGGCCACCAGAGCTCCTTTTTCCACAAGGGCTTTATATTTCTTTCAGTCATAACTTTAGGTAGTTAACACTTGTCAAATTATCTTCTTGGGATGTCCTTAGGCTTATCTCCTGATGCCTGTGATTCATGTAGTCATGGAATTGGAAGTCACTGTGCTGGCAAACCTCAGAATAGAAGCTAGGCCAGCAGACCTCCAGAACCCTTGCTTTCAACTCACAGTGTGAGTAATGGAAGTTGACAAGTAGCCATTACCAAAGGGATGGCTTGCTCTTTGTTAAAGTCATGGGCAAAATCCTCCAAACTTTGATGTGGGTTCTTCTAGTCAGCTTAAGCCTTCCATTGCCAAGAAATCTCCTTCAGTGAAGGCTGCTATGGCCCCAACCGCCCTCTGGACACTCTGTCAATGATGTGGAGGATGACAGCATGGGTCTCATTGACCCAGATGAACTGTTAGATCCAGAAGACTTGAGAAAACTGGATCCAGCTTTCCAGCGAGCCCCTTTATGTGGAGAAGGGTACCAGAGGAAGGCTTGTAAGAATCACACGTGTGGCCTTGCAGAACTGGCAAAAGACATCAGAGGGACAGAAGAGCTTCCAAGCCAAGTCATTTGTGGAAACGGCTTCCTGGCTGATGCTCCCCGCTGTACCAGCTGCCCTGCCTGCCTCGGGACGCTGCCTTTACCCCTGGAGAGAACACGAATGTCTCCATTCTGCTAAATCCTGTCCATCACATCCCACCCCTGTGCTGCCTCCACTGCCTCTGGGTTTGCTCGCTCTCTGTTTGAACCTGGCTCTAGGGAGGGTTTTTAGTAGACAGTATAAGGAAGTGCGAAGGTGCAGTTGTGTGGAGCACTGTTCTGTACTGAAAGACCAAGGTGTAATGGGGCTTGGTTAACCCTGACTATAGGGGCCTGTGGCTCAGTGTTAAGGAAGAGAGTGTGACTGGAAGAGGCTCCTCTCCTGGTGTTAAATTACTGACTATAATAATGCCCTTGGATCCAGACATCCTTCAGTATTAACACTCAGTAAGGGAGCCCTGGTGACCTAGTGGCAAGAAGCTGCTCTGCAATCCCAAAGGCATGCAGTTCAAGGCCACCAGATGCTCCACTGGAGAAAGACGGGCAATTTCCTCCCATGTCATTAACTGCCTCTGAAAACCCACTAGAGGGTCAGCTATGGGTCAGTTCTGATTCGATACTATACAACAATAAGGAAACTTGAGCTCTGGTTGTGTTCTGAACCCCATAGCACCTCCTGTCTTCCAGAGTTTGTGGTTTATGACACACAGTTTGTCATGACGGGAGTTCAGTGTCCCATGACTTCTTCAGTTCGCATCAGAGGAATTGCTCACTGATTGTGATTTTACCCAGTGCCCCTCTGCCCTCTTCTCCTCCCTTCCGGCCCCCTCATTGTTTTTGTGTAGCATTACTGTCATTTTTTGTCCAGCTACAGGCATTAAACATGAGCACTCCTGTATATCAGTTGTGCAGAGAGATGTTTCTAATGGCCAGCCAATCTCAACTTGAGTCACAAAGATTTCTTTGTGGAAGAAGTCAGTGTCATACACAAACTGCCAGCTCCGTGTAGGAAATGGGAGCCTCTCTGTGGTTTGGAGGAGTCCAGGGAGATGAGGATTTAGAACTCTGAAGCAGCGGTACGTTTCTCTGTCCAAGGTTACTTGCCCAGGTGGGCTTAGAATCGATCTTGCCAAGATACTTGGAGTGATTGTGTGCATTTGTAATCTATATGCTTATGTTTTACCAATAAATGAAAGATTCATTAGTTTTTTTAAAAAGTCTTTGCAGTGTTTAGAATCCAGTAAATTATAAAGCAGGAAAATGTAACCACGTAGTGAAAAGAAAAAAATCAATAGAAATGTCTCATAATTAAACAGACGATGTTGTTGTTGTTAGGTGCCACTGAGTTGACTACAGCTTATAGCTACTCTATAAACAACAAACTGGAACCTTGCCCTATAGACATCAAAACTGTTGTTGTTAGGCCTTTGAGTCAGCTAAGACTCATAGCAACCCTGTGAACAATGGTTCTGAACCTTGTCCTATCCTGAGCCAACCTCACCATCTCTGACACACTTGACCTCATTGCCACAGTCGCTGTTTCAATCCTCCCCTTCAGGGTCTTTCTCTTCTGTGCTGACCCTCTGCCTTTCCAAGTCTGATGTCCTTGCCCAAGGATTGGTCCCTCCTGGTAACACGTTCTAAGTATGTGAGACAGAGAGCTTCAAAATCCTTGCCTCCAAGGAACAAACTGGTTTCACCCTTTTCAGGATGGATGTTTGCTTTCTTGGCAGTCCATGGTTCAATACTCTTCTCCAGAATCACAATTATTTTGTGCCATCCTTAGTCATTGTCCAGCTCTCGGATGCATGGTAAGCAACTGAGAAGACCATGACCAGGATCAGGAGCACCTTAGTCTCTAGACTGACCGTGTTGCACTTTTGTACTCTGGAGAGATCCCTGACAGCAGATTTTCCTAAGGCAATTAATCTTTTGATTTCTAAAAATAGTTATCATGAATATATTCTGTATTTTCAAGATATAATAGGAAATTACAAATATGTTAAGAACCACAGAAGGTATTTAAAAAAAAACCTATATAAAAATTCTAGAGATGAAAATATACTATATAACACAAACAATAGATTAGACACGCAGAAAAAATACCAGAGAACTAGAATATTCAGCAATAAAACTGTGAAAAATTAATCACATCGAGGGAGGAAAAAGAAGGCTGAAAAGAAAAATAGACCATCAGAACTATGTGAGACACCTTCAAGTACTCAAATAGATTATAATTGGAATCACAGAAGAAATAAGTCGTGAAGGAAGAAATATTTGAAATACCAACAAACAGGTTTTAAAACTTACAAAACCTACAACCCACAGACTCAAGAAGTTCAGCACAGCCCAAACACAAGAAACATGAACAAAAGTACTTCAAGTCACATCATAATCAATTTTTTAAAGAACTACTGATACAGAGAGCATCTTAACTTTTAAGATTACCAGAGAAAACAAGGCAACTTGCGCGCAGGGTGTAGAGATAAGGGTAGCACTGGATCTTATCGGAAACCATGCAGGACAGAAGAGAGTGAAACAATAGCTTTAAAGTACTGGAATTTGAAAAGGGGGGAAAAAAGTCATCCTAGAATTTTATACCCTGATAAATCTTTTCCAAACAAAGGCCAAATGAAAACTGTTCCACACAAAAAAGTTGAAGAATTTATACCAGCATATCTGTACTTCTCGAAATGTAATAGGAAGCCTTCAGAAATTAAGAAATGAAGATTATTGGGATATGAAAGAAAACAATCCATTTATAATAATACAAATAAGAAGAAAATACTTAGAACTAAACTTAATCAGGGAAGTAAAAACTACTAAACATTGCTGAAAAAAATTAAAGAAGATTTAAATTAATAGAAAGACATCCCATGTTTGAATATTTAATCTTACTAAAATGGTAATACCAATAAAAACAATCTACAGACTCAAAGCAATACAAAAATCTCAGTGGTGTTTTCATAAAAATAAAACAAAAAATGTTCTCCTAAAATTAATACAGATTTCAGAGGAACCATGATTACATAATGTAATGTTGGGGAACAAAAGTAAAGATGAAGAACTTAAAATTTCCAGTTTCAAAATTTGTTATCAATCTATGGTAATAAAAACAATATGATACTGGCATAGACATAAAAACCAATACACCCTATGAGTTTTACCAAGGTTCCAAGTCTATCATCCAAGGTACCAGTTTTGGCCTTTCTTCACCCAGAACGAAGAGTGAAGATGATCACAGATAAATGTACAGTCCAAAGTACTCAAACTCCATACCCACGAATGAGATCAGAACTAGACTGGGTCTGACCACCACTATTGACCATGCTGAAAAGGGTTACATATACAGGTGTCTAGATAAAAAGAGGGGACAATGGAGGGAAAGCTCCTTGAAACTATAAAAATATCAGACTCACTGGTTAGACAGACACTGGTAGACTTCTGAGACCTTAATCACCCTTCAAGCCTGGAACTCAGCTCATATACAGCTCACTTTTCAGCCTAGCGTGAACGATAATAAGAGGAAGATACATGTTCTATAGAAGAAGCAATCATTCATGATCAAAAGGGCAGCACTTATCAATGCAGAAAGTTGAGAAGGCAGGAAGGGACAGCAAAGACTAGAAATGGAAACACATGAAAGGAAATGGGTTGTGTGATGTCACATTATGGGGACTGCAATCAATGGCATAAATTGAAATGTGTTTTAATTATCAAATGAAAAAGTGATTTG
>NW_006399813.1:2182854-2185439 GCF_000299155.1 Elephantulus edwardii
GAGGAATACTGAGGCAGCTTGGTCCACAGACTCTGAGCTGGTTGACAGCTTCTGTCACCAAGATAAGAGAAGACTGAGGGGGGCGTGGCTGCCTGTGCCTGCCTCTTCTGAATTTCTCAGTTCAGTAATTTCTCAAATGGGATGCTCAACCTTTCATTCAGACCAACTTGAGTATGACAAATTTTATCTTAGGACGGGATGGATGAGCTTTTGTGAGAGAGACAATGGAGGTTGGGATTTGTGTGTGTGTGTGTGTGTGTGTGTGTGTGTGTGTGTGTGTTTATGTGTTAATGCTTTCAGACAGTAGCCAGGTATGAAAAATCTTTGCTTGCAACAGTCAATTTTATTAAGATTATTACCTTGTACCAGCCCACTGTTTTAAGAGGAAAAGATTTGAAAGGACAATGAGCAAACAAAAAAAAAATATGAGTTAACTACAGTCCTGGCTTAGTATGTTATAAGTTGTGATGCAAACTGAAAAGACATTGATTCAAATTTACCAGCAACTTCTTGGGACAAAGATGAGCAGTCTCCTCCTGCAAAGACTTACAGCCTTGGAAACCCATGCAGGGTCACAATTTGTTAGCATCAACTCAAAGGCAGTTGAGCTTTTATTTATTTATATTTTTTAGGAATCATCTATTGGATAGGGGTTTAATATAAAATATATATATATATAAAGAGCTCCTAAAATGTACTAAGAGATGAACAAACCAAGTGAAAAATAAATAAAGGATCTCAACATACATTTCACTGAAGAACATGCATAAATTTCCAACAAGCACAGGAAAAGAGATTCAATTACTAGTCACTATATAGAAACATATTATGTTAATGATATTAGATAAGTTCCACATTCTTTTGGATTGCTTTTCTTGGGAATGGAAACAAATATGGATCTCTTCCAGTCAGTCGGCCAGGTAGCTGTCCTCCAAATTTCCTGGCATAGACTGGTGAGCATGTCTAGGGCTGTTTCCATTAGTTGAAATGAGTCAATTGGTATCACATCAGTCCTTGGGACCTTATTTTTGCCAATGTCTTCAATGCAGCTTGAACTTCTTCCTTTATTACTATTGGCTCTTTTAAAAAAAATTTCTTTTATTATTTTACTATTTTTTTTGTGTGTACCATCAAGTCAGATCTGACCGGTACAGAAGAAGATTGCCCCTCCTTCTTCAGCAGAGAATCTGGTGGATTTGAACTGCGTACCTCTGGGATTGCAGTGCAGCTTCTTGCCACTAGACTACCAGAGGTCCCTACCATTGGTTCTTGATAATTTGATACTTCAAAAAATTTTTCAGTGTCAGCCAATTCTTTTTGATACGGTGACTGTGTATTCCTTCCATAACTCTCTTTCATAAATGGCATATTAGAAAAGAACATATTACAAAAGAAGATATGAATCAAGAAATAAAACATAAAGAAGCAAATACCAAAATGACAGACATAATGGAAAAGAAATCTTGAAAACTTTCACTTAAATCTCACTAAAAGAAAAAGATGGAAAAATAATCAAAAGGTAACACATATTTATGAATAAATTAATAAATGGCTATTGAATGTTGGAAAAATTAGTACTAATAAGAAATAACTTAGGTAGTTGGGTCTAGTCAAGTTTCTTAAACACCTCCTTAGTAAAACCAAAACCCGTCAAAGGCAGAAACTGGAAGATTGGGTTTTTTAAAAAACCTATGATATAACACTGATGTTGCTTTTGGTAGGTGCCGTGGAGTCAAGTCTGATCATGGCCAACCTGACCCCTGACCCTGTCCTGTGCCGTCCTGCTCACCTCTGACACACTAGAGCGCATCACTGAAGTCACTGTTTCAAACCATCTTCTTGGAGGTCTTCCTCTCCTTCACTGACCGCCCCCCCCCCATCTTTCCAAGCATAATGTCCTTTTCCAAGAAACAGGCTCACCTAGTTGTCATTGTTGTTATGTGCCACCGAGTCATTTGCGACTCATAGCAACCCTATGTACAACAGCCCTAAACTCTTCTCTGTCCTGTGCCAATTGCATTGTCTCTGACACACCCATCCCGATTACCGCAGTCACTGAATCAATCCACCTCATAGAGGGCCTTCCCCTCCTGCACTGTCCCTCCACCCTCCCAAGCATGATGTCCCTCTCCAAGGAGCTGTCCCTCCTGGCAACATGTCCAAAGTATGTCAGACAAAGCCCCAGAATCCCTGTCTCCAAGGAGCAGCCTGGCTTAACCCTCTCCAAGATGAATCTGTTTGTTTTCTTGGCAGTCAAAAAGAAGCTCACCTACTTACATGTCCAAAATATAAAAGACAAAACCTTACCATTTTTGTCTCCAAGGAGCACCCTGGCCGCACTTTTTCCAGGACATATTTGTTTGTTCTTTTGGCAGGCCATGGGATATTCAGTATCCTTCTCCAGCACCACAACTCCAAGGCATCAAATCTTCTGTCATCCTTACTCACTGTCCAGCTCTCTGATGCATAGCAAGTGATTGCCAAGATGATGGCCTGGATGAGGCACACCTTGGTCTTCAAATTGATATCATTGCTCTTCAGCATTTGAGAGCGGTGCCTGACAGCTGACTTGTCCAATGTAATAT